>NW_022045837.1:5000-524587 GCF_003285905.1 Drosophila hydei | reverse complement strand
TTCAAAACACAAAAAGTGTTAAAGTTTATTTATAAAAAAATAACTAGGACTAGCGAGTATTTTTATTGCAATTGAATGTAAAAAAAAAAAAAAAATTAATGATCAGAACCAAGTGAGAGTGACTACTTTGGGAATTTTAGTGGCAGCAATTGATCATTCAGATCGTCAATAAAATTACATTGTGTTACTTTCTGTGTGTCTGAAGTTGTGCATGCAGTTCTCGTAGTTCAGAGCTGTGACGTAATTCGACCCATCTTCTGACGGCCCGTTTATTTTCGCGACCACTGACCTGCGCATGTCTCGGTTCAACCAATATAGAAACCCTCGCAGGCAGTCTAGCGACTCAGATTCCGACTGTGTAGTTCCCCCACCATCAGGTAGAATGGATGCAGATCAGCTTACGGAAATAATAGGACGGCTACTAGCAAAGCTTTAGCCGAACAGGCCGCTGTAAACCAGCAGAGGGAACATGTATTAACTCAACGAATTAATGAGTTAGCTGAACAAATAGCGGTAGCAAACGTTGCCGCCCCACAAGTAGTAGCGTATGCTGCTATAGGAATTAGGAACGATATTCACTGTGACGAGCCACTAGATGCCGTCAAATGCTTACCTGAGTTTGCAGGGGTACAGGAATCGTATGTATCTTGGAGGCAGGCAGCATTAGCCACTTACGAGATCTTCAGACCGTATAATGGCAGTTTCTCGTCATTATCAGGCCGTCATCATCATAAGAAGCAAGATTAGGGGCCCCGCAGACGCGGTGCTAGCCTCATTTGGTACTGTGCTGAATTTTGATGCGATAATAAATCGCCTAGATTTCACATACAGTGATAAGAGACCAATTCATGTCATTGAACAAGAATTAAGTACCTTGAGGCAAGGTGGCCTGTCCCTGCTTCAATATTATGATGAAGTAGAGAAGAACTCGCTCTTCTCACAAACAAGTTAATATGTCATATGAGCCGGCTTTAGCAAAGGGCCTATGTGAAAAATTCCGCGACGATGCGTTGCGTGTGTTCATATCGGGTCTCAAGCGCAGTCTAACAGATGTGCTCTTTGCAGCAAAGCCCAGAGATCTGCCTTCAGCGCTAGCTCTCGCGCAAGAGGTCGAGTCGAATCACGAAAGGTACTCATTCGCGGCTAATTTTGCAAAAAGTCTGAAGACAAAGAGCGCAAGCCGCATGCAAAAGCGCAGGGTCACCAATATGAGAGGTATTCGCATCAAGCCGAAAGACAAGCTAGCGGTACAAAGAATCCGCACTTTAGCAAGCAAAACAGGGCCCATTTCGGACTGACCCACGAAGCACCAGGCAGCACAACATAATGGCGCAACCAGTGCCCATGGAGGTCGATCCTTCCTTTTCAAGGGTAATGCAGCCCACTCAGGCCCTTGCTTACGCGAACAAGAAGCACCCCGCATCTGACCGCACAGGCGGTCTGAGAAAGCAGCAAAGGTTGAATCACGTCACGCAAGGCGCGGGACAGGGGGCAGAGGTGTGTGCTGATGCTGCCTCCAGCGCAGCGGCACAAATCAATAACGTTACTAGTTATAACTCTGATGCCCTTAATTTTTTAGGAGTAAATCCCTTCTACCCGTCATCAGACGAAGAGTAGGAGGGACTCACATGCAATTCCTCATAGACACGGGCGCGGCCAAGAATTTCATTCGGCCACATAAAGGGTTGAAAGGCGTCCGCTCGGTAGAGTCCCCCTTCAAAATTCACTCCATTCACGGCGAGACACAAATTACACACAAATGCTTTGTTTCAATGTTTGGGTTAAAAGCAACTTTTTTTATTCTGCCGGACTTATCAACCTTTGATGGGATTATAGGCCTTGACCTGCTAAAGCAGGCATCTGCTTCGCTTTGTTTAGCTTCAGGACAACTTAAGTGGGGCACGGAGGTCGAACCAATCACCTTCCACAAATGCAAAAATGTAAATTTCACAAATGTAGACTGTGCAGACGCATCCCCATTAGTTAGAAGTTCTTTTTTGAAAATGCTGAAGACCAGACAAAAGGCCTTTGCAGACCCAGACGAGGCGTTGCCGTATAACACATCAGTCGTGGCTACCATTAGGACTACAGACGAGCAACCGATCTATGCCAAGCTTTACCCATATCCAATGGGAGCGGCTGATTTCGTTAATAAAGAAATCAAAGATCTACTAAAGAATGATATAATTCAAAAGTCCGTCTCTCCCTACAATAACCCAATATGGGTAGTAGACAAGAAGGGCACTGATGAAGCGGGCAATAGGAAAATGAGGTTGGTAATGGACTTTCGTAAACTTAACGAAAAAAACCGTGCCGGACAAATACCCTATGCCAAATATATCAATGATATTGGGGAATTTGGGGAGAGCCAAATTCTTTTCAACATTAGACCTCAAGTCTGGTTATCACCAGATCATACTCGCTGAACGCGACCGTGAAAAAACCTCTTTCTCTGTGAACGGGGGGAAATACGAGTTCAAAAGACTCCCCTTTGGATTAAAGAATGCAGCAAGCATCTTTCAAAGAACCATCGACGACATACTGCGAGAGCAGATTGGCAAATTTTGCTATGTTTATGTCGATGACGTAATCATCTTTTCAGAAGATGAGGAATCCCACATTAAACACGTGGATTGGGTCCTGAAAAGCTTACACGAAGCAAACATGAGGGTCTCCGTCGAAAAGTCACGTTTTTTAAGAAAAGCGTGAACTTTCTTGGTTTCGTAGTCACCAGCACTGGCACCACGACGGATCCTGAAAAGGTTAGGGCAATACAGGAGTATCCAGAACCAAAAACGCTGTTCGAGGTTAGATCATTTCTAGGCCTCGCAAGTTATTACAGATGTTTCATTAGGGACTTCGCCGCAATAGCAAGACCCATCTCGAATATCCTGAAGGGTGAAAATGGAACAGTCAGTAAGCATAGGTCCAGAAATATAAAGGTTCAATTCTCTGAAGTGCAGCAGAGGGCATTTCAGAAGTTGCGCGATATTTTGTCATCCGAGAATGTAATGCTCAGGTACCCCGATTTTAAGAAGCCATTCGATCTAACGACCGATGCTTCGGCTCACGGCATAGGTGCAGTTTTGTCTCAAGAGGGTCGTCCTATAACAATGATTTCAAGAACATTGAAGGACAGTGAGGTTAACTATGCAACCAATGAGAGA
Source organism: Drosophila hydei (assembly GCF_003285905.1). Classification (NCBI taxonomy): domain Eukaryota; kingdom Metazoa; phylum Arthropoda; class Insecta; order Diptera; family Drosophilidae; genus Drosophila; species Drosophila hydei. The sequence continues at coordinate 521,420 of NW_022045837.1, read as the reverse complement.
GAGTTATTGGCCATTGTATGGTCACTTGCCAAATTAAGGCACTATTTGTATGGGGTGAAAGACATTAATATCTTCACTGACCATCAACCCTTGACCTTCGCAGTTTCGGAATCTAATCCAAATGCGAAAATCAAAAGGTGGAAAGCGCGCATTGACGAGTCTAATGCACGTATCTTCTATAAACCTGGCAAGGACAATCTGGTTGCGGATGCCTTGTCAAGACAGCAGCTCAACGCTATAAATGAGCAAGAAATTGAGTCCTGCGCTGCAACGATCCACAGTGAGGTATCTCTCACCAACACCATTGAGACGACAGACAAACCCTTGAACTGTTTTCAAAACCAGATAGTGCTAGAAGAGGCGCGTTTCCCCTTAAAACGAAGTTTTATTCTTTTTGGAAATAAGAAACGCTACTTGATCAGCTATACATGCGTCGAATCGCTGCTAGACGAGCTCGAAGATGTAGTCTCACCCAAATGCGTAAATGCTCTCCACTGTAATTTACACACGCTTGCAATGATACAAGATGCATTGGTGCGAAGATACCCAGCCACAAAGTTCTGGCATTGCAAAAATCGCGTAGTGGACATATTTGCGGTTGGAGAAGGAAGGGAAATCCTCACAGTCGAGCATAATAGGGCCCATAGGTCTGCACAGGAAAATGTTAAGCAGGTACTCTCGGAGTACTACTTTCCACGGATGGCAAAAATTGCCAAGGAAATAGTACAAAACTGCAAAACATGTGCTAGGGCTAAGTATGATAGACACCCCAAAAAACAAGAGCTTGGAGAGACACCGATCCCCTCACATGTAGGAGAGATGTTACACATAGACATTTTCTCCACTGACAAGAAATACTTTCTCACTTGCATCGACAAGTTCTCTAAGTTTGCTATCGTCCAACCGGTCGCTTCAAGAACCATTGTGGATCTGAAGCCAGCCGTAATGCAACTTATGAATTTTTTTCCAAAAGCCAGATCCATTTACTGTGACAATGAACCGTCATTGAATTCAGAGACCATCATGACTATGCTCACAAACAACTATGGGGTCAGCATTTCAAATGCACCACCATTGCATAGCATATCGAATGGACAGGTTGAGCGCTTTCACAGCACTCTGTTAGAGCTAGCCAGATGCCTAAAGATCGACAAAGGCATAAATGACACCGTAGAAGTCATTTTACTGGCCACAACCGAATACAATAAGTCGATCCATTCGGTCATCGACCAGAGACCAGTTGATGTGGTTCAGGCGCACTCTGATGAGCCACAAGAGAAGATAGAAGAAAAGATCAGAAACGCTCAGACGACGCTCAGAGCTAGGGAGAACGCAAAGCGGCAGAATAGAGTCTTCGATGTTGGTGACAAGGTTTTGGTCAAGTCCAACCGACGGCTCGGAAACAAACTCACACCTTTATGTGTCGAGAAGGCCGTGGAAGCAGACCTGGGGACCGAGGTCCTCATTAAAGGAAGGGTGGTCCACAAGGACAACCTAAGATGACTCCCTTGTTTTTTTTTATTACACCTTTTTTTTAAGCCGCTAGGCAATTTCGAATAAGTTAGATATAGTTTTCTATTTACCTTTAGCCACTTGGCATAGTTTTTATAAAACATTTTGGTGGCGGGTACACCCGATGCTGGTGATTTAGAGCAGACTAGGTCCACTGAAATGCGACTAATGAATGCCAACAGTAGACGGATAGAAGTAAACACTGAGGTTCAAGACCAACTTAACCAGTTAACATTTGCTGTCAGTGGAGTTCTCGGGATAGCCAAAACTCACAAATTGATTTTATTGATTTATTTATTTGAAACACTGAAACACTGTCCAGAAACAGAATGCGGACGATGGAGTTGCAAAGTTTAATGCTTGCTATTACTCTCGCGAAGGCTCATTGTTAGCCCAAACATTTTGGACTCCTCAGATTTAAAATCAATTTGGCTAGAGGAATCCATCAACACTATACATTTTATAACCAAATTCCCAAAAATTAAAAAAGCCTGCAGAAAAATTACGATTTATCCTGTCGTCCACAAGAACCAGCAACAGCTCTATTCGCCCCATAGTTGGATGCTAAGCCAGAACCACAGCATGCAAATCTACAAGCGGAATCGTTGAGGAAACCCCCTTGTTCACGGCACCACCACCAACAGTAGAAGCTCATCAGCCAGCAACAACTAACGAACTCTTCGCGGCGGCAGAGCCAAGCGACTCTTCATCCATACTAGAACCAAGTCAAGAAATCCCCAAAACACCGCCAACTGCATTAATTCAAGAAGTTTCACAGCCACAGGTTGCTCCAACCGCTGCCCATCTCTGTCGACACCTGCCACGGCTGCCGGCTCATCCTCATCCTCATCGGCAGCGGCGTCACGTCAACTGCAGCTGCCGGCATTGTCGGCAGTTGCCGCACGGCAACAGCAGCTACTGCTGAACGGCTCTCTGAAGAGCAAGACGAAGACATTTCCTGCGTATCGAGCATCGGTGCGCAGCGAGAGCGACGACAAGGAGTACAGGGCGGCTAGCAGCAGCAGCAACACGATACCGACGACGGGCAAAAGTCGGCCAAGATCAGCGGCAAGAACTGTAACAATCTGCTGCACAACGCCGGCAATAAGCTAAGCGTGAGCAGCAACTCCTTCGGCCTATACGCAGCATCTGGCATCATCGCCCAAGAGCCCTGTCTCCAGCAACGGCCATCTGAACAAATACTGCCTGACGGACTTGACGCGCCGCAAGGCCGAATTCAATCGCCAGCTGAGCGCGCCGACAGACTACACACATCACTCGTCCAGTAACGGCTCATAGCATCGCTGGAGTGGTGGGACACAGTCATCACGGCCATCACGGGCACGTGCACGGCCAGTCATCGACGGCGCCAGCCACACTCAAGTCGCTGCAGCTGCACAACTTTGGTATGCATCATCCGATGCCAAGGCCCACGTCCACGTCGTGCACCAACAGCTTCAACAGACGCCACATACGTAGGCGCAAGAGCAAGCTTAGTAAGCGCCTGCTGAACGGCGATAGCGAAGAATCAGTACGCTGCTCATACTGCTCCGTATTGAATGTGAATGAGAACGACTTGCGGATTTCATTCGAGAACACCTGCACCGACTCGCTGGTCACCGCTGCTAATATGCGACCAAGGAACCGAAATGGTGCACTTTGATGATGTGTCGTTGTACGGCACTCCGAAAGAGGAGCCATATGCTGTGCTTTAATCTGCATTGGCTTCACTCTTTGGTGGATCATCGACGCAAAGAAGTCCGCGAAGCACTTGCGAGGAGTCGTCGCTGGAATTGGGTCGGTCGAGGACGACCTTACACTTGAGGGGGGGGTAGTTAACTTATAACACTTAGTTAGCTTATAACACTTAATGTAAGGTATTATTCAACACTTATTATCGGGTGCTAGACAAGTTAAGGAACAGCCCTGGCAAGGGCAACTCTACTTACGCCGGTGAGGCTATGATTTGTAAAAATATAGATCAGTCTCGTGTTTTAACTCGTACTGATAGGACATGCTAAAAATTGGTGTCATATAAGTAAAACTAAAAATAGTGAATATAATAAGAAAAACCAATAAAATTAACTGTTTCGATTATTCAAAAAAGAACAATTAAAAGCAGGGTTAAAAAGCGTTCTTCCAGTAAACCGCTTAAATAAATATTCACTCCGTCATTTGCTCGTTAAATGGCTTATTTCATTGTCTGAGCCCGAGGCCAGCAATAAGAGGCACAGTCGCCTCTCAACCTAACTTTCAGTCACCACAGGACTGGAAAACATATAATTTATATATATATATATATATATTTAAGGTATTTAAGCTTAAGCTGACAGCTGTAACTGTAAAAACAATGTTTTTGACGAACTGCATTTAATATATATATATATATATATATATATATATTTATACTCGTTCGTGCAGCATAAAAGCGAGTATATTGGCTTACGCTTAGACTACGTTCGTTGCTCTGCCCACATGACTATCTGTCTGTCTATATACTATAGCTTCATGTGTGTAACCTAGCTATAACAGTGATAAATAACGTGATAAATCAGAGCTTTATATATCTTTGCTTGTGGCATGAAGAAGCGAGTATATTGGGTTTCTTGTATTCTATGCCTTGGCATGAGTTCGTCAGTCTCCATGTATCTATTGAAGCTATTGAGTTGAACTTTGGTGGCTATAAAATCAAGTGTATACCCGAAAGACGAAATATGTAATATGAAAGTATGCCAAATCTGGATTTATTATGATGACCAATTAACAAATTATTTTTGAAGCTGTTACAACTAGAGATTTATAATTTTATATGTATGCACAAATATACCATTAGCAAACAAGAGAATTAAGTCGAGCTGCTAGAGTACGACACTAGTCGAGGTATATCCCTTATTAAGAACTAAGTCTTTCATTGTTTTTAAGCCAGGCTCGCTCATTACAAATTTATTAGTTTTAGAACTAGAATCCCAAAATGTAACAGCTGAGTTACTGTTCAGCTCAATAAAATAACTAGGGAACTATAATATTAATTATGACTCTACGAATAGTTCAGTCAAAAATTAGGCATCTGCCTGTGGCAGATCGGAAACTCGAACTTAATCTTTCACATGTGAAAAGCTAGCTAGGCTCACTCAAACTATATATGATATAAACTATATCATATACAGGTTGAGTGCCAGAGCTAAAGCTAGAATAAAATTTGTACTATTGACATTGATTATAGAACCAGGTGTAATAAATTAGACATAAATGTAGCTGTCACAATTTTCAGAGCTAGGATCAGCTTCTTTTCTTATATACCTTCCATTAAGACATGGCATATGCCAAAATATCGATAACTTTGAATACATTGAAGTTCCCTGCGAACGAGTACTGTGCCAGCTGAGGCAGCCTTCTATAGCATTCCATTGCTTGTTAAATATGTATGGCATTCATTGAAGTTGCTTTCAAGGTCGCTGGGTCGTGGTATAATGAGCTATATATATGCTCGATGACAAATGTTGCTATTGTCCTGCCCGAGTCGGGCTTTAATTAAGTTTTGTCACGCCAAATTGGAGAACATGCAGCATTGACGACAAACTTTCTCGCACTTATTCATTTGCATATATATACAAACATATATTTATTTATATATGTGAAGAGAGGGGAGAGAAAGAGTGAGCAATAATTATTGCCATGCAGAACAACAAGTTGAAGTAATTATTTTTATTTTGCAGTAAAATACAACTTAATTGTGCAACTTTTCGCATAAATAAAACAGCTAACAATGTGGTGTGATAAAGGTAAACAACAACAACAACAATTGCAGCAGCAGGCAGCAGAGCAGTTATAAAAAGGTCATCAAAAGGCAACTTTGCTCTTGGCTGACAAAAAGTGAGAATTGAAGACAAAAAGTAAGTTGAGATCGTCGCCTGCCACGTCGACAAAAGCCTTTAAACTCCCATTCATTATGATTTTAAAAATAAAACAAGCAGTAAGAAAATATATGTGTTTATTTTTAAAATACTTGAAACGCATTTATTTATATGTAAAGTATGTATATGTATAACAAAACAAACGAAGTGCGCATACGCTACATCATATATTTGATAAAGTGTATTTCTAGAAAATCTGGGCAAACACTTCTAAAATATTTCATATATAACTAAAATTGAAATTAACTACCCAAAAATATCCAATTACATCTTCTATATATGAAAGGGCATCTAATTGGATCTGTGTCAAATGTCAAGCACTTTATCAATCAGCCTTTTCATGCAGGCTTAAAAGCAAAGTTCGAATTCGCAGAAAATCGATTAGATTTTGCGATATGCATATACGTCTGAATTGTATTAGCAGCTTATGCTCACACACACACATACATACGTCTGTTTAGACAGAAATTATAAGGATGAGTAGGCATGACAAACATTGAGCTGCTAATGCGCTGAGACAACAGCCAATGCTGCGTTACAGTAAATGCTTTTCAATAGGCGAGAGTAAGAAAAAAGCAAGGATTACCCAAATACACAATCGGTGTATCGATAACTTATCGATAACAACTTTAATTCAATACGTTTTTAGCTGTATAAATTATTTCTATTCAAACAGTATATCGATAATATATCGATAACAACAAAAAGTTCAATTTCCACTCTACATAATTTCATATCATAAATATACATTTATATCTAATTAAACCTGATAAAGTCCACTCAACTCATAATTAAATCCACTTTAAGCCGAATTAAACCAAAATTACAAATCGATAATTTAAATCTAGCTTATCGTGGCGCTGTTCAAACTCTGAGAGTCTAAGGCCTGTTTGTCACCTGAATATATTCCAATTTCAATTCAAGTTTAGACAGTAAATATATAAAGCAAACGCCTAAAACTTGTGCATGTCGCGAACGTCGAGCGAACGTTCGTCCGCAGCGATGTCACCTGAGGCGTCGAACGTGGCGTATGCGCAACATTTGCATAAACAAACATTTAAGCGTTTGTGCTGCTCTTTTGCAACATGGACGTGGCTTATGGCAGCTTTTATGTGTGTATTTTGCCAGGAATTCGCCAAGTTTTAACTTGAGGTTTATTTGAACCGAGACCACATAAAGTTAAATTTCACAGCAGGAGGCATTCACTTGGCTGACTTTGCTTTGCTCTTCATCATCATCTTTTTTTTAAATACCCTATAGCTAATGAAAGTGGTTGACAGTAAGCAGTGGCATGTGAGTAGGCTGGCATTTGTGTGTTGGAGGCGTAAAGAGATTCTTATGTACACAATGCAGATGCTGCTTATCTATGATTGATCAGTAAGACGTCTATCGCTTTATACGGCTGTCTGGTGGCAATGCCATACAATTGTATGTAAAGGCGATATATTTTCTTTGTATTGTCTTATAAAAGTAAAGGACTTTATATGTGCACTTTCTTAGTGTTCTTCAACTTGAAAATATTATTGCTATGAATTCTAAAAAGAATATCGAATCCTAGCTCTATTTTTAAAAATCGATATATATTTATGTCTTTTAACTCTGTATATAGCTCTGTCTCTTATTTTCTAAGAGCCGACATTTTTATATGCATACGTTAAGTCTTATCTAGCTTATTTGATTTATTGCTACATATTCTGAAATCGATAAATATCGAACACTTATCTGTATTTTAGAAATTATTATATCTTTCATCCATTTGTATATAAGTATCTAAAATTTGAAAGTAATTTTTATTGTCCTTATTTCTTTCAGATGACTGCTATGATTTCAATCGATAATTAATAAATAATCGATAATCGATAATTATAGATAACCGTTTAGTTCAATTCATATTACTTATTTGCTCTAAAAATGATTGTATTTTGTTCAGCTGTAAATACAATCGACAACTGTTGACAGGGCATCTTTTGAGTCAGACACTTCCTCTCTCTAGCTTACCTTTACCTGTTTATATTTTTTTCCTGTCGTTTTCAATTACACTTAAACTTTAAGTGTTTGAAATTTGTTGTTGTTGCTGTTGGTGTTTAGCTGCAGCTCTTCATAATTTTATTAAGCAGCATTTTTTATCTGCTGCTGGGATACTTGCCACATGCTACAAATACTTCGTCATGTGCGGCTAAAACTTGGTTACATATAAGACACAGCTGTGTCTGCGTGTGTATGTGTGTGTGTGTGTGTTGGCCATTTATTCAAAGTGTAGGCCCAGTTTTCACATCGTTCGAAACGTGGCTGGCATTTAAATAGCATATAAAACACATTTGTTCTTGCCCTGCGCAAAGTTTTGCATTCGCTGAGGCACTTGTTAGTTTATTTTTTTTTTTATTTTTCAGGCCGAGAAGTTCGTATTCAGTTCATCTGGCGCTTAATTTAGTTTGAGCTCTTTGTTGCCGACTGTCTGGACGAGTAATTTATCAGCAGACGTGCCAGTCGTAGCCGTCGTCGTCTTCGTCATAGTCGTAGCCATATTCATAGTGAGAGCTTTTTTTTCTGGCCTTTTGTTGAGTCTCTGACTAACTACGTTTTAAGCTGCGCCGCACTTGGCCAAAGTTTTTCTAAGCCACTTAAGTTGTTTGTCTGCTTGGCCGTGCCGCATGGCCATAAGCCATTAGCCATTAGGTGCAAATCAATTTCGACTCACACATACCGAAGATTGCTTGAGGTTTTTGCCGTTAATTTATGCCCTGGGCTGCCCTTCGACCGTCTTGCCCACCCGGGCCAGTTCACTTCAGTTCAGTTCAAGTTTTGTCAGCTGCGGCTTTCCGCACCAAAATCTCGCACACAAATCACAATTTGAGCACTTGATTAAGCGTTAAGCATTGGACTTAAATGGCAACAGCTCTCAATGTAAACGGTTGCGGCTGGCATTAATTATCCTCACGCCACTTTGCATTGATTGAGTGACTGGCTGACTGACTGACTGCTTGATTGATTGATGGCTGGCGTTGCCCTTTAAGCGCCACAGAAATATTTACAATTGCCCCGAAGAAAACGGGGCAAAATGCGCTTATTTATAATAAAGTGCATATATTAGTTCTGCACTGCCTAACCAAATATTTACATTGGCATTGTTAGGCGCGAGGCAGGTGCACAGGTAGGCAGGTGGGCAGGCACTCGCTTCCTGCCTGCCGGTTGTGTTGACAACGCTGCCAAAAAAATAAAATCAAACCCAACGAGCGTAATAATAAAATAAAATACATAACTGCTGCACCGTAAAATGCAATAAACGAGCAATCCACAACCAACACAGAGACAGAGATAGAGAGATAGAGAGTCATACACACACTCACACACCCACACACACACACATCTGTGCATGGCAAACTATTACAGCGTGTCTTCTACAACTGTCCAAAATATGAATGTCAACTGTCGCCAGCAAAAAAGAAAATAAATGAAATAGAAAATGTAAAAGCAAAACAAATGAATGGAAAATATTATATCATTGCTGAAGGCAGGCATGCTATGCTAGAATTTAGATTGGGTTACATTGGCCATACATATGCGAGTGTAAAACATATGAACATTACGCTTTAATGTGCTTTAGCGTGTTAAAATGGATTCTAAGCTACGTTGGCTGGCATTGACAATACTAGAAAACATAATCATATATGAATCATGGCACTCTAGACTGATAGTACTTAAAGTATTCTAAAACTGAACTTTGTTAGTGTTTTAACACTGAATTATAAGGCACAATAATATAAGACAAAGGTCTTTAGGAAAAAGCACTGTAAAAGTTTCAAAGTTTAGTTAAGATAGTGTGAAACACAAGAGAGTTATAGCAGGAGCTGGGTTTGTTGAAGATAAGTTAAGTAAGAGCGATATATCCGAAGTAGAAATTTAGAAGGTGGAGCTCTTTATATATTAAATATGTTAATCAACTATTTGCTTTGGTAATCAATTATTGATTGAATTTAAGGTTTCATGAAGAAAAAACTGTAAAAATAGTCTAAAGCAAAATTTAGTTAGAATATTATGAAGCAAAAAAAATTGTTCATATTAAACTAAATATTTTATTTGCAGCTCAGATGAAACTTTTCAAGATGTGTCTATTTTTACTTATTTCTGAAATATCAAATTCTTCAAACCAGCTCATATGGGAGCCCTATGTTAAATGGAAATTCTTTTTATTTTATTTATATAAAAAATAATTATTCTTATCGTTATATAAATATATTAATAGTTTCTATATAATTTTCTGTTAAGGTAAGTAACTTTCAAAAAGAGTAACAGATAACATAATTACATTAACCATAGCTAATATTATTAACTAAAGAAAATATTCAAACATTTGAGCTAAACATTTGTAAGTGACATTTCGAAAGTGAGGACAATTAACTAAGCCCAAGGCGAAAGTCGTTTACTACGCAGAGAACATTTTAGTTTTGGACCAAAAAAAGAAGTGGGTAAGGGAAAAAGGAATACACACACACACACACAGAGAGAACACATAGCTGGGGTCTTAAACCTGTTGTCCTGTTGACAGGCAATTTGGCTGTGAACAAACAGCAAACAAATCGACAAACAATTTCAAGTGTTCAAATGCTAAACACAAAATGCTTAACTTGACCAATAAAAAGTAAATGGCGAACACGCATACACAAGGACGACACACACACATACACAGCCGCAAGCTGGCCGCAAGTTAAACACAAATACACACACACACACACACACACACACTTACACACTCATAGAGCGAGAGTCTGAATGAATGGCAATGGCTTTTGCTGAAAGCGGGTCGACAAAAGAATAAAAGGACGAAATCAGTCGGAAGCCAGAAGCCGTAGCAGCGGTCCAGCCAAGCTATTTGCATAGCACTTAAAATAGAAAGACACACTGAGAGAAAAAATAGCAGAGACAGAGAGAGAGAGAGATGGAAAAACTACACACGCTTTAAGGTAAAAATAGATGTGCAAATCTGCTGTGCAATGGCAGAATGCTGAGTGATAATTCGACATGAGGCTCGTGCGCTGGTAATTGACATTGTTGAAGTGGCAAAGAGAGAGACAGAGAGCGGCCAAAGCAATGTCTGTTTATCAGGCAGATCTGGCATTGGTCGACGTTTGTACGACTCGTCAACAGCAATGCGGCAGTCGAGTCCCTGCCACAGGATGCCCTAATAATGTGCATGTCAACGCAGCTAGCTGCAGCTGCTGCACAAAAACTATTCAAGATGTGACAATGACATTTGCAGCCAAAAGTGTTTGTCGATGGGCAAGCCCAGCTGCCATGCCCCCAGCCCCACGGCTGCCCCTTTTCAACAGCACACATCTCACATGGAGAACGGCTGACCTAATTGCCTGAAGAGCACCATCATTGCAACACCTGGCGTATGCGTAATTTGTCAGCTTCGCTATGCACCTCCCAGCGTCCCATTACCGACCCTAGTTAACTGTAATTTAACAGCTGCGACAACAACTAATTAACTTTAAGCAAGCGACAAACGTAAACGAGGCTAAGCAAAACGAAAAAGTTCTCCAACTTATTTCGAGCGTCAGTTTTGAGTTGCATTTCTCATTAAATTTACAAACGTGAATCAACTTGGAAATGCTGTCAGTGTCTGTCTCTGTGTGTGTATGTGTGTGTGTGAGGGCTTAAGAGCACAGCTCAACAGCTGTCAGTGCAGCTGCGAAATTGCTCTTTTGTATTATGCACGCAGCACTCTTAGCGCGACGACAACAACTGAACAGTCAGGCAGGATGAGCTACAGTTGCTGCTGCTGTCGCGCCTCACTGATTAGCGGTTTGATTCTGTGCCAACAAGCTATTCACAAACACAATCACAGTTGACATGCCATTGGCCATGCACAAAGGGACACACGCACACACAAATAATCGCTTAAACTTTTAAGTGACAATCAAAACTCAATTATCAATTCGAGCAAAAACTTTACACCGAAAACATTCATAGATAAGCTGAACGAGCGTGCACGACTGTCAGATACTCTTTAATCACATAAGTCACATTTAGTTTAATTACTCTTTAATCAAATAAATCAGTTTAGTTAAATCACATTTAAGCATAGTTACTTTGTCGCCCTTGACTGACTTATAGATACCCTGTAATGCATTCCACATGTTACGTAGATATATACTCTTATGTCAAATGCACATTTAATTCGTTTATAAACATTTTCTGACAATAAAATTTTAATTAATATTGATAGACTATTGCATACCCTGTATACCCAACTAAATCCTAGTAAACTTGCTCAACAACGTAGCATGATATAAGCTGTTGACGATCAAAGCTTTACTATGAGCTATATAAGTATATAAAGTTAATGATGTTAATGGATCTACTACCCTGTAGATTATGTTTATCTACTACTATATGTACTACTACTATCTAAGCTATATACTCTTTGAACATCTATTACATTATGCTCTATATAACTAGATTGTGCTCATCACTAGGTTAAACCTATTCCATGCGCCCTTCACTGAACTTAATTACTGGATCCATCATTCAAATGCAAACCCATCTATTCGCTCGGTCAAACTGCTCATTGAACGACTTTCATACCAAATTTCACACATTTCAGCAAAATTTTTACGGTAGAAATACAAAAATTTGTGCAAAAATTCTGAAAACGAAAATTGTAAAATGTCCGACACTTATATTTGGTAGCTTAACACAGTGTGTGTGTGTGTGTGTGTGTGTGTGTGTGTGTGTGTGTGTGTGTTTGAGTGTGTGAGTGCGTGCGAATGTTTGCTTAAATATTTCACTTGCAATTTTTGCAGCAGTTGCGTTTGTGCTTGCTTTCTGTTGCATACTTTTGAGCGCACTTATTTATTTTCACGTAACGCATACGCCGCGTGCGCCGTAGTTGAGTGAACGCGCATTGGCATGTGTGTGCATGCGTGTGTATGTGCATAAGTTAGAGCTGATGATTCTCGTTTTGAAAAGAACGCATGCTGTAACCGCGGTGTATGTTATTTCGTCTGTGCATACACACACACAATTGCAATTGTTATTGTTGTTTTTTTTTTATATATTTTTTCTGTTTGTTTCGTTTTGCGTAAAATACGCGCTACACGCCTTGATATACGAGCAACACACACTCACACACTCATACACACACACACAGACGCACAGTAGCTGCAGTTTCGGGAGTTGAAGTTGTTGCTGTGCAATATCTGCATTTTATACGCGCTGCTCCTTTTTGCTCTTTCGTCAGCTTCCGCTCGTCGTCGGCGGCGGCATCCGCCATCATCATTGCTGCCATTTTGTGCGCGCTGACCCGCTTTTTGCGCTTTTCCCCATTACGTTTGGTTTTCCTATTTCGCCCTCTTTATACACTGTTCCGCATATTGCATGAAAAGGGTATATGGGTTGCTTTTTCAAGAAAGTTAACATTCCTAAATGATATTTTTTGTTTAAATCGCAAATGAGCTAAGCTTGGAATATACCAATTAAGCTAAATCTGATGTTGTTGAGCTAATCTAATTCGATAATACTCTCATGTCTTTCTCTTCTGAAAAAGCAATAAGTGTTTCTCGCTTTAGTCCAAAAATACTCCAAAAATAGCCCAAAAGTACTCCGAAAATGCCCCGAAAGTACTCCGAAAATGCTCCGAACATACTCCGAAATACTCCGAAAATACTTCTATACCTTTTTTCTTTAACTAAACGCTTAAACTATATCCACTTAACAGAAAACTCATCCACTCTTTAAGAAAAAAATTTAAATATATATACTCCGAAAATAGCTTATACTCTTTCAATTGACTTCAATTAACAACATTAATATATGCTCCGAAAATATTCCAAATTCTTTCTCTTGTCCTTTGCAAGGAGAGTCTTAAGCTTCTTCTTAAGTAAATAAACTCTGAATATACTTCAAATTCTTTTTTTTCTTTATGTACACCACACTTTTTCGTTTTTCGTTAAATCTTCTTTAGTACTTCTATAACCAAGCTCTGAATCTTATCTATAACTCAAATATCCTGGTCATCTTCTATAAGAATATTCATAGGAATTTGCATCCTAATCTCTGCTGAAACTGCTCTTCTTAACACTCATACTCTTCATACTTATTAACTCTCTGCAGATCGAGCATGACCGACCTCAAACAATTTCCTTTTACAGTGTAACTCTTAGCCGTTTATTGCGCCTGTGGCCATGCTTTAGCTTGTTTATTTTGTTTGTCTTCGTATTTGGTTTTATTTTTCGCCCTTTTGCTTACTTATTTATAGTATAACTGTTTCATTGTTGGCTGCCGGGCATATGAACTATCTGTGAGTGTGTGTCCATGTGTCTGTGTGTCTGTGCCTGTGTGGGGCCAGTGTTTGCACTGGGTGCACGAAATCAGTTGTGCCATGTAGTTTTCATGTTAAACGCGCTCAAAATTAATGGTCACACATAGACACACACACACACACACACACACATACGCCCTGTTGGCAGTTTAGAAATAGAAACGAACGTTATCGTTACAAATGTGCTTTCCGCTGCCTGTCAGCGTGGCTACAATTCGCGGCCGCGTCCAGGCTGCAGTCGCCTTTGCTTCTTGTTGATTTTGATGTTGTCCTGCAGCACGCTGCACGGTCCATGCTCCCTTTCTCTTTCTCTCTATTTCCCTCTCTCTCTCTCTTGTTCTGCACACATGCATTTAATATTTGCCTGCAGCTAAATCAAATTGTTTTTCTGCTTCATTTTTCTTTTTGGTTTTTGTTTTTCTCCTCCTGCACACAGTTTATTCGCGTAGTTTTTTATTATTTCTGTTTCGTTTTTCTTTTTTTTGGTTTCTCTGGTTTTGGTCGCATAAAAAATTGAAGATAAATGTCGGTAAATGTAATTTTTAAAAGCTCTAATATCCTGCGTCCATTTGCGCTGCTTCTGCCATTTGTTCTGCGGGCCTTAGACCTTTTGTGACGGCAATTATAAGCTCAACCAACAAAGCAATTAAAAACAATAAATTTGATCAACATCATTTAGAAGCAGTTAGCAAAGAACAAGCGAGAAAACAATTATTGACTGCAATAATTATGCAGATTTAACTTTTCTCCAACTTTCAGTTTAGATTGTTTTTAGAAAATTTATTAATTGATTGATTATGATTTTCTGGCAAGTATTTCTTAATATGGATTTTGATTTTTGATTTACAGTACAGTCCGAGTTTTTGTGAAGCTATTTGTAGTTGTTTAAGAGCGAATTCTCCTTGCCTAGTAGTCTTCCTCTTATACGTACCAAAGTTGTTTAGAATTAATTAAGTTCTATGCTAAAATCGATTACCCATTCCTCATTCAACTTCGGTAAGAATTAATTATAATCCCAATGCAATTTCACATATTTTTTAAATTTTAACTACGTATTACTTTATCTTTCAATTTGCATACATTTAAAATATATTTATAATTTTATCTTCAAACACATATTTTTTCATCTATGCCCAACTTCAGTTTACACGAATCCCAAAGTTAAGGAAAACTTTGCTCTAACAGCCTGGCTACCGTATCTCTGCCAAGCTCCCACCTCCTGTCATGCATCAGAATTCCGACAACTACTCTGATATTTCGCAGTTATTAGATATCCAAGCGAACATATCATTAAAATATAATCCCCTAAATTGCTAACTATTTTGCTATTTATTTGGGGAATTGCCAACGCTTCAAGGCTAACTAACTCTTCCGTGCGATTCAATTTTTGTGGGAACCTTTTGCGTTCCTCCATATCGTTCGCCCCTTTTGCTTCGCTCTCATCCATCACTAATAAGAAATATACCGAGGTTTTTTGCCATTGGCAGCGACCGCATTACCAACGTCCAACGGGGCATTAATATTTAAAAGTCAGCTCTGAAACTTGTTTGACAGGCTGTCAGGACATGTTTACCAGCAAAGGGTAGCAATGTTATCCAACTGACGTCAAATTGAAAGCATGTGCGGAGCGAGCGCATATGCACACACACACACACACACACATAACAAGACAGACACAGCTGACAGACAGTTCTTAGGAATTTGGATTGAAGAAAATGAAATGAAAAACATAAAGAGTAAATACAAGTTGAATTCCTGCAGTCAAAAGCGAGCGACTGCGTGCATACCACACATTTATTGATTGACAAAGAAAAATAATAGGCGTGGCAAGTCCATTTTGAAAGCTGATTAACAATTAGAGTTGGCTATGAAATTAAATGAAATAGGAGAAATTTTTTAAATGTCTTCGGAGGGTGGGCCACGCTGAAGTCGGTGTGATCTCAATATTTGCCTGTTATATTGTGTATACTATGATAGTAGAAGTGGTTCTAGAAGCGGACAACAACAATTAGGCTGGATACACAGCTGCGAAAAATAAAATAGCACCATATGCTTAAGTAATTTGGGAAATTTATTCCTAGCTTTAGGTAGTTTGTGAAAATGTTTTTAAAGTTGGAGAAACATAGAAAATTTTTCGAATAAAAAAAATTAAATGATACAAGTAAAAAAAATATTAATTAAATCTAAAATACTAAAAAAAAAAATTTTTTTAAGTAATCTAAAAAATGTCTTAAAAATATCTAAAAAAATTATTTAAAAAATGTAACAAAAAAATTAAAAAATTTTGAAAAATGTTTGAAAATATTTAAAGAAAAATTAATATTTTTTATCAATGCAAAACAGCATCACATTGATTCCCATTATTAATTTCCCCTGACTGCATATATGCCCTATTTCCCTCGGTGATGCTATTATTTGTTTTGCCTACTCTACTCTATTTTTTTCCCTCTACAATAGATGCCTTTTTGTCCGCACTATGATAAAATCCTACTTACCCGTAGTGGTGCTATTAATATTTTCACTCCACCACATACGCCCTATTCGCACGCTCATTGACTTACAGGGTATTGCGTAAGGTACTTATGTCAATGTATTCACCTTAAAGCGCTTAAATGTTAATAGTAAATATTCAATATGAGCACGTTTTGGCTATTTTCGAACAGTCAGCGAGACGCTTAGACGCTCTCAAATGAAGCGCGCATTAAAGACGCAAGGAACGCACAAGGAAGGCGCTTGAGGTCCTTTTTGCACGTGCGCCATTTGCAATGCCTGACAA
Organism: Drosophila hydei; assembly: GCF_003285905.1. Classification (NCBI taxonomy): domain Eukaryota; kingdom Metazoa; phylum Arthropoda; class Insecta; order Diptera; family Drosophilidae; genus Drosophila; species Drosophila hydei. Next base: position 504,895 of record NW_022045837.1, on the reverse strand, counting down.
TGGACGACAACAACAACAACAACAGCAACGAGGACAGCCGCAACAAGCAAGTAACTCACATCATATTTTGATATTTTGATATTTTTGCATAAATACGAGGCACAGGAGACGGCGTGGCGAGGCGTCTGTCTCTCACTCTCGCCCTCTCCCTCCCTCTCTCTTTCTCTTTTTCTGTCTCCTTTGTCAGCAAATTTTAAATTAATTTTATTTTTTTTCTTCTTATATATATGCCTGCCCGCGTGTGTGTGGCTTGAAGTTTGACTCCTGCTTGGGGCAAAAAACGTTGGCGCTATAAGAAAGGCAACCGCAATCTTTAGACATGCTACGGCTTTTATACACAATGTTTGATGCGACTTGTGATTTTTTTTTTGCTGTCGCTTTATGCAGATGGATTTGGCACACACACACTCCCACACACACACACACTTGCTAAATCACAATCTTTGCCAAAGCAGCATATGAAAATTGCGTTTTGCGTAATAAAAAAGACGAGTTTATCTGAGCTGCTGAAAAAAAAAACTGATTTACTTTGCAATTTTATGACTTTATTAAGAATTATGCGCTGTTTTGTATATATTTACAATACACAACGCACAGGAAGTTAGAGCAGCAGCAGGAAACTCAACACACACATGGATAGATAGAGGAAGAGAGAGAGATTGGAGTGGAGCTGCATGCCATGTTGACTGTGTGCATACATTACCCCAAAGTCCTGACTGTATCCTGGCTGCTGGCTGCTGGCTGCCTGACTCACTTGACCTCTAGCAAATGACATGAAAATCCTTTGATAGAGCTCACACACATTCATTCATATCATAGCCAAGCCATGGACACAAGTTATGAGTGCATATTTTTATGCAACAAAATTGTGCAACGAGCACTCCTGTATGCCAGATGCTTCTGCTGCTGCTGCTGCTGCTGCAATTTACTTCCACTATTTGCTCTATAGATTTAAATGCAAGCTATGGCCTTCTACCCTAGCTAAATTTTGCAACAAATAACAACTGCGTCTGCGTCTCATTGTGCATGTCTAGCCAAAAAGCAGGGGGAACTGAAATTGCATTAGAAAGAGACAGCAAGAGGGCAAGGGGCGAGCGAGAGAGTCCGTATGCTGACAAATGATAATGTCGTGCGATATGTTTGGCATGTAAGTTGTCCCGGATAATGGTTTGTATTTATGTTTGGTATGTTTTTATGGCCACTCATTGCGTAAATCAGCATTAGAGCACAAAACTGACGCTGAGTGCTGAGTGCTGCTTGCTGCTGACTGCTTCTTCATCTTCTTCTTTCTCTCCACTTTCTTTTATCCATGAATTGGCTCAATTCCATAGATTTTACAGCAGTTTGTCCTTTGACCTTTCACCTTGCCACTGACACCTGCATTTGTCAGCTGCGTAATAGACTTTTATCAGCGACCAACCCATCTAGCGTTGTGTATTGTGCCATTTAATTAGTTTTCATATATCCTTTGTGAGCATATTTTGAAGCGGGTATGATGGGCAGAAAGCTGTCCAGGTGAATAGCTACACAACTGGGCTCAGTTGAAAGTGGAGTCCATAAAGTGAAGACCTTAACCGCGGGCGAATATGATTTCTTAATGTACCAGTGTTGGTAAACGTGAAAATCATTTTATGTACACATTGTGAGTGGCTAGAAGCGAGCCAGTTACATAGGGAAAGGCCATGTGGTATTTCCTTAATTCAATTGCAATTTGATTGGGCCTGCAGAGCAGTGTCTTCTAACAACACTTGTGTCTTAGTGTTGGTAAACGCACATGCAAAATATTTTGTAAAAGAAGATATTTTATTGACAATATTGATAACTTAAAAAGAGGTGTTCAGCATTTGATACTCCAAGAGAAGATGCAAAGTAGTGTTGATTAATGGGAACTAGTGTTGGTAAACACAACAAGCTGCAGGCAAACGCCAAAATTAGTATCGATACTTTAAAGCTAGTTTTTATACTCATTCACCAAGTATAAAGAGCATATTTGCTTGGTGCAACGCTCGCTTTGCTGCTCATTCATCTAACCTTCTATCTATATGAATATATTTATATGATATATGGTATATATTTCTATCTAATATGGCTCTTACAACAATGACTTTATTTTTATAGGTAATGCGGGACCAAGAGCAGAGACACTTGGAATCAACATACTCTTTTTCGCGCTAAGCGCGCTCAACATATTTTTTCTAATTTGCGAGCAAGAATCAAAAGGTTTTCCTTTAATAATAATTTAGAAAGTAATATTTTACTATAATGGATAAAAGTTGAACTTACCAGAATATATATCGCATATTCACAGAATATCTGACGGTCAATAACTTGGTTTTTTAAATACTTTTCACACTTGGCTTACTTCTTGTTGTGCTTCTAATTGTGTTAAGCTGTTTTGGGGCTAGCCAAAGATTTCAGCCACTCGATGAAAAATTGAAAAAATCACTCGAGAGTGAATAAATTGAAAATCGTTTTGCTTTTATGTTCAGCGATATAAAGTGTATATAAATTATATGTTTTCCAGTCCTGTGGTGACTGAAAGTTAGGTTGAGAGGCGACTGTGCCTCTTATTGCTGGCCTCGGGCTCAGACAATGAAATAAGCCATTTAACGAGCAAATGACGGAGTGAATATTTATTTAAGCGGTTTACTGGAAGAACGCTTTTTAACCCTGCTTTTAATTGTTCTTTTTTGAATAATCGAAACAGTTAATTTTATTGGTTTTTCTTATTATATTCACTATTTTTAGTTTTACTTATATGACACCAATTTTTAGCATGTCCTATCAGTACGAGTTAAAACACGAGACTGATCTATATTTTTACAAATCATAGCCTCACCGGCGTAAGTAGAGTTGCCCTTGCCAGGGCTGTTCCTTAACTTGTCTAGCACCCGATAATAAGTGTTGAATAATACCTTACATTAAGTGTTATAAGCTAACTAAGTGTTATAAGTTAACTACCCCCCCCTCAAGTGTAAGGGCGTCCTCGACCGACCCAATTCCAGCGACGACTCCTCGCAAGTGCTTCGCGGACTTCTTTGCGTCGATGATCCACCAAAGAGTGAAGCCAATGCAGATTAAAGCACAGCATATGGCTCCTCTTTCGGAGTGCCGTACAACGACACATCATCAAAGTGCACCATTTCGGTTCCTTGGTCGCATATTAGCAGCGGTGACCAGCGAGTCGGTGCAGGTGTTCTCGAATGAAATCCGCAAGTCGTTCTCATTCACATTCAATACGGAGCAGTATGAGCAGCGTACTGATTCTTCGCTATCGCCGTTCAGCAGGCGCTTACTAAGCTTGCTCTTGCGCCTACGTATGTGGCGTCTGTTGAAGCTGTTGGTGCACGACGTGGACGTGGGCCTTGGCATCGGATGATGCATACCAAAGTTGTGCAGCTGCAGCGACTTGAGTGTGGCTGGCGCCGTCGATGACTGGCCGTGCACGTGCCCGTGATGGCCGTGATGACTGTGTCCCACCACTCCAGCGATGCTATGAGCCGTTACTGGACGAGTGATGTGTGTAGTCTGTCGGCGCGCTCAGCTGGCGATTGAATTCGGCCTTGCGGCGCGTCAAGTCCGTCAGGCAGTATTTGTTCAGATGGCCGTTGCTGGAGACAGGGCTCTTGGGCGATGATGCCAGATGCTGCGTATAGGCCGAAGGAGTTGCTGCTCACGCTTAGCTTATTGCCGGCGTTGTGCAGCAGATTGTTACAGTTCTTGCCGCTGATCTTGGCCGACTTTTGCCCGTCGTCGGTATCGTGTTGCTGCTGCTGCTAGCCGCCCTGTACTCCTTGTCGTCGCTCTCGCTGCGCACCGATGCTCGATACGCAGGAAATGTCTTCGTCTTGCTCTTCAGAGAGCCGTTCAGCAGTAGCTGCTGTTGCCGTGCGGCAACTGCCGACAATGCCGGCAGCTGCAGTTGACGTGACGCCGCTGCCGATGAGGATGAGGATGAGCCGGCAGCCGTGGCAGGTGTCGACAGAGATGGGCAGCGGTTGGAGCAACCTGTGGCTGTGAAACTTCTTGAATTAATGCAGTTGGCGGTGTTTTGGGGATTTCTTGACTTGGTTCTAGTATGGATGAAGAGTCGCTTGGCTCTGCCGCCGCGAAGAGTTCGTTAGTTGTTGCTGGCTGATGAGCTTCTACTGTTGGTGGTGGTGCCGTGAACAAGGGGGTTTCCTCAACGATTCCGCTTGTAGATTTGCATGCTGTGGTTCTGGCTTAGCATCCAACTATGGGGCGAATAGAGCTGTTGCTGGTTCTTGTGGACGACAGGATAAATCGTAATTTTTCTGCAGGCTTTTTTAATTTTTGGGAATTTGGTTATAAAATGTATAGTGTTGATGGATTCCTCTAGCCAAATTGATTTTAAATCTGAGGAGTCCAAAATGTTTGGGCTAACAATGAGCCTTCGCGAGAGTAATAGCAAGCATTAAACTTTGCAACTCCATCGTCCGCATTCTGTTTCTGGACAGTGTTTCAGTGTTTCAAATAAATAAATCAATAAAATCAATTTGTGAGTTTTGGCTATCCCGAGAACTCCACTGACAGCAAATATTAACTGGTTAAGTTGGTCTTGAACCTCAGTGTTTACTTCTATCCGTCTACTGTTGGCATTCATTAGTCGCATTTCAGTGGACCTAGTCTGCTCTAAATCACCAGCATCGGGTGTACCCGCCACCAAAATGTTTTATAAAAACTATGCCAAGTGGCTAAAGGTAAATAGAAAACTATATCTAACTTATTCGAAATTGCCTAGCGGCTTAAAAAAAAGGTGTAATAAAAAAAAACAAGGGAGTCATCTTAGGTTGTCCTTGTGGACCACCCTTCCTTTAATGAGGACCTCGGTCCCCAGGTCTGCTTCCACGGCCTTCTCGACACATAAAGGTGTGAGTTTGTTTCCGAGCCGTCGGTTGGACTTGACCAAAACCTTGTCACCAACATCGAAGACTCTATTCTGCCGCTTTGCGTTCTCCCTAGCTCTGAGCGTCGTCTGAGCGTTTCTGATCTTTTCTTCTATCTTCTCTTGTGGCTCTTGTTTTTTGGGGTGTCTATCATACTTAGCCCTAGCACATGTTTTGCAGTTTTGTACTATTTCCTTGGCAATTTTTGCCATCCGTGGAAAGTAGTACTCCGAGAGTACCTGCTTAACATTTTCCTGTGCAGACCTATGGGCCCTATTATGCTCGACTGTGAGGATTTCCCTTCCTTCTCCAACCGCAAATATGTCCACTACGCGATTTTTGCAATGCCAGAACTTTGTGGCTGGGTATCTTCGCACCAATGCATCTTGTATCATTGCAAGCGTGTGTAAATTACAGTGGAGAGCATTTACGCATTTGGGTGAGACTACATCTTCGAGCTCGTCTAGCAGCGATTCGACGCATGTATAGCTGATCAAGTAGCGTTTCTTATTTCCAAAAAGAATAAAACTTCGTTTTAAGGGGAAACGCGCCTCTTCTAGCACTATCTGGTTTTGAAAACAGTTCAAGGGTTTGTCTGTCGTCTCAATGGTGTTGGTGAGAGATACCTCACTGTGGATCGTTGCTGCGCAGGACTCAATTTCTTGCTCATTTATAGCGTTGAGCTGCTGTCTTGACAAGGCATCCGCAACCAGATTGTCCTTGCCAGGTTTATAGAAGATACGTGCATTAGACTCGTCAATGCGCGCTTTCCACCTTTTGATTTTCGCATTTGGATTAGATTCCGAAACTGCGAAGGTCAAGGGTTGATGGTCAGTGAAGATATTAATGTCTTTCACCCCATACAAATAGTGCCTTAATTTGGCAAGTGACCATACAATGGCCAATAACTCTCTCTCATTGGTTGCATAGTTAACCTCACTGTCCTTCAATGTTCTTGAAATCATTGTTATAGGACGACCCTCTTGAGACAAAACTGCACCTATGCCGTGAGCCGAAGCCTCGGTCGTTAGATCGAATGGCTTCTTAAAATCGGGGTACCTGAGCATTACATTCTCGGATGACAAAATATCGCGCAACTTCTGAAATGCCCTCTGCTGCACTTCAGAGAATTGAACCTTTATATTTCTGGACCTATGCTTACTGACTGTTCCATTTTCACCCTTCAGGATATTCGAGATGGGTCTTGCTATTGCGGCGAAGTCCCTAATGAAACATCTGTAATAACTTGCGAGGCCTAGAAATGATCTAACCTCGAACAGCGTTTTTGGTTCTGGATACTCCTGTATTGCCCTAACCTTTTCAGGATCCGTCGTGGTGCCAGTGCTGGTGACTACGAAACCAAGAAAGTTCACGCTTTTCTTAAAAAAACGTGACTTTTCGACGGAGACCCTCATGTTTGCTTCGTGTAAGCTTTTTAGGACCCAATCCACGTGTTTAATGTGGGATTCCTCATCTTCTGAAAAGATGATTACGTCATCGACATAAACATAGCAAAATTTGCCAATCTGCTCTCGCAGTATGTCGTCGATGGTTCTTTGAAAGATGCTTGCTGCATTCTTTAATCCAAAGGGGAGTCTTTTGAACTCGTATTTCCCCCCGTTCACAGAGAAAGAGGTTTTTTCACGGTCGCGTTCAGCGAGTATGATCTGGTGATAACCAGACTTGAGGTCTAATGTTGAAAAGAATTTGGCTCTCCCCAAATTCCCCAATATCATTGATATATTTGGCATAGGGTATTTGTCCGGCACGGTTTTTTCGTTAAGTTTACGAAAGTCCATTACCAACCTCATTTTCCTATTGCCCGCTTCATCAGTGCCCTTCTTGTCTACTACCCATATTGGGTTATTGTAGGGAGAGACGGACTTTTGAATTATATCATTCTTTAGTAGATCTTTGATTTCTTTATTAACGAAATCAGCCGCTCCCATTGGATATGGGTAAAGCTTGGCATAGATCGGTTGCTCGTCTGTAGTCCTAATGGTAGCCACGACTGATGTGTTATACGGCAACGCCTCGTCTGGGTCTGCAAAGGCCTTTTGTCTGGTCTTCAGCATTTTCAAAAAAGAACTTCTAACTAATGGGGATGCGTCTGCACAGTCTACATTTGTGAAATTTACATTTTTGCATTTGTGGAAGGTGATTGGTTCGACCTCCGTGCCCCACTTAAGTTGTCCTGAAGCTAAACAAAGCGAAGCAGATGCCTGCTTTAGCAGGTCAAGGCCTATAATCCCATCAAAGGTTGATAAGTCCGGCAGAATAAAAAAAGTTGCTTTTAACCCAAACATTGAAACAAAGCATTTGTGTGTAATTTGTGTCTCGCCGTGAATGGAGTGAATTTTGAAGGGGGACTCTACCGAGCGGACGCCTTTCAACCCTTTATGTGGCCGAATGAAATTCTTGGCCGCGCCCGTGTCTATGAGGAATTGCATGTGAGTCCCTCCTACTCTTCGTCTGATGACGGGTAGAAGGGATTTACTCCTAAAAAATTAAGGGCATCAGAGTTATAACTAGTAACGTTATTGATTTGTGCCGCTGCGCTGGAGGCAGCATCAGCACACACCTCTGCCCCCTGTCCCGCGCCTTGCGTGACGTGATTCAACCTTTGCTGCTTTCTCAGACCGCCTGTGCGGTCAGATGCGGGGTGCTTCTTGTTCGCGTAAGCAAGGGCCTGAGTGGGCTGCATTACCCTTGAAAAGGAAGGATCGACCTCCATGGGCACTGGTGCGCCATTATTGTTGTGCTGCCTGGTGCTTCGTGGGTCAGTCCGAAATGGGGCCCTGTTTTGCTTGCTAAAGTGCGGATTCTTTGTACCGCTAGCTTGTCTTTCGGCTTGATGCGAATACCTCTCATATTGGTGACCCTGCGCTTTTGCATGCGGCTTGCGCTCTTTGTCTTCAAGACTTTTTGCAAAATTAGCCGCGAATGAGTACCTTTCGTGATTCGACTCGACCTCTTGCGCGAGAGCTAGCGCTGAAGGCAGATCTCTGGGCTTTGCTGCAAAGAGCACATCTGTTAGACTGCGCTTGAGACCCGATATGAACACACGCAACGCATCGTCGCGGAATTTTTCACATAGGCCCTTTGCTAAAGCCGGCTCATATGACATATTAACTTTGTTTGTGAGAAGAGCGAGTTTCTTCTCTACTTCATCATAATATTGAAGCAGGGACAGGCCACCTTGCCTCAAGGTACTTAATTCTTGTTCAATGACATGAATTGGTCTCTTATCACTGTATGTGAAATCTAGGCGATTTATTATCGCATCAAAATTCAGCACAGTACCAAATGAGGCTAGCACCGCGTCTGCGGGGCCCCTAATCTTGTTTCTTATGATGATGACGGCCTGATAATGACGAGAACTGCCATTATACGGTCTGAAGATCTCGTAAGTGGCTAATGCTGCCTGCCTCCAAGATACATACGATTCCTGTACCCCTGCAAACTCAGGTAAGCATTTGACGGCATCTAGTGGCTCGTCACAGTGAATATCGTTCCTAATTCCTATAGCAGCATACGCTACTACTTGTGGGGCGGCAACGTTTGCTACCGCTATTTGTTCAGCTAACTCATTAATTCGTTGAGTTAATACATGTTCCCTCTGCTGGTTTACAGCGGCCTGTTCGGCTAAAGCTTTGCTAGTAGCCGTCCTTATTATTTCCGTAAGCTGATCTGCATCCATTCTACCTGATGGTGGGGGAACTACACAGTCGGAATCTGAGTCGCTAGACTGCCTGCGAGGGTTTCTATATTGGTTGAACCGAGACATGCGCAAGTCAGTGGTCGCGAAAAATAAAACGGGCCGTCAGAAGATGGGTCGAATTACGTCACAGCTCTGAACTACGAGAACTGCATGCACAACTTCAGACACACAGAAAGTAACACAATGTAATTTTATTGACGATCTGAATGATCAATTGCTGCCACTAAAATTCCCAAAGTAGTCACTCTCACTTGGTTCTGATCATTAATTTTTTTTTTTTTTTTTTACATGCAATTGCAATATAAAATACTCGCTAGTCCTAGGTATTTTTTTATAAAATAAATTTTAACACTTTTTGTGTTTGAAGAAAAATTTTGGCTAGAGTATCCACTTACAAGATTCAACTAACACAAAACAAAAAAAAAAAAATCCCTTTATAAGATCTGTCAATTGCAGCTCCCGCGCTGCTGTCTTAATTGTTGTTGGTTGTGGAGTCCGACCACTAGTTGGGCGCCAATTATATGTTTTCCAGTCCTGTGGTGACTGAAAGTTAGGTTGAGAGGCGACTGTGCCTCTTATTGCTGGCCTCGGGCTCAGACAATGAAATAAGCCATTTAACGAGCAAATGACGGAGTGAATATTTATTTAAGCGGTTTACTGGAAGAACGCTTTTTAACCCTGCTTTTAATTGTTCTTTTTTGAATAATCGAAACAGTTAATTTTATTGGTTTTTCTTATTATATTCACTATTTTTAGTTTTACTTATATGACACCAATTTTTAGCATGTCCTATCAGTACGAGTTAAAACACGAGACTGATCTATATTTTTACAAATCATAGCCTCACCGGCGTAAGTAGAGTTGCCCTTGCCAGGGCTGTTCCTTAACTTGTCTAGCACCCGATAATAAGTGTTGAATAATACCTTACATTAAGTGTTATAAGCTAACTAAGTGTTATAAGTTAACTTATATATATATAGGTATATATGCTCAAAATATAATCTCGTTGTAAAAAAGATAAAAGCTGTGCAGGAGATATTTTGCGGGTCTACAATTTGGCATTGACATGAATGGCCACGACGCCATCCCCCTCGGACTTGCCAATATAGATATTGGCACGTCCATCGGAGCCAACTGTGATGGTCTTGCCGGTGCAGCTGGAGCCGCTCTTCGAGCCAGAGATGACATCGCAGTAGGTGCCGGCGGAGAGGCCAGTTTGCAACGAGCTGTTCAGATCGTAGTTGTCATTGTTGAAGGCGACGAAGCCTTGGCTGCCACGGCTGAAGGCGATCTGGTTGCTGCCATTGTCCCACCAATTCTGGAGCCCCGAATCACCGACGACATTGCGGAAGCCAACCATGTTATAGATCTGACGCCAGCGATGCTCGCACACCCAGCCGCCGCCGCAAGAGTTGTCGCTATTGAAGGTGGGCGAGGCAATGTTGTGGCCATCGGTAGTGGGTGGTCCCTGATCGGTGTTGTCGAATGCGAAGGAGGACATCACACGCGGTGTGCCGAACGGATGGGCCAACATGAAAGCGGAGGCCATTTTGTACTGCTTGGGCACCTTGTAGGTGAGCACGTCAGCGCCACCAGCGCCATGTCCACGTTGGTTGTCGTGATTGTCCACAAAGACAAGCGAAGCATCCGAATCGGCAAAGCCCCAGGAAGTGCCCCAGTTGCTCAGATAGCGCAGTTGATCCTTGCCACGGAACACCTTGCCAATGGAATCCGAATGACGGAATTCAGTGACAGCGCCCATGCCAGTATATTCAGACTTGGAGATGGCCTCGTTGCCCAAATCGATGACCTCCTGGAAGATATAGGGTCTGGCGCCCGAGGGGAAGCCATGAGCAGTGTTCAAGTTGTTCAGGCGCCCATAGATGACACCCAAGTCTCCAGGCCACATGTGCTTGGCAGCATCCACACGGAAACCGGCAACACCCAAGTCCGTCAAATGGTTCAGGAAGTCAACGATCTTGTCGCGCACCCAGGAATTGCCCTGATTCAAGTCGCGCAGACCGACCAGCTCGCAGTTGCGCACGTTTGTGGGGTCAGCATAGTTGGTGATCGAGCAGGTGGGATTGAAGTCCAGCGAGGAGAACGGCACACCCGGGAAGCTCTTGGAGCTGGGATCGGCTGAGGTGCCGCCAGTTCCCGAAGTGCCGCCATTAGCAGCCATATGATTGAAGACAACATCCACGTAGATGCGCACGCCAGCATCATTGCAACGCCTGACCATGCTGGCGAACTGCTGCTCGTTGCCCGAACGTGTGGTGAGCTTGTAGGAGATGGGCTGGTAGCGCTCCCACCAGGGACGAGAGCTAATCACAGCGTTCTCATTGACAGGCGAGACCTAGGCGAGTGGACAGACGTCTATTCAAGCTACCTGTTGTTATAATTATCATCTAGGTTTCGTGTCTCACCTGCACACCACCGTAGCCGTGCGGTCCCAGGAAGTTCTCACACTCAGCTGCTATATCATCCCACTTCCACTCGAACAGGTGAACCATGCCATTCCTGCCGCTCTTATAGTTGTGCCAATACTGCGCGTTGACCAGCGCCAAGAAGGCAATGGCAACCAATGCTTTGCTCAGAAACATCTTTATACTTCAATAGAATCCAGTTCCACACTGAGTTCACTGAAGACGCTCGCCGGCCTTTTATACGTTGCTCACCTGCAACAGGTAAAACATTCATTTGAAAATTCCTGATAGTACGTGAAGCTCGAATGATTTGTGATGCAAATTGTTTACTTATCGCACTTGACTTATGTCAACAAGTTTCGCGTGCAGCCAACCTATGGGGTCTGCCTTAGATTAGATTCGATCGACGGGCCACACTGCTACCTGCCCGATCGATAAACAATAACTCAAATTTATGATCGAAAATTCAATTTTCAATTGTTGTTGAGTTTTTCTTGTTCATTCGCACAGATAGCTAATTAGATAATTATAAATTTCAAACGCGTAACTGAGCTAATAAATAAAGGGCTGTTCTATAAGCCTGTTAGTTAAGAATTAAGCGTTGCCACCTTTTTTAGAAATTGATATACTTTAAGCTCTTTGCACCGTTGAGAGCAAGAATTACAAGTTATTTTTCATAAAATATTTAGTCGTACAAGAACTCAGTTTAAAGTTTTTTATAATTAAAAATTTGGCGTTGCCATCTTTTAGAAAACTTCTTATGCCTCAAGCTAATTGTACAGCTCAAAAATGGATTATATTTGAAGCTGGACAAGGATTTAATTACAAACATTACTACCTTATGGAAGTTCAAGAAGTGCTCAGTGAGATACACCAATATTAGCGTTAGACTCCACTTTTTTCCCATAAAACTCAACAAGGTGGCAACTCGAAGCCTTTAGCATCGTTTCATAATCTAAATATGAATTTCATAAAGTATCAGCTGCAACTCAGTCATCTAGTTGGAAGGAACTCTTGAATGTTTTCTGTACTGTCATACATATAACCAGTGTTGGTAAGCAATACTAGATTGATACACAAAAACAATAATATATAGCAATAAGAGTGCTTACTACGGAAACAGTCAACTTTTAATTAATGTAGAATCATCTACATTTTCAATTCTCTATTCCATACTCCATAGCCTAATCTCAATTCTCCATTCTCCATTCTCTATTCTCTATTCTCTATTATCTATTCTCTATTCTCTATTCTCTATTCTCTATTCTCTATTCTCTATTCTCTATTCTCTATTCTCTATTCTCTATTCTCTATTCTCTATTCTCTATTCTCTATTCTCTACTCTATTCTCTATTCTCTATTCTCTATTCTCTATTCTCTATTCTCTATTCTCTATTCTCTATTCTCTATTCTCTATTCTCTATTCTCTATTCTCTATTCTCTATTCTCTATTCTCTATTCTCTATTCTCTATTCTCTATTCTCTATTCTTTATTCTCTATTCTCTATTCTCCATTCTCTACTTCTTCTTCTTCTCTCTGCTCTTTTTGGTCTATTCTCTATCCTCTGTCTACTATTGTTTGTTCATCAATCTTATAATGTTAACCAACACTGGTTATAAGCCGCGCATTCAAGCAAGTATTTCAACCATGATTCTAAGGCTAGTTCAACCTGCATCGACCCCTTACAGCTCCTAAGCGTGCAAAACAGTTTGACGTGTTGTTCCCAGCTTATCTCTGCGTAAACTATCGCGTGATAATGCTTTTAGTGTTAAGCGGACTTGGCCCGTCTTCGCGCAACATAATATGGCCAATAAACAAATAGCTGTCTATCAGCGAATAGCCAAGATTAAAGCCAATTCGTCACAGGGGAGCCCGAATCGGCAGACAAAGTAAGGGAGATAGTGAGCAAGAAAGGGACAGCGATAGCTAGGTATCCGAGCGAGGGGGGGCAAATCACAAATCATAGCATACTAAACAGCTGATTAGACGGATGTCAGCGCTCAATTTACAGCCATCGACGGCACAGATTACGGCCCAAATTCCCGTGTATAAATAGACAGATAAATTTATATTAAAGTCGTTCAGATTTTTACGATCTGGCATAAATTGTCGACTATACTTGGAGCTTATCGTAGCGCACTTTGTACGCCATTTGCAAAAATTTGCCTTATTTTTATACTCGAAGGAAATGCGTAGAAAGGGGTATATTGGTTGGGATAAAGATGACAGATGAAGGCGTGTCTGAGCCATCCAAGCAAATGAGATGCAGTCATGGCTATAGGTTTATATGTAAAAGGATTGATAACTTTGCGTCTAGCGCTCAGAGCTCAGGTATCTGCTAGTCGTTCACTGCCGCCTAAGCTTCGCTCACTTGGCATATTTATTTCTGCCGACAAAACACGTCAAGTTGCTTTGTTTTTTAATCAGCTCAGAATTATTTTTAAGCATCTGCATTTGCTTGAGGGGGTCGCTGCAGTCAACCATTTCCGCTTGATTTGAATTGTGAAAGGGATATATATGCTATAAGATTAAGCTTTTGATATAATGCACTTAAGATTGGACGGCATTTCATAACGTGTTTGTAAAATCCAAAAGCACAATTGATTCTGCACTCAAGTGCTTTTAATAATTGGCCACGTACTTCACCTGAATTGTGCTAAGGCAGCTTGGCATGCCTTTTGCACAGGTGTAAATGACAGGTGAATCAAACGTGTTAAAGAGAAAGTGTAATAGGCGTACAGTTATGCTATAGTTGAGAGTGGAAGCTAATGTTTATATAGATGAAAGACATAAGTCTTGATATAATTATTATAAATCATGAATCAGCTAGCAAAAAAGTTGAATAAAATTATAGATAATAGTTTATTATAAATAATTTCTGTATTGAACACTAACTGAATATATTTTTATTTATTTATATATATACTATATAGAAAGAAAACTATGCTAAAAACTTGATATAAGAGCTCATCTATGACAGCAGCTGAGGCTGCTGCCTATCATTGCTTGTCATACCCTGCTTCCATTGCAGGGTATGCAAATTTAGAGCAAATTGAATTGCCACTTGAATTACAATTTATTTGCGTATGTGAGAAAATGTAACAAATACTTGAATTGATTATAAATTTTTATCTGTGCTCAGACTCAAGTGGTCAAATGCACTGCTGCCTGCTGGAGTGGAAAAAGGTTTGATAACTTTTTCAATTAAATTAAACAAAGCACTATAAACTTTAATTGTTTTTATTTACAAAAGTGAAACAGTTTCGAGTGCCAAGCACAGGTTAGATAAGAAATACATATATATATATATATGGATATATGTAATCTATATAAATATGTATATGGACAAAACACAATTTTGCATTGTCAGCTGGCAAACAATGGAGTCAAGTTGATGCATTTCTTGTTAGCTTTATGCAGAACTAAAAACCTAAAACAAGCTTTTTTCACAAGCTGCAAGGAAGTGCACATGACTGTGTGTATATGTGTGTGCGTGTGTGAGTGTGTGTGTGCATACAATCAAATTATATAAACCAGTGCAGCAACGGTGCAAAAAGTGACACTTGTGCTGAGGCATATTGATTTGCCAGTCTAAGCAAATTTACATATGCAGCAGAGACAGAGAGAGGAAGATTGAGAGAAAGAGAGAAAGAGAAAGAGAGAGAGAGAGAGAGAACAGTGAGCAAGGAAGACAGCCAAGCAGTTGTCTAAAAGTCAAGTCTCTGTATAAATATTTACTTTAAAGTACGTATACGCAACGTTCTAAGCAGAGGAGGAGAGAGAGCGGGAGGTAGTACAAAATGTGAGCATTTCCGCACATTACACCTGAAGTTGCAAAAACTTTGCAGCTGGCAAAAAGTTAGCAGAGCACCAAGAAATATGCCATCTTACAGTCAGTCCATCTGTCCGTCTCTGGCCCAGTCAGTGTCTGCCCGTTCGCTCGTTCGTTCGGCTGGCAAAGCCAATTTGAATTGTAAGCAAATGCCGGATATGGCAAAGTTCTAAAAACGGAAACGTTTGCTGCACTTTCAATGCCAAAAAAGCGTTGCCAACTAAACTTTTCAGGGATGGCATGTGACCGGCGACCGAGGGGGCGCCTCAAAAGGTGCGTAGCTAGTGCAATCTATATAAGATGTAGCCACAAACGAACAGACTTATGAAATATAGTTAGATAAGTCAGCTTATAAAACTTTACAATGCCAAAGCCACACACACACACACACAGACACATACAGCTGCAGCTGGTGCTGCATGTGCGAAAAATTAATTTACATTTAAATTAAATTTATGAATTTGCACAAAAGTTGTTGATTTTTCACAGTTCTCTCTGTGTGTGCGTGACAGTTGGTTGATGATACAATTGCAAAACTTACTATAACTGCGCTTATTACAACAACAGCAACAATAACAAGCATCAATAGCCGTTAGCTATCATCAGATTATATACTGTAAAATTGTTTGAAGAGCTGGAAGCAGAGAGCTGAACAAGTCGAACTCTGAACAAGTCGAACATGAAGCATGATAAGTAGATGGCAGCAGAAAGAATTATCAAGAGCTCAAGTGCACGAAGCAGTCAAGTCAATGCTTGCTCTTCTAGTATAGAATATGATTCGAAGGCAATAGTAA
Source organism: Drosophila hydei (assembly GCF_003285905.1). NCBI lineage: Eukaryota > Metazoa > Arthropoda > Insecta > Diptera > Drosophilidae > Drosophila > Drosophila hydei. The sequence goes on along the minus strand of NW_022045837.1, from coordinate 489,214 downwards.
GAGTTAGGGAAGGCTGCAATGGAACTTGAAGTTAAATTGTTCATAATCATGTGCATAGCTTGATTGATTCATTGATTCAGGTTAAAGACTTGGATTGCATGAATATCTATGAACTGTTAAGTTACAAGACCCGACTTCTATATAGAATATACATCTTATGAGCATATGCATACCATGTTGCATAGAGGCTTGAACTAACCAAGAACTGAGTGTAAATTCAAGCAAATAAATTTGCCTCGTCTGTAGCATATATAGCCCATGGCCTATAAGCCATAGCTGCGACTAGCATCTTCCATAGAAACCATTGCTATGATTGATGAGTAGACTGAAAAAATAGCTGGCAAAACCCAAACAAGCAAAGTGAAGTAAGAGCCAAGCACTCGCAGCTAGGCAACATTCGCGCGTCGAAAATCTCCATACTGTGGCGATAGAGAGTAGGAATATGAGTGATGAATGAGAAATATTTGTCTGCAAATGGAATGAATGAATTTTGGAATCAAAAGCTCGCCAACGGAGTCAAGGGCTTGAGCCGGTAAACGAACTAAAGCTCAGCTCTAAACCCGAAAGTAAATCGGAGCTTTAGCTACTGTTGGGCTATTCTACTGAAAAACAGAAAGTTGATATATGATATGAAGAAATATATTTACAGACTATGTTGCAGATAACTTGAAGCTCGTATCAAGCGAGTGTTGTAAGCGCTTTTGCTATGAAAGTAATATGAGTAGATTTGTCGACCACATAAGAACTGCAGAGAGTCCTTGAAGAGAACATAATTCGGATTTAAGTAAGGGGAAGATGACCTAATTCAGTGTAAAGCACGCGGAGTATCGATGCCAATGACACCATTCGGAGTATACTTTACTACAAAGAGAGATATGTCGCAGACATTATTCCAAGTAAAGCTCAGCTGAGAGATGTCAACGACTGAGTTCTGAGTAAAGTCCTCGAGATATATCGAAGACATAATTGAGCGTAAAATGCAGAATGGATATGACGATAAAATGAGGATACTTATCATCATTTTATAAAATAAGTAAATGCATTAAATTAAGAATATACCTAAATATTTACTCGTAGAGTCTTGGCTTAAGTTCGATTGATTCGAAGGGAACTGCAAACTGTAAAGAGAAAACAATTTTGTATGAGAAGCTCGATTTGGACTAAAGAGTCTAGATTTATAATTCATATAAAATAAATGATGCGCACGAACTGCAGCAAAGCACGTAACTATGCATGATGGTTACAAAAGGACTTAAGTGAATGATTGTGAATGATTTGATTGCGTAAGTGAATGGATTTTATTATTATGACAAGCGTGTCTCCATTAAAGCATCGCTGCGGTAGCAGCAGCTGTTGTTGCTTTACCACCTTTTACTCATTACATGCAGGTGCCAAAGGAATTACAGACGAAGTCAACTGAATACAAAAAAAGGGAAAGTGACAGAGAGAGAGGGCGGCAAGAGGAGAGGTAGAGCGCGTGAGTGGCAACTGTGGATGATATGTGTGGCAGACAGCGAAGTGTGTGTCATAAACCCGTTTACATGCAGCACTTAACTGTGACCCATCGACAGAGACAACATATGCTCAGCTAGTGTGGAACATGTGTGTGTAGACGTATGTGTGTGTGTGTGTTTGTTTGTTGTCGCCTGTCAGCCATGTAATGCATTTTACGTAACTATGTTATATTTTCCATTTTGATTGCAATATGCTAAGCATTCTATGACAACGCTCTCACACACACACTCTCTCCCTCTCTTTCTCTCTCTGGCAGAATGCGTGTTTACCGTTTAACACGTTGCACAATTTTATGGCATACTTTCAGGAGTTCGCAGCGAGCGTCACCGAGTCTTAACTGAATTTGTCATGGCAAAGCCAAGGGCTTAAAGTCCTTTAATAACATAAATTTACCCAGCAGAGGCTAATAAAATATAATACACTGCCATCCACAGTCTGGCGTCCGAGTGACTGCAACAAAGCAAGCGCTGCTGCTGCTGCTGCTCTTATTATACCCTGCAAGCTGTGAAAGATGCGTGCAAGAAGTGGGTATGATAGACGTCAACTGTAGTTGACGTAGTTGTAGTAGTAGTATGTAAAGTCCAGAAAACCAAAAAATCATATGAGTACCTAGTTTATACCTCAGCGAACTCAGGAACTATAACAGCTAGATAGCTTAAATTTGCTATGTAAGCTCTTTGTGAAGTTACCAATTTGATTTCATTCAGTTTTCAAACAAACAGAACATAATTCTCGAGATAGTAAACAAAAAATACACAAAAATACATTATAAAACTTAGGTATAAGATGAGATCATACGGCCTAACCTACGTTGTGTATTTAGAGATTCCTTTAACTGTATTAAGTCTAAAAAGAAACTAAAAGATGTGTCAAACTCCAATGAACTCGGGATCTACTTAGCCTAGAGTGCTTAAATTTAGTATGTTAGCTTCTAATGGTCACATCAAATCAACCTGATATTATTTAATTCAAAAGAAATTAAAGTCTAGCAGGTATTAAGCAAGTAGCAACCAAAAAGCAGCTTGCTTCAGTAGAGAACACAGTTTATATCTGTTTACAGGATATTTGCTCATTTTACCTATTTACAAGTAGTGCATTGTGTGCTCAAAAAAAGAAGAAGAAATGACCAAATGAAATGCAAGCAGCGAGCTAATAAAAACGAACTTTGCTGCTGCTGGTGCTGCTGCAGCAACGACTTTGACTTTTCGCTTCCTTTTTAGTGTCACACGAAAATAAAACTGAGAATAACGAGCCAGTTGAAAGCGACTGGCCGTGGACGGGCCACGCCCCCGCGCCACAGTTGCACAATGAAATGTAGTTGAAAATTATGAAAATTATCTGCCACGCCATTTTTATGCCAGAAACTTTGCATCTAAATGTCCATAAAAGCGGAAGCGTCGCGTCGCCAAAGTAAAAAAATAAAAGAGCTCGCCGAGAATGCAATGAAATAAAAAAAATAGAAAATAATAAGGCAGCGCCGTGGCTATGTGTGTGTGTATGTGGCTACGTGTGGGCATTTTGTGGGTGTGTCTGCTGGGCAGCCCTTGCAGAGACGGCATGTCATCATTATAATAGAAATTAAGTGCAGCAGCAGAAGCAGCAGTCGCAGCATCCACAAAGTACTTAAAAGAGAGACGCGGCACCCATTGCATTGCAGCATTTCTCGCTCTTGTAATGGGTAATAGAATTAAAATTACTTGGACGCATGCCACGCCAGAGCCACTGCCAGAGCCAAAGGCAATGGCAACGGCAACGGCAACGGCAACGACAAAAGCCAAACAATGGCGACGAGTCATTAAAAACAAAGAGCCAAAGCCCTGCGCCAAGTTCTGGTTCGACTCTGCCGTTGGTCTTTAAGCCGATTGCAGTTAACATCTTAAATTCAATGTTCAACGAATGTAGAGCAGCAAAAAACTATTCAATATTTACTGAATAATGAAGCGAAATGCAAGTGTAAATGCCTTTAAGAAAAACAAATTTACGAAAATGCAAGCCAAAGAGACTTAAATATTAATATTTTATAATTAATCTACGCTATAAAAACTTGTAAAAAATCTGTCTGCCACCAAAAACTATATAACACTTAATAAAAAGTTATATTACACTAAAAGCATTTCAAAAAATAAATATGTATAAGTATTATACCCCGCTGAAGGAAAAATATAGACATAAAACTTAATAAAAATTAGTTTAACACAGACAAAAAACTGAAAATCAAATATGAAATTACATAAAAACTAAAATATATATTCAATAAAAAATATCGAAAAAACTATCCAATATACAAATGGGGGAAAATAGTTACTCATATTTCCAGAATATATATCCAAGCAAGCTACGTTAAATAAAATCTATCATATTTAATAAAAATATGTTAAAAACAATTTTACAAAAAAGAAATTTGAAAAAATTAAAAAAAAAATTAATGTAGAACGAGGTCTGTTTATAAAGTATCGTGAATTTTGTTTGCTTAGTCTATCCATATATAAACACATATAAATCAAAATTCGCATTACTTAACAAACAGACCTCGTATATGCATGTATAAAGGGATTTACTATATATAGTTACAAAATACAAAAAATAATATGAAAACAAAATTAAATAAAAAATAGTTTAACAGATTTAAATAAATATAAATGTTTATTCCATACAAGCAACAAATTTATGCAATTTTTCAAAATAAATAACAAAATATTGTAGAGAAAATCAAAAACAAAATATAAAAATACAAATTTAATTTAACATATTCCGAAAAACAAAGAAGAAAAACAATGAAAAGGAATTATCAAATAAATTCGTTTCGTTTAAATGTTTTTGTGTCGTTATACGCAGCACCTCACGGGCCCATCCCTAATGCCACTTACGCTGTGGCAGACCAATACAGCGGCGCTTAAAAGTATGCAACGCGTCAGTCGAACTGCTTTTCGCTTTTGCTGGTTTTCTGTGTTGATGAACAACAGCAACAACAACAACACAGATTACCACCACAATCACAAATGCAATGTTGCAATTTCTGCACTCACACACACTCCCACAGTCATGTGAAACACATTTGACAGATGATTTTCCACATTTCACATTCAGCTGCATTTTACACTTTATTTTTATATATACATTTTTTATTTCATTTTTAATTTGCCGTGCACAAATTGTATATGGAATTTATTTATATATATAAAGATATATATACATATATATTTATATATATTTAAAATAAATTTATATAAAAACAAACAGACAGAGGCAGGCATTTTGTTTATATAGCATTAAATTGTGAAAAGGACCACAAAACAAATGCAAAAATTGGCATACAAAATTAACAATTAAATTGTTCTCTTTTCAATGGCAGACAATCGAATACACTTTTAAGAAAAGAGCAAATAATTCAATTACAAAAGATTTTTGTTAATACAAATAGAGAGATATATTTGTGTGTAGACTCAACCCGAAAGCAAACAATTTAACTAGCAATTACCAGCTACATCCTTTTCCAAAGCAAGAATATGCTTCAATATTGTACTCACATTGCATAACAGTTACAAGAATTTTTACCTTATCTCTAGGGCCTTGTATATTTCGCTAATTTAAATCCCAGCGAATTTCCCTTAACATGTATTGAAGATTTTAATCAGCAAGCGAATTCCCCTCTCGTTTTAGAGTATTCATATGTCATATTTGATTTATAGTGTTGGAAAACGATATTTAATAAACATATCTAATACGTGGAGGTGGAGAGTACACATATTAGTTTTCAATTTCTTGACATATTTTTTGAATTGACAAATTGTTCCTATAAACAGAATGTGGTGTTGGAAAACGATATACAATAAAGTGTTGGTCAGCAAATTGCAATGTTTTTGATACACAGTGTTGTAAACGGTCAATTAACAGTATTGAACAGCTTTATGTCTAGCCTTAAACTTAGCTATAACGTTTTAATGGATTAATAATGGGTGCACTTCTCTACACTCTCTTGCATTTAACAACACTTTTTTCATATTTTTCGGAACACCCACGAATTTATATTAAATTGCTTATAAAGTGTGCTCAAACAATAGCGATTTTCGAATATCAACTCAACTTTCTAAACAATTTCAATAGTTTTCCAACATTCCATTACACTCTCTTACATTTCACAACACACCTTTTTATACATTGCAGCTCATTTTCTGTCAATTTCTTATATATTCGTCTCGAACACTTGAGCCATAGGCCAGCTCAATTTCCTTGCGAAAAGGAAAGAGTGTTGGTCAACCAATTTGCAATTTAGACATGCTTTTTGACCAGTGTTGACAGCTGCCAATTAACAGTGTTAATTGCATTCGATGCCACAAACTGTAGCTAAAATTGTGAGCTACTCGGAGCAATGAGAGTGAATTTGAGAAATGCACAACGAGTAAAGAGTTGTCCGACCTGTGACCGCAGCAATGAAAGCTGGTTAGCCACACACATACATAAGCACAAAAGCACATACACACACATACCTATACATATATAGGCTTGTATAGGTAGAGTAAGGATTGGACATCATTATCGCAGCCGTTGATGGCCATAAAACATGAGCACGAAAACCCGAAAATTGCGAAAAATTGTGTGTGCAAACAGTAAATTGAAATTTGAGGTGAACGAACAGTGTTGGTAAGCGAATGTGTTTTTTCTTTGACTTCTGTGCATGTAATTGAAAATGTGGCTAGGTCTGCTTTTAGCAGCACAGCCCAGCGCCTCAAACACAAAACAAATGACAAGAGTTGCCAAGTGCTGCGGCATTTATGATTTAATAGCTTGATAAAGCTACAATTGAGGACGAGAATATGTGAGAAAGAGAGACAGAGAGAGAGAACTGTTCCAATTTATATGGCCTGCATTGATAGCTAAGCCGTAAGCATTCAATTTGTCTTAATATCTGTGCAAATTGCATGTCATAAGTTCGATTGCCAGAAACTGCAGCCAAAAATGGCAAAAAAAAGCTACAAAAAAGAATGGAATCAGAAACAATGGCAGATCGAAAAATCGTGAAATTGAGCGCCTGTCGTCCTGCTGTTGTTCCGTCCCGTTGTCTTGTCGTCCTCTAGCGGCAGGACAATCAATTTTATGGCAAAAGCCGAAAAAGCAACAAGGACAAACAGCCAGCGGAGAGCGCGTTATGAGCATCAAATAAACATAAAGCCACGCTCGTTGTCCGATTTAGGTTTATGGGTCGCACAGTCAACATCAACTAGTTACGAGCTTTAGTGCGAGCCCATATCTATTGATATACTCGTTACTGGACACTCTTTCTGTCAGTTATCCCCCATTCTCTTTTTGCTTTTGCTCAATTTTTCTCTTTCAATGAGCTTTCAATGATGTTCAAAGGGAGTATATTGGTTTTCCCAGTGCTAGCACTAGCATTTGGAATATATATATACTTGGAGCTCGTCTCTTAAGAGATAAAGATCACTAAGAGTAATTGTGTACTTCCACTAAGGACGTGATTACAGATTATAATATCTTTAAATTTTTATCTGTGACGGGAGATACATCTATATCGTCTAGACATTATGCCCTCAGGCAGTGTTCTCCTATATCTCTTTTTGCTATTGAGCTTCTTTACAATTTGATCTAAAAACAATATATTAGGATGGGTCAGTGAAGAAATCTATATCTTTCACAGCTCAGTAAGTAAACTTCTGCTGAGGCTCTTCACGTCTGTTGATGTGCTCTCCCAAGTAAGCAGAAATCATCTTCGGCTCATCAGGATCTTACAGATAATCTACCCCATATATAGATAAAAAAAAAATTACAAATATATGTTTCTCAGTGCTTACAATATAGGAAAGAAAACAAAATTGATTGAAGATCTACTTATAAAGCTCAAAAATTTTACAGCTGGCCCATTTTCTATAAATACTAACTTGAAGATACTGCCATACCCCTTTCCTTGCAAGCCGAGAAGCATTAAATTTTGATTAATATACACTCATATCCCTATTCATCTACTATATAGATCATAAGTTCATAAGCAAATTGCAACTCGTTTAAGCAGCCTGCGCGAGTATTAAACAGTCAGTTGTGTGCCATTGGCAGGCTTCTTACTTGATTTCCTTTTTTGATTTTGGTGCTGCTGACACGTGGCCGCCATTTTCAATTTATGGCGCACTATTTGGACATGGATTTACTTTTGGGGCCTGTCAGCGAGCGACCCAGGGAACGTGCGCGCCGCTTCATGCATTACGGTAAATAAATCAAATCAAATCAAATGAATTCTGATTTGTTTGTGTGTGAGTGTCTGTGTGTGCGGGAGGAAACTGTCACTAAAAATAAGAAACATAAATGTAATTTCCTGCAAGTGCTTTTAATGTAGGCCAAACAAAATATGAGATTTATGTGCGTTGCCGGTGCTTTGCGGTGTCAATGAAATCACCTTTTCATACGGCTTAATCTTTATCTATCTATTTTCTACTATAAATCATTTCCGGTCCTTGAACTTGTGTCAATTGGATTTGAGCGTAGTTTGAATAAAACAAGCTCATCCCAACATTCAGTTGAGGTCAATACGTAAATGACATAAAAGCATGCGAGAATCGAACAAAAGAGCTTTTGATTAATTTATCGACATTAAGCACTAAGAGAAGTCGGTAAATAATAAAATAATATAAATAATAAAATAATATAATAAATAGTAAAATAATATAAAGCTTAACTTTGATGGGGCCTCGAATACTCAAATTGGCTTAAATATTTTATAATTCAAACCACGTTAATTTCATAAAAAATATGCTGTGCGCTCTAATTAAAACTATTAGAATCAGTTGCAAATTCTAATTAAAACTCTTAAAGCTCGCTAAAGTTCTGAAAATCTAAAGTATTAAAGTTTTTGCAAACTCATAATGCTCATTAACGGTCAGGACAGCTGATAAAAATAACTTTGAGAGCATTAAAGCGCATAATCCATTAAAAGCTCATACATCTCGTTAAATAAATCTGTTTATATAAGTTGGAGAGCATTCAAAGCTCGTAAAACTATATGACGTTCAGTTAAGTTTGTATAAATAAACTTGAAAGCATAAAAGCTCATTAAAGCTTCTGTGGATCTGTAAATCTTTTTTATAATCTGGTTGTAATAAGCGAGAATCGGTTCAATTTTCTATGCTTAAATACGGATATTTTGGGGGAAAATCGAAAAGCTTTCTAAAAAGTGACGAGTTTATCATTTGTATTTCCTTTCAAAGCAACTAAAAACTAAATATGCTGATTCTAACTCTGAAAAAATTTGAGATATACTTAACAAGTTTCATATCGATTTTAATCGATTGGATGAAACGCAAAAGGTTATCGACAACATTTAAAATAACTTAAGCTGCGTGTGCTATAGCAAGACCTGCATGAAAAGTGTCAAGTCTTGGGCTTATATAGGTATCGTAGTACTCTTACATAAATAACAGATCGATAGCTGCAGAGACAGACAAAGAGAAGGTCATTCAGACAGAGATTGCCAAATCAACTCAGTCATTGATCAAATGACTCTGATTGGTATTTCTAGAGTCGGCCACGCCCCCAAATTCTTGTTACCCACATTGCCAAATCACAGCGGCAATTGCGCTATCAATGTCTATGCAAAGTCGAACTTACATGATTTTAATGGCAACGTTCAAGAAACGTGGTTTTTTGCGGACAAAATATTTCAAGCTGTGCAACGCGAATTATACAAAAAGTGGTGTGTGTGTGTGTGTGACTATGAATGAGTGAGTGTTATGCGCACTCGTATGCCAACTCTGGCAATCACTAACCGCCGACTCATTTTTGAATCCAATTGGTCAACACAAGCGCTGGAAGCTGAGGCATGCAACAGCAGGCGGCTGACAAGCAGACAGGCAGACAGACATGCAGGCAGGCCAGGCCAGGCAGTCAGGCAATGCTTCATGAATAAACCATGAGCGTTAACGCCAGTTAGCAAAAACAACAGCAGGCAGGCAGTCAGGCGGGCAACAAAAACTGAGGCAGGCTGCAGCCTTGCAACGAGTCAGGCAGGCAGGCAACCAGTCGACAGAGCCTACGCTATGTGCCACGCCTTTGGGCACTTGCAAGTGCTTAGCATATTTTGCACCGATGGCGTTTGTGGCACGTAATGGCTACAGTTGCACAGTTGCTGTCTCTGTGTGCCTGCGCGTGTCTCTCTCTCGCTGTGTGTGTGGCACTAAAAGTCTTAATTATTTCAAAAGGTAACTGTGCCACAATGCGCATACGCCATGTGCGCCAAGGTCCGAGCGCAAATGTTCACTGGGCCTTAAACATTCGTTTAAATGTTGCAAGATGCATGTGGCAAGTGCAGCATGTTGCTAGCTATCAAACGATTGCACGCATGACTGCCATTACACACACACACACACATAGTGTTAGTAGTTTAGTATATGTTACATAAACTAATTTGAAGCATATCTAAAAGGGGCAAGTGGCATGTGGCAAGCGTTGAGAGTTGCATGCAACTTTGCTTATCCGCCGCTTGCCACATGCAGTGGCAACAGTGGCAGCAGTGGCAACACAAACTGCATTTGACTTGAAATCTCTTTTTATTATTTTTGAACACAAATTAAAATTAAATTGGACAATCGACAATCGACAGAAGCAACAACAGTGACGAGTGCAAGTTGAAGGGAAACAGCTGGCGCTTTGTTGCTTCTGCTGCGTTGCAACTTTTGGCAAACAGTTTTAAGCGTAATGCCTCAACACTCATACGCCGCGTGGGCCGCCACTCGTAACTGCTGCCAGCAAATACACAAATGCGGCCAATTTTCAAGTCTCGAGTCTGCTGCTCCATTCACTGTGCCACGTGCTGCACAACAACAAAGCAGAGCACCGAAAAAAATCAAAACAAAACAACTTAAAGCGTTTAAAGTAGCAGTAAACGACTTGAAGATACCCTGTCAATTGAGAAGAGCTGACTTTTCAACTTTTTTCTATGCATATCAGTCTCTTTCTGTTTTGATGAGTTGCTATGATTGTAGATCTTGAAATTAGACTACGAATTACCCTGTAATCTTAGCCAAGTTACATTTGCAAGCTTCTACACATTCAGAGTCAAAAGTAGGTTTCTATATCTCTAGAAGATTTTGTATATCAAGGTGTGTATACGTTGTTCTTCAAAATCTACTAGAAGATACCCTGTAAATTAAACCAAACTCTATTTCCAGCCTTTTTTATACATCTATAAACAAGCTTATCTTACTATAAGCATATACGATTCTGTATATACAAAATTTGTACATTTCGCTCCTCTCACGTGACTGTTAGATATCCTGTATGCAGAACTAAAGTGACTCTTCAACTTCTTCTGTGCTTCAAAACGTAAATCTCTATAATGATCAAATATTATTTAAGCCAAAAAATGTTTCTTTAACTTTAATATTCGAAAAGATTTATCTAAGCTACAAAACAGCTACCCTGTAAACTGACCTCAACTGTCATTGCAACGTTCTTTTATCCATGAACAAGATTATCCGTCTAATTTCTTAATATATATACCAAATCATGTGTCAGCAGCTCTCATAGATAACTAATAAAAAAAAGAAAATGCTTCTAAATTTTAAATCGATATTTATCGATAAAGTAATATATGCATACCTAGCTTCAGTCAGTCTAACTTTATGGCATTCATATGCACCTTATAGAATCATAGACGTGACATACATTATCTACAGCTATCAAAGTCCCTTTCATCCAAATTCAATTATTACAGGGTATCGGAGAAAAAAACTTGATCGTTAGCAGGAAATTTCTGGCAAAAACTTCTGCTGCTGCCAACTTTTGCCCGAGTCTTTTTATGCGCCGTTATAGTTTATCGTTAAAAAGTTGAGCCAGCGCCTCTCCGAAAATAAACCAGCACAAAACAGAAAACAGTTCTATGCGTACTTGACGAACTCGTAATACTCTAGCTAGTGCTGCGATTCGAACTGAGTTACTAGGATAAAATGGGAGTTTGGCTATGAGAATTGCTAAGGTTAGCGGAGAGGGTTTTGCGTATATCATAAATGATAAAGCAGCTAAGGCTGTTGATTGGCTGAAGAGTTGAAGTTTCAGATTATGGAGTTAAGCTCACATATTTTGGATATAAAAATATTTTATATATATGTTTACTGTATTTTTTTACTGTATATTTTTAGATCCAAAATATGTTAACTTAATATTTTGGATATAAAAATATTTTATATATATGTTTACTGTATCAACTCGATTATTTAATATGTTATAAAAAATTTAAATATATTTTTTATAAATATTACAAAAATATATCAACAATAAATATTTATAGATTTGATAAGTTTTCATATGAGATATAATAAATGTTGTTATATTTTCATATGTAGATCAAATCAGATTTATCTAAAAGTCATCTTAAACTGCCTTAGATATTTACGTATATCCTTGAGTCTGCCTTTGTAATAGAAGCTTCAACGTTATCTCAGCTGTTTGCAGCATCAAAAAGTTGCTAAGCCAAGCCTAAATAAAGAAAACTCTTGCTAAACATAAATAGTAAAGACGACACTTGACTATATTGATAAGAAAAATTGTAAGAGGGTAGTCAGAGAAGTTCCAAGCTTACTTACATTGAATCAAATTCAATTGACTATTATTTTTTATATATTTTCGCTATATCATATTTTGTTTCCACTACACTCGCTCCATTTTCAGTTCTCCCCCTTTCTGCGTCTCATATTTCATTCAAAAATCACTATACCCAGTTTTGCCTTAACAAACTGAAATATAAGTTGTATTGGGATTTACGCAATAGCCGCTTCAACTCTTACGCGCCACACGCCCTGCGCCGTTGCTCCACTTTGCTCTTTGGCTGGCAGGTGAGTAGCCAATACTTGTACTTTTTGAAAAGCTGATGATGACGTGGCTGATCGCCCACCCTACCACTGCCTCGACTATATTTAAGGTTTATTTTTGGTAAGCCAAAGAGAATAAAAAAAAATTTGTACACAAAATGCAGTTTCCATTGCGCACAGTGCTGAAGTGTTAATAATGCACTTTTACCAAGAGCTCAAAAACTTCTGCCTGAGTGGGGAGCACTACATACATATATATATACGTATATATAACTTTCGGGGAGAAACTAAAAACTAGTTGGTAAGCCTAGTTAGTGAGTCGACTCTGATGGAACGACCTGTAGTCGACCTTGATGGCAAAGACGTTGTTGTGCATTAATTTCGCATAGATTGAAGATTGAAGCACCTACTAACTGAGTGCGTGTGCAATTTATAAGAACGTGCTTCACACACACACACACACACACGCACACACACTTAGCTGTGTATATATGCTGAAGCTATCATTCATTCTAACCATTTGCAATGTTCTGTCTGTCTCTGTGCCAAGTTTTTGCTTCAGTCTGCTTCGCAGCTGCAGGCAGCTCACCATATCCTTACACACGCACACACACACACACGTACACACCTTGGCATTTATCTGTGCCAGGAAAACGTTTAATTAAGTCACTTGAATGCGCAGCCAGTTGCTGTGGCATTTATTCTCAATGATGTTGCTAATGCTGATGACGATGATGCCTGCCACCAAAAATGGGCCAAGTGTGTCTCACCTGCACCACACACACCCTCGCTTTATATGTTGTTTACTCTGTTACCTGAGCGACCTTATCAAGCATGTCAACTGCTCACAACTTCTACGCACAAATATTTCAAAGTGCGCATTGTGATTTTTTTCTTCTTGCATACATTCATATTATATTAAGTATTATTAAAGGTGTGTGTGTGTGTTTGTGTGTGTCTACTGACGGCTCTATTCATTTAGATGAAGCATAAAATCGTTTGAGTGGCTCATATAAAGCTGACTGAGACAACAAACTTCACAAACAAGTTTTAAGCAGTCGAAATAAGCTTCAATAAACATTTTACGGAGAGGTAAATTTTAGTACCTAAACCTATTTCAATACAGAAATTACAGAAAGAAAGGGTTTGGCATGTAAAGGCGCGGCTTAAGAGACCACCTAAATTCTATGCATCTAACTGATTTATAAAAACTTACAAAATCTTCTATCTATTGCAGCTTCTGTAACAATTAACCAATTTCTACCACACAAAAAGATCTTACTTTCTTTTAAAAACAAAGCGATCAACAAATATATTAACCAAAAAATATATTTAAATTATTAAAAAATGCTAATATATCTTACCTAATATAAATGCAAATGATACTGCAACAAAAATCAATTAAATAAATATATATTTAAGCTCTAGATGCCAATTAAAGAAATAAAAAATAAAAATATCATAAAATATTTTTAGTATGTAAAATAATATTATTTTTAATAAATGTAAGTATATTTTTTATATTTATTTTTTTTAATTATGTACTTATGAAGCCACATTTTTTAAGACATTAATTAATTTTATTTCATTTTATTTTATTTTATATCTTTCTGCTCAGCACTCAAAACTTTATTGTTCCTTTTATTAAATAAATATATATAAAAATTTCTAAGAATTTCTCTACAAATTCAAGCACAAATTTAAAATTTCGCTGCTATTGTTTTACTAAATTTATATAAATAATTATGTTTTGGGCTTTTGTTTTCTAGAATTCAACTAATGAGAATTTCTATGTTGCAGCTGCAATGCAGTGCTCCGTGCCCTTATCTAATCAACACAAGTGATATATGAGTGTGTATGTGTGAGTGTGTTATAATGAATATAAGTGTGTTTAAGTATATTATATATTATTTAAAGTGCATTTGCTATGACCTGCTAACCACAAAAAGACAAGACAACCGCATGGAATCACAGAAGTAAAATGCTTTTTGTGGTACAAAGCATGACTATATATATACATACATACATGTCTACATATATATATATATGTTATTCCTATTGTTGCTAAAGTCATGGTTGTTGCTGAGGTTTAACATTATTTATGCTACAGACCGATAATTCCCATGATTAATGCGCAACTAGCAGTTTGCACTGTTTGCAATTAGTGCAGGCAAATGTTTAGTTAAGCAAGCTGTGACTGTGTGTGTGTATGTATATGTATGTATGTGTGCATGTTTGCATGTTTGCTTTATTTTTTTTTTTTTTTGCTGTGCACCATTTATTTACAGCGTCTGCTTGAATTCAACGCACACTCAAATATGCTTAAGCCAACAACAGTGCGGTCCATGCAAATATAAACACCAGGCGAACAACAACAGCACACACACACAAGCACACAAACTCATTATGTTTAGATACTGTTACATAATTAAACAACAACTGACATTTGAGTAAATATAAACAAACACGTGAGTTGCGGCGGCACTCCACAGTAGTTGGAGTTAGATTGAGTGCTCGCAAAAATAAAGAAGAACAAGAACAAGATGTATACAAATGAGAGTCATCTCATTGAGTGACTAGCAGATGCCCTATGTGATTACAAAATATAGGAGAAAGTATAATCAAAGCAATTTCTATTGTATTTATAAATTATATACTAGATAGTTCCAAATCTGTTAAGCTACAATCTATAAACAAGCAAACAAATGCCCAATGTCTACCCTTCTCTTGAATAAACAACTAAACAGGCATAAGACAACGTCAGCATATGTCAACAGCGAACTGTCAACGCAGTCAAATGGGTATTTACTGACTAGCAGCCTGTCCCTGTCCCCTACCCCACCTCTCTCTCCTTTTCCCACTCCCCACGCTACCCGAACACATTCGGTTTTTATTGAATTAAACTATTAAAACCACTTGCAATTATGGCCGAAAAAAATAATATTACATAAATAATTGTTCGAGCTTTTTACAATTAAATAAAACTTTTAGAGTTACACCAAAAATAACGGGGAAAAACCGCAAACATAATTCGACGGCAGTAAATCGGTTAAAACAATTAGTTTTGCATTTGCACACAATTAAATAGGCTTTTGCGCCCCTTTGGCCCTCGTGCTGTGCTTTAAAGTGTTTAACGAATTCACTTTGGGAACGAGTGAGAGCGGAAAAATGGAAAAAGGAAAACACAACACGAAACTGAAGCCAAAAATAGCAACGGGGGCGTGCCAGAGCCAACAAGTCAATTTGTCAATTTAAAACAAACTACAACAGCAACAACAACAACAGCAACAAATACAACTTGGCAAGTAAGCGTGTGTTTGTAGGGAAGGGAACGACTAGAAAATACCCTGAAAACTTAAATGAGCTGATTTTGAGTACAGAGCAACAGCTTAAAGACTAAAGAGGAAATATATTAAATATATATATATATATATATATATATATATATATATATATATATATATATATTTTTTTTTTTTTTTTTTTTGTTTGTTTTTTGATAACATTTTTCATGTAAATTTTTTATTCATGAAATGATTAACTAAATCACATTTATAATACTTTATTATAATATTGATTATGGTATTGAACTGAGTTTATATAGCAAAGCCAAGGTTTGAAATACTTGAAATATTTTTTATAGGGAGAAAATGGACGAGGTGTATAAAACACAACAACAGCAACAATTACAACTAAAATACAGAAATCTACAAAATAAATTTGGTGTTTCTAGCTTTTATAGCCTTGAAAATAAGCAAATTCTAAATATTGATATATATCGATATAAGTAAATGAAATGAGTTATCGCAAAATTTGTTTTATAAAGAGTTCAAATTCCGAGAGTGGCTTATATAGTATACATATATTATATATATATATATATTCAGATTCTTGCTTTTGTAGTTGCACAGATGAAAGCATTTGTGCAAACAGCCAGACATATAGACAGACCCTGCTCGATCAAGTCAGCTTGCTATGCTGCTCACAAATATTTAATTAAGCTTTATGGTAGCGGCCAGGCCGCTTTCTGCCTGTTGCAATTTCTGGCTAAGAATAATATGCCCTTTCTACCAAAAATGTTGCCAGAGCTCAGAGTATATAAAAAAGGAGAACATTCATCGACAACGGCGACACGCTGTGTGAAGGCTGTGCACAAAAATGCGAGGTGTAAAGAAAAACAATATATATCAATATATACATATATATGTGCTATATATATGTAGGTATGTATGTATATGCATATATATATATACTGTATGTGTGGCAAATGGGCGCTGGCAGCACGCTGAGCTTATAAATCTGAGTGAGTCAGAGCGAATGAGTGTGTGTGTGTTTGTGTGAGGTCACAATGTGCAATATTCAATGTGCCAAAAGCCGCACACAAACAACAATCAGTGAGAGGGCGGACGGACAGCGGGCGGGCAACAGGCAAACGCGACATTCAGTCAGCCATGGCAGAGTCCTCGTTACTCGTCGCTTGGAGTTGAGTTTCGAGTGGGGCGCGCGCTTCCGTTGAAAACAAAATCAAAGTTAAGCACTCAATTTTCAATTAAGCTCACAAAATGCACACGAACGCACCACACACATACACCCACACCAGCACACACAATCGCACAGCAGCCAAGCTCCTTACTCAACCAACGCTGAGCTATCAAAAATAAGAAAAAAAGTTGTGTAAAAAATAAAAAAAGGGAAAGTGAAAATAAAATGGTTTGGTGTCAATGAAACACTCACGTACCAGCAAACCATGCGCACCACCAGACGCACCACTCACCCTCTCCCGCCACTTCAGCAGCAGCAGCAGCAGATCCTGGCCCTTAGGCTGGGTCTATCAAACGCGGATATATCAAGTTTGTGATGTCATTAGAGAACACTTGATGTGATAGGAGCACGCAAGACGAGTAAGAAATACAACTAAGATGGGCAGGTGGGAGAATAATTGCGAGACTAGCTAATACCCTGTAATTTGTGTGTGCGAGAGGGATAGAGTGCGGGGGAGAGAAAGAGAGTTACTTGATTTTTTGGTTATATTTTATAAATATTTTATACAAGATGTTTAAAGACCAACTTCATTTTGAGGTTTTAAAAAGGAGAAAAAAAATCTTAAAAAACTTTTTAAAAAATATATAATAAAATATTAAAGTTTCAAAAATTATTTTTAAAAATATTTTCCTTTATTTTAAACAATCTGAAATTTCCCAAAAATCACACTAGCCAAAGTACAGATCAGACCTCAGATAAAGTCTACATTAAAGTTGTAGCTGAACAAGATCAGAGAAAATTACTTTTGGCAGTGCTTTGAGATTTGGAAAACATTGTTAATAGCAGTGTCTAATATCTGATGGGGATTGCTTTGAAGAAAACCGAAATAGATATTTATGAATACATTTCACATTTCAAGTCTATTAATTCACATAAATAATGAATATAGCCATAGCTTCAAGGACTTCGACTTAATCTCCTCCAAAAATGAATTCAAAGTTCTATAAGGCTGTTCATTGAGATCGTGGCCCATTAGAAAGTTAAAGTATTTTATAATGGACTATGCCTTTCATATATACTTTTTAGGTGAGAATAGAATTCGAGTTGGGTAGATTTAGAAGTTGAGAGAAGTTCTCTCTGATATGTCGTTCAGTTCGATGTATGTTTTATATAATTATATATTATTATATTATTATATTATTCGTATCAGATACAAATTTGTCTTTAAAATTTATAAAAACAATTTTTAAAATATATAAAAATAATCAGCCTAGGAATCAATAACTAAAACTAAGCGTTGTGTGATTAAGCTAACAGAAATATCATTACATCTTTAAACTTTTTTCTGTAATCTAGCTTTACTTTCTTTTCAATAATAACTGCTTTACCCAAATTAAATTACAAAATTAAAAACTTTAATCTAATCAAGTCTTATTTTAATGAGTATTTAATCAGTTTTTGATTCATATATAAATATACAAATATAAACTCTCGATTCATTATGCTGAAAAGCAGCATCAAGCACAATCGAGAGTTTAAAAACCGCTTAAGCTCTTCTTTTGAATTTCTTGGGAAATTCTTGAGAACTCTTCGAACTACTTAAGAAACTGCTGTTTATTCCGATGCTCCAAGAAATTAACTTTAGGCTAAAAATAAATAATTATAGCCGCTTTTACATATCAGATCAAAGCGCGAAAATTTGTTGTTGTTGTTTTGACTTTTTGGCGAGGGTTGGGCATACCTTATTTCCGGGAAATCAAAAAATCAGCTCCATGCACACACCAACACACGCACACCCCATCACGCTCACACATCAGCACACACACACATAAACACGTGCACAGTCAGAGAAAGGCATCGCCGTCATTGAAATGCTCAGGGCACTTTGTATTAAATTCACTTTGCTTGTCACCTGCCAGTGCCTGTCTGCCCCACCTGCCCACCTACTGCCACGCCTTTACCACCCACTTTTTTTCGTGTTGTCCTGCAGCTGTCTGGCACAGCGGCCAAGTTACCTTTTAGTGTCTGAGCCTGGCCAAGCACATGACACTGCACAGATCCCGGCAAGGATATTTTTATCAGCTCTAGCCTCTGCCTGCCTCATTCACATTTTTTTCTTTTACCTGTCTTTATCTATTCTCTCTCTCTCTCACACACATTTTAGGTCCTGCTGTATGAAGAAGCTTCTTGATTTCCTTCGTTATGCGGCTTCTGATGGTTCCGTTTGTGTTGCTGTTATCGTTACGCTGTGTGTCTTTGTGTGTGTGTTTCTTTCAATACGCACTTTATAGCAAGAAGCTGGCCAACTGCTGCTGACTGCTGCCGTGTGTGTGTGTGTGTTAAGTGGCAGTCAAGCCGGCAATGTAATTTGTTTGACTTTCTAATTACGCGCCATACACACACACACGCGCACACACACACACTCACATAACTGTTTCGCTGCGCTTGATAGCAACTGCCATTTAACCAGTCGATTAGCTGCAGAAGTAAAATGCTTAATGTTTAATCTGTGCTGCATGTTTTGTCAGTTATCGTTAACCAGCTACAAAATAACAGCAAATTGTTACGCCCCACCAGCAACCACACACTGACTGCCAAAAGTCAACCTGCTCAATGAAAACAACAAAAAACAAGAAGAAGCAGCAGAAAGAACTTAACACAAACGCAATCAACAACATCATCAGCGACGTCGCGACGTCAATAGTTCAGAAGCAGCACTCGGCAGCTGCCTCAGCTGAAGGCGATTATTCAAAATGGTTGGTAACACAGCTTCGAAGACATACACACAAACACACATACGTACACACACGCACACGCACACGCACACATATTTGCCTTGCCAACAGACAGGCGACGCAGATGGGGCGTATACGCAACGCGCTTGTTTACATTGCTGGGCGTGCCGCAAAAAATACAAAATAAATACTAAAAAAAATACAACCAAAATACTGCGTGAAAAGTTGGGCTGCTCAATTTCCAACAAAATTTAATTTCTATTTAATTTTTTTCTATTTATCTTCCTAGAAAAATAAATTTTACTTGCGGTTTTAAGGTGTAAAAGCTAAACAAGCAGCTGACAATACATATATATGCCACATGTGGCACGTGTGGCATGTGTGGCTATGTGTGTGTGTGATGATAAGACAACAACATGCTGGCCACTTATAGCCATTTTCAACTAACGCAATTGCCTGTCTGTAACTTAAGACGCATTTTAAGCTAGCTCTCGCCAGCCCTCTCCCTCCCCCTCTCTATCTGTTTATATCTCTATCTCTATCTACATCTATATCCATGTCTAGTTTGACTGTGTGTATCTTATTAATTGAAATCTTATCGTTTTGCAACATGGTTAGCAACGTGAAGCGCTTGCGGTAAATAGCTTCATTTATGGCTCAGGGAAGCATTGCAAGAAATTCGATTCATGAAATTGGCCAATAAAAATATCTATTTCATTGGCAAAGGAGGGCAAGAAAACGTTTTACAACACTTACTTAAAAGTAAGAAAAATATGAGACGCAGCTCCTTGTGTGGGTGAGTGACAAGCGTATTATATATAGACATGTTTATATAAAAATATGTATATATATGATTAGTATTAAGAACTAAGCTGCTTTAAGCTACTTTCAAGCAAAATAACTGATAAGGAAACAATTAAGCGCGAGGAAATGGAATAAAAGCAAGTAAGAGTAGAAGTAGAATGAAAAAAAATGAGAAAATGAAGAATGAAGATTAAGGATAAAAGAGAGAGAAGAAGCGAAAAAGAGAAAGGACTAGAGAGAGAGAGAGAGAAAGAAAAATAGAAAGAGACAGACAATAAGATTGAAACAGAAACAGAGAGAGAGAGAATGAGAAACAGAGTAAGTACAAGAAAGAAAAGGGAAAGATAGTTAAAGGAACGGAGAGACGGACAGATACAGAGAGGGCGATAGAAATATAGATAGATAGCGAGACTGGGAAAAAGAAATAATGAGAGAGAGAGAAAGACAGGGAGGAAGAGCAATAAAATATACACTCTGAAAAGAGAAAAAGAAGCAGCAAATAAAAGAGAATATTTTTTGCGGAAATAAAAGATAAAATGAAATTGAGAATACGAATGAAAGTGAGAATGAAATTGAAAATAAACACGACAGGGATAATAAGAAGAAGAAAGCTAATGGGAATAAGAATGAGATTGAAAAAGAGATAAATTGAGTATAAGAAATAAGTGAAAAGAAAAGATTGTGATGTAAAGATGAATAGATATAAAGAGATGAACACAATGAATACACTGAGAAATTTTCATCATCATAAAGAACGAGATAATGCCACAAAAAAGCTAATTTATATAAATTGATTAAGTTTTTTTTTGTCTAGTCAAACATATTTCTCACTACCCACGTACATTTTAAGCTTGAAGGCCTTAAATGCTGTTCGAATGGCTTACAGAAAGAGTATATAGGAATTAGTACCAGTCAAATGTTGCTGCTTCTATATATGTATTGGGCTATAATCAAATTATATACGCTTTATATATTACAGTTTTATATATATTTATATATGTTTGTATAAATTGCAATATTCCGTCAAATTACGACTTATTTACAATTAGTACAAAAAAACAAAAAACATACGAGTATTACTATATAAGTTCTTAAGTACTGGTGGTAATACAAAACACACACACTTATGAGAAGTGAAAATGCGCACTGCAAAAATGAAAAACATATATGTATGTATGTATGTACTCATCGTTTCTTAACATATGCATATATACATTTATCAGTGTACACATAAGCATTCCTTGCTTTGTCTCGTTTGATAATGAAAACTTTTGTAAACTTCAATGTAACTGAATTGATCATGAATAAGCTTTGGTCATTTATTTACCTTTCGCTAACTATATACGCACTAAGCAAACAACGAGAACAAAACGAAAATTACAAATGTCACCTGCAAAGTGTATCAGCAAACTGATCTTCAGTGACAGAGCAGAACCTCAGCAAATTGAGTGAGAGCGCAAAAGCACTCAAATGGAAAATGGAAGCAATCGCACTCAGTAGCAAGTGATGAGAGCGAATGAGCAATGGGCATGCACATAGCAATCAGCGTCAGTTGCAAGATGATGTATTAACACTAGCATATATATACATCCATATATAGACATACTTACACATATTTGACACTCTCAGTTATTTGTAGTAGCGCCCGGCGCACTCGCACTCTTCTGCTCACACTCACGCTCATTCTCTCGCGCGCGCTTACTTGCTTACTTTGTTTTTACACTCGCGCCGCTTTGCTGTCGTCGCGTCGTTTGTTCTGTGGCTTTGACGCCGCTGCCGTTAGTTGAAGTTCATGCGTCGCTGACGACGAGCGCGTCTGCAACGGTGACAAAAGCGCTAAAATACAAAAGAAAAAAACCAAACGAAAACAAATTCAATAAAAATACCCACGCCTCTCTAATGATCTTGACAAAAAATACATAAAACGCAAATTATTACGAAATATTTAGAAAAAAGCTAATAGAAAAATCAATGGAATTTTAAAGGTAGTTCAATCACTCAATAAATGCATATAAAAATTGTTTTTATAACAATTGAAATACTTACCGTGATAAATTTAACACTATAAATAAAATGCCATTAAAATCCCATTTACTAGGAAAAAACGCACAGACAATAAAAATTATAGTGAATTGAACGACAACAACACGTCATTAACGTTGTAAACACGCAGCGAAACTGTGCGAACTACGAAGGAAGGAATATGAAAAACTCTGACAATGTTAAGCATTGTGTAAAAGAAACAACAATCACGTGAAAGGTGCCTACTGAAAAGGGACGCGGACAACTTAATTTACATGTTTGCTTTATCGCTTATTCTGATAACGGCTTAATCTCTCTCACACTTTCGCATAAGCTGGCTGTTTTAAGCTCGCTCTCTTGTGATGCACTCGCTTACGAGTGCGGTCGTTCGCTCTTTCGCTCTGTCGCTCTCTCTCCGTCTCGTGTTCTAGTTCGACCGGCTTCACGTGCGCCGGCTCAAGTGCAGCTTCTAAACATAAATAATAACAGTTACATGTATAGCAACAACATCTACAGCAGCAGCTGGTGCAAACTAGTTCGATTACATATCGAAAAAGCGTCTCATCAGCAAAAACAACAAAAAAAACCTGTTGCGAAGGTCAATGAACAGAAAACCAAATCGCAATTGCAATGCACAGTTATTATTGTAGTATTCATAAATTAATTAGTATATTGTAGCAAACAAAAAATACTTTTTATTGCTTCAAAATTAAAGCTCTTCATTCTTTTGTCTAAGTAAAAGTAAATATAATGCTAAATTTAGCTGTGAATCGAAGACAAAAGACGTCATAAGAAGACGCATGCAATGCAGACATAAATAAACTGTTATAAATGGAAATCACAAGGAAAACAGAATTGAAATGAAATCACTGCACACACACGCACAACACACACACAGAGCAAGCCTCGCTGTCAACAATAAATTCTTTTCAAATCAGTTTTCTAGTAGCTAGAACCAGCAGTTCCGGGGAGCTGCTAGGGGTTGTTCCACAAGCAAAACAAAAGTGTGCCAAGCGCACGTACATTTTATCAATGCTCAACAGGCTTTAGCGGGCTCAACGGTATCTGTATATATGTATATAGAGTATATATATGTATTCTAGTCTAGTTTTTGTTGAAGTATATTTAATGTTTGCGTTTTGTTTATATTAAACACATTGAAGTTCTTACTGCAAGTTTCATTTACTCATATATACATACATTCATATATCTAATATTTCGTCTTATCAGCATTTTATCTAATCTCAAAACAAAACTGCCTCAAAAAAATGATTGAAGTGGTCAAAAGTAAAGAAAAACAGTCACATCGAGTGCTAATTGCTATTCACTAGTTGCCAGAATGCGTTACGCATCGTTGCCTTAGCATGTGCTCTGTCTCTCTCGCGCTCTCTCTCTCTGTCTCCGTCTCTCCCTCTTTCCGTGTGACAAGTTAATCATAGTCTCGCCGGCATGGGAATTGTAATGTAATGCTTATCTTCAACACGAAGCGCCCAAATATAAAGGCAATTTTCAATCGCGATCAGTCGTTCGACCTGTAAAGACGTGAATTCGAACAGCCTTCGCTTAAGCTCTACTGCTGCAGAGTTCTAAAAATAGAACTTTGCGGTGCATTCTTCAACGCAACAGCAACAAAAACCGCACACGCAGCGTTTTCTTATCGCTTGCTTCCGCGTAACTCAATTGCTTTAATTGCAATTTACGAAATTTCGTCGCTTGGCGCGAGTGCGCCTGCACTCAAAAGCACAATCCGCGATGACATCTAATGTCAATAACCTCGCTACAGCTGTAAAGGTAAATGCAGAAATGCAAGCCCAGCTTAACGTTGTGATGGCAAATAGGCAAGCCTCCATCATGCCAATAAACTCAAAAATAGATATCGCCTCCGTGCAAGGCATCACTAACAACAAAAACACGAAACGTAAACAGCCAAATTCACCAAAAACCATCAAGAAAAGGCTCATCTTCGACGAACCAAGCACCAGCAATGCAGCATTAATATCAGAAAATCGATTTTCACTGCTCGTAGAAGAAGATGAAGACTACAGCGAATCACCTGTAGCTCCAGAAGCCCCAGTATTGACCGACCAGCAAACTACTCCGAAACCTCGTCCGCCCCCCATATGGTGTCCAAACATCAAGTCTGTGGCCCTACTTCAACAGATAATAGATAAAGTAATTGATGCTAAATCATACGTAATTAAGCCAAAGAAGAATAACATAGGTGTATTAACCCAATGCAGTGAGGACTATCGCAGAGTTATAGACCACTTTACTAAGCTGGAATTGGAGTTCCACTGCTACCAGCTTAAGGAGGACAAACCATATAGAGTCGTGTTCAAAGGGCTTCACTCCAGCACTGATACAACACTAATTAAAAAGGAATTGGAAACCAAAGGCCACACAATTACAAATGTGCACAACCCACTGAGCCGTATGGACAAAACACCGCTAAATATATTTTTTGTTGACGTGGCTCAGGCCCCCAACAACAAAGAAATTTTGGACATTCGAGTTGTCTGCAGGCAACGCTGCACAGTGGAACTGCCAAGAAGATACAACGACCTGACACAATGCCATCGCTGTCAAGAATTTGGACACACACAACGCTACTGCCACAAAGCTCCCAGATGTGTGCGTTGCGCCGGGAAACACGCATCCAAAGACTGCACCCGCGAAAAGGACCAGGCACCAACTTGTGTGCACTGTGAGTTACAGCACCCAGCCAACTATAAGGGCTGCCAAGTATACAAGCGGTTGCGCAAATTGCAATCCCCAGCACAAAAAAGGAGTCCCACACAAACACCGTCTACGGGTCCGAGTACTGCTTCCGAAATTACAAGGCCCCGGAGCATTACCCAAGCCACGAGCTTTGCAACGCCTATTAGTGGTGTTTCTTACGCACAGGCCGCTAGAGGTGGACCGTCAAATAAGAATACCACAAGTGACACTTTGTTCACTGAAATGCTTCAGCAACAACAACGTCAGTTTGACGCAATTAATGCCGAGCTCAAAGCGATGCGAGAAGTACAATCCCAACAAGCAACCATGCTAAACAGTTTAATGGCCATCATAACCAAGCTTGCCTACAAATAATGGCTTTACGTGTGGGTATCTGGAACGCCAATGGCCTGAGAAACAAGACTCAGGAACTGGCTGCGTTTCTCTCACAAGAAAACATAGATATAATGTTAATAACAGAAACTCATGAGTGCCCCACTACACAAATTTTCGGATACGAACACTATCAGGCTCATGGTGAAGGAGCAAACTGCTTTGGTGGATCCTCAATCCTCATACGAGCAACAATACCGCATACACCTTTACTGCCAATTTGCAACGCAACAATGCAGGTCTCAGCCATCACCCTGCCTACGTCTATTGGAGCGATCGAAGTTGCGTCAATTTATCTTCCGCCAAACACTGGTCTGTGTGATCATCACATGGAACAGGTTCTAGGCCAAAGGTTGAATAAGACCCTCATCGGCGGCGACTGGAATGGATGGCACCCATTTTGGGGAAGCAATAGTGCGAATCGTCGCGGAGAAGTCATATTTGAGGCGATTCAAAACTTACAATTCAGCATATTGGCGACTGGAGCCCCCACCCGTTACCCAATTAATGGACACAGGCCCTCGGCAATCGACTTCGCTGTCTACAAAGGCATCTGTGACCGGCAATTGACCATTGAAGAATCCTTGGACCTATCCTCTGACCACCTGCCACTAATAGTCACAATCCACGCGCAGCCACAGCCCTTGCCCATTAGGAAACAACTACTGCCAGCAGGATCAGATTTAGGAGTCTTTAGGCGCGAGCTCCATTACTCTTTGCACATAGAAATGGAACTTAACACTCCTGAAGACGTGGACTACGCAGCAAACAAACTGCAGGAAGAAATAGTCAAAGCTGCGCACCAAGCCGCCCCACCATCTTGCCAAACAAGACAACAGTCTCCGTACAACATCCCCCTCACCTTGGAGGCCCAACACCTACTAATACACAAAAGATGGGCCAGGAGACGCTGGTTAAGATTACGCACGCCTGATGCCAAATCCATGTACAACGAAGCCACGAGGCATCTTAAAGCTGCTCTCGCCCTGCTTCAAAAGAGGTGTATCAGCGATGCGCTGGTACGAGCTGAATCGCCCACTGACGCAGAGTTTCAATTATGGAAATTTACAAGAAAGCTCAAACGGCAGCCAATACGACGTCATCCCATTCGGAGCATTTCTGGTTCCTGGCACATTGGAGACGAAGCTCAAGCTGAGGCTTTTGCAAACCACCTTCAAGACCAATTCACGCCGGTGATTACCGCAGAGGCCTCAGAAATCGAAGCAACAGAAGACATCGTTCTCTCGCCCCTCCCAGCTGAAGACCAGATAACTGGATGTACAAAAGAAGAGGTTCTTGAACACATCAGAAGAGTGAAGGCAAAAAAATCCCCTGGATATGATCTAATAAACGGCAGAGTCCTTAGAGCACTGCCTGACTCCACCATAGACTACATAACTATGGTGTACAACGCCATGCTCCGCATCCGGCACTTTCCAGCCTGCTGGAAGCGCGCCGTGATTGTGATGATTCCTAAGCCTGGCAAACCCGTGGGAGAAATTGAGTCGTACAGACCAATTAGCCTGTTGCCAGTACTCTCCAAAATATTCGAAAGAATATTTCTGGAACGAGTACTGACACATCTGGGACGCCAGGAGGCCATTCCAAACCATCAGTTTGGCTTCAGGAGACAGCATGGAACACCGGAACAGGTTCACAGAGTTGTGCACCATATCCTTGGAGCCTTTGAAGAAAAGATGTACTGCTCTGCCGTCTTTTTAGACATCAAACAGGCGTTTGATCGAGTTTGGCACCTGGGACTGCTGCAGAAAGTGAGGACCACCCTTCCAGCCCCATTTTTCGCGTTGCTATCCTCATACCTTATTGGAAGAACCTTCCAAGTGTCAAGGGGGCAAACAGTATCCTTGACTAGACCAATTATGGCTGGAGTACCACAGGGTAGTGTTCTAGGCCCAACACTTTATACTTTATTCACAGGAGATATGCCAACTCCCGAGCCAAATATAGGAAGTACAGATGCAGTACTCATAGCGACCTATGCAGATGACACCGCCATCTTATCACGTCACGTATCTGCGCAAGAAGCTTCAGACTCACTACAAAAATATCTGGACTCTTTCGGACGCTGGGCAAAACGGTGGTGTATCACCATTAATGCACAAAAGTCTGTACATACTACCTTCGCCACTAGAAGAGGAGATTGCCCAAGCGTTGCATTGGGGCCCACTATTCCCAAAGCCTCAAAAGTAAAGTACCTTGGTATCACTCTTGACAGAAGGCTGACTTTTAAAGCGCACATAAGTCAAGTAACCTCAAAATGCAAAAGCAAGCTAAAAACCCTCGACTGGATGCTGAGAGCTTCAAGCAAGTTGTCTTACAGCAGCAAGGCCGCCATCTACAAGGCAATAGTTGTCCCAACCTTCGTATATGGTATCTCTCTATGGGGCTCCTCGGCGAAGACTACAAGGAACAAAATTCAGACCCTGCAGAATAAAGCACTACGCAGATGGACTGGAGCCAGCTGGTTTGTAAGAAACTCAGTCTTACATAGGGATTTAGCAATTCCCACAGTTGCTGAACTCATTGGGCGACACAGTTCAAGATACGCGGACAGACTTGCAGCGCATCCTAACCATCTCGCAAGCAACCTGGCTATAAACAACAATAGGCGAAGACTGAAGAGATTGCATCCTCTAGACAATATTAGAACTAATTAAGATAGTAGCTACAAGTGCAGAATAATTGGCATATCTGCCCTCCCATTAGTTAAGGTTTAGAGCTAAATGCGCTATAGAGTCTAAGACAATAAGCTGCAACAAAATAAAGAAATAAAAACGAAAAAAAAAAAAAAAAAAAAAAAAAAAATAAAGGCAAACGACACAATAAATATGCGTATGAGAGTGCAAAGCAAACGAAAAGATAAAATAACAAAGTCAAAGCGAAAACATAGCCGAAGCACTTAAGACATGTAAACGACGTAACGTTTTTAGCTTAGATAACAGGGCAAAGAACCCTTAATGCCCTTGAGATATAATTATGAATAGTTCAAAGAGTCGACTATGGTCTGACTAAGATTTGTAGTGTAGTGTGCTCATTAATATATCAACTTAATAGTTCAGTTTGTCTCTTGTCGATAGTTGAATACCTTTTCTTTATTCCCAGAAAGAAATTGAGCTATAGAGCAGCAAGTCTAGTTAGAGTTCGGCTATAGCCGCGCTGTTTTATAGTGTATTCATTGCCAGACTTTGCTAGTTCCATGATTTTGCGTAGTTTCTTTAATCTAAAGTGCATTTATATACTACATACTATATTATTTATAGCCTTCAAACATTTTTCCCTATAATTTATGTTTTTTTAGATCTGCCGATTATAATTTGCTTAGCACAAATGTTTTTTGTTCAAATATTTTTTTTTTGAGTCCATAAGATTTTAAACAAATGGCATTAATTTAATTTCTTTAAAAGCGCAAAGCATATGCTTTGCGTTCTACGCTAAAAGTAAGTGGGGTATATTAGCTAGCTTCATTGTGTTTGTAGTGAGTGGGCTAGGTAGTTGTAGAGATAGATTATATAGTTAATTAAAGTTAATATTTGATATAGAGCATAATTAGAGCTAACACTTTAGTATAAGTTAGCTCAACACATATATTTCTTATTTATGATGTATTCAAATTTCCATTCTGAGTCCATCTGAGATTTCACTGCTTACTTAATACCCCTTGTTTCAGGTAATTCCTAAAAGCAATCATTATTTTACTATATATACTATCTCACTCAATATATTCCTTATGCTAGAGTATCTAGCAGTCGTTACTCACCAACTGCAATTCGTTTAATATATTTTAAAATAGTTTTCGTGGACCGGAAGAGCATTCGTAAACAAAGTATCCACACTTCATGTATATGAAACGAAAAGAAAAGTGAAATAAAAAACCAAAGTAAACACAAACTAAACAAACAAATAAACACAAAAACATACATAAATATACTTCTTTCAACTAAAGCGAAATTATACTTAAACAATTCTGCAAAAAAACTATATATATAGTAAAAGACACGTAGACACGCTGGGGACGGGCTGGAGTACGCCTAATGAAGCACTCGCAGCGAGAACGACGACGACAACAACGACAACATAAATGATGATGATAATAATGATGACAATAATGATGCGAGTGATGACAAAAGATGGTTGGAGAATGACAAGCGCCCACTAATTATGATAAATGCAATGTAGATAATAAGCAAAACCCCAAAGAACCAAAAGCTCAAAGCAAGTGAAACACACACAAACACACACGTGCACCCCACAAAGAACTCCCGCGTGGAACAGAAGCAGCAAAAGAAGAGCCAACAACAATGTCAAAATATCAAAAACTTGACAACGCGTTGGCACCCACAATGCACGATGACGATTACGATGAGAGTTTTTTACTCTATGGGGATGAGAAGCAGCAGCAGCAGCAGCATCCCAATCCTAGCAGCAATCATATAAGACTGAACAGCACTCACATGCCAAATGGTAATCCCAAATATCACTATTCCAACAACAACAACAACAGCAGCAGCAGCAGCAACAACAACAACAACAACAACACCAACACCAATCTGAATCCAACGAGAGGCAGCAGAGCCGAAGCTTTGGATCTGGATGAGCACACGTGGGAGGTGCCGCTGTTACGCAGCGGCGGCGGCAGCAGCAGCAATAATAGTCACCTGAATTTGGCAAGTTTTTCATTCATATTAGTAAGCTTAGATATCTTTACTAATCATGATCGATTATGTTTATGAGAAATAGTCCTAAGTATAATGAATAGTTGATGGAGATAGCCATAGTTAGGACAGGCCAAGTAGAGTATAAGAAATTTGTTAAACAAACATGAGACTAAACATTTTTGGGAGATATTCAATTGGAGTCTCCCGTGGCTTCAGGTTTTATAGATATTCTTCCATAATGCAATATATATCCATAATTCTTAGCTAGAATATCCAGATAGAAGATCGAGTTAGAGTATCTGAATGTCGTATACTTTCTGTTAAGCCTAAGCTAATTTAAGATTCAAATTCAGCAAGTAAATAATAATTGCGTGAGTTTAGGTGGATTCGTGATATCCTAAACATGTTGACCTATGTCATTCATCAGCATTTCATGCTGCTATTATTAATAAATATTAGTGTAAATAATAAGTAGTCTGGTTTTTATTGTTAATTGTTCACAAATTCCATTTTAAATGGGAAAATAAGTCGAGCTGAGTTCGTCTATGAAGAAAACCTTTTTTTGATCACACCAAAAGCTAGAGGGTTACACCTAGTCATGCACTCCCCACTTGAGCATTCTCACAAGTAATTATTTTTAATAATCTATTATTATTAATGTCATTTGAATTATTATTATTTTAATAACTATTATGCTCATTATATTATTATTTAAGCTACAATAAATAATGCAAATATTAGTAAATTATTTTAATTATTTGCATCGTTATATAATAATTTTATAATATTTATTAATTCATTAGCTCTCCCAATAATTTGTACTATTTATATAATTAATGTATTTGTATTTTTATTCTAATTATTGCCTAATTATGAAACTCCTTTTCGTTTCTTTCTGGCATTACTCCAATAATATCTTTAACAAATTCAAACAAAGCTCCAACAATAATTAGCAAAAATAATTTTCTCACAATTTTTTCACTCAAATTGTGTTCGTATAGCTCTCGAATATCGTAAAGATAACATCTGCGCCGTAACCAAAAGTGAATATTGTAAATAAATTACACATACGCCACGTTCGCCTGACTTCAAGGTGAAGCACTGTCCAATGCAAAGTAATCTATGTATGTTTGGCGTTTCCAACCGATGGAATGATTAATTTGTTGTGCATGTTATCAATATCGTAAATGGTTTTAATATCGTAAATGATTTCTATAAGCGATAAGATCAAACGGAAGAGTTTACTCTAGCTGCAAATGAACTCTAGAGCTAGTTAAGTGGTATGGAGGTGATTCACTTAATTGTTAGATAAATTGTTCAACAAATTATCATGCAATAACGCCTATTAAATATATCGTAAATCTAATGATGATGCAATAAGCCCACTAACAATTTCTAAAGAGAGAACACTCGAACAGAGGTTTGCCATAGAGAGGCAGCCATAAATTATGGCCTGCCATACTTCACACTTAAAACTCTACATAACCTCAATAGCTAGTTTTAAGCTGTAAT
Organism: Drosophila hydei; assembly: GCF_003285905.1. Lineage (NCBI taxonomy): Eukaryota > Metazoa > Arthropoda > Insecta > Diptera > Drosophilidae > Drosophila > Drosophila hydei. Next base: position 457,549 of record NW_022045837.1, on the reverse strand, counting down.
CCAAGTACAGTTGCTACAGCGCTGCAAAGTGCACGCAGCTGATTTATGAACCCTTAATAATGCTCTTAAGTGCCAACAACTTAAGGCATGCTCTTTATTTTTATCTCTCAATATATATATATATATATATAGTATGAGAGTTATATAGTGTTATACTTAAATATCCATAAGCTCTCCATAACCTCAAATTGTTCAATTAAAGCACTTATTACGCTCGACTCTCGACTCGACTGCATTGCACTCCATTTATATGCAAACACACACACACTCGCACACACATGTGTGCGTGTGTATAGGCTGGCATATTTATAAGGCAATTATTACCGTTATGTTTGCAGCAGCAGCTGGATACGAGCATCGACACTTTCGTCGCCTGTCGCAGCGCGCAGCCGGGCTTCGGCGCGAACCTTAAAAGCAAATCGGCGCAGGAGGCGAAATTTAAAATTCTGCTCGCAATTTCGCTCTGTTGCATATTCATGGTGAGCAATACACACACAACACACACACACACATCTTATATAAACTTGATTTAATTACGATAAACTTCAGCCACAAGCACTTGACTGCGTATACATCTTTATCTGTGTCTATATATATCTCTCATTAGATTATTGAATTCCTTGGCGGCTATATAGCAGGAAGTCTGGCCATTATGGCCGATGCAGCACATTTGGCATCTGATTGCATTAGTTTCGTCATCGGCCTGGTCGCCATCTGGTTAGGCGGGCGACCGCCAGATGCACGCATGTCCTTCGGTTACAAACGTTTTGGTAAGTATACCAATTATGGTCCCGACACTATGCTAATGAGTGTACCGAGCCACAGTTGACAGACACAACCACTTACAATACCACACACACACATACACAGGCACACACTGGCACACTCTTCTGCTCGCTTGGGCTATGTAATTGCATTTATGCCAAACTCACGTTCACATGTCTCTCTATTATTTGCCATGCAACCCACACACACGCACACACCTGTACCTACCTGTTCATACGCTGTGTCCATTAGTCGCTTATCCAGTTTTTCTCTCTCTCTCTCTTTGCATTGCAATGCCCTCGCAGAGGTTGTCGGCGCCTTGATCTCCATTCTGGGCATTTGGCTGCTGACAGCAATGCTCGTCATTGTTGCCATCGATCGCATCTATTCGCAGCAATTCGAGCTGGATGTTAATGTCATGATGTGGATATCGGCCATTGGCATTGTCATCAATATTATGTGAGTAAAAGATGCTGATTATCTAAAGACTTGCATAAAGATATGGATATATAGATATATTGATATATAGAGATATAGATATATAGATATATAGATATATAGATATATAGATATATAGATATATAGATATATAGATATATAGATATATAGATATATAGATGTATAGATATATAGATATATAGATATATAGATATATAGATATATAGATATATATATATCTTTATATTGATAAATATAAAGAATGATTTGCAAAAATATTTAAAAAAAAGCTAAATTAAGGTGTCTTTAATTTTAATATAAGAATATTTTTTAAATTATATTTTTTTATTATATTATTATTATTATATTATATAACAATACAGCTTTGTTCACAAAAATAGTAGTGCTCCATCGCACCAAATGTTGCACAATATTATAAAACTTAAATGAATATAAGAAATAAAACCTTTAAAATATTAATTAAAAATAAAAATATTGAAAAAAAAAATAAGAAATATATATAAATAAATTTTACACATTTATAATTATATGTGAAATAAAACACTTCTCACATATATCCACATACAGCTATAAGAGGCTATAGAAAACATACTTTCAACATTATAGTTGAGTTGAGAAAAAAGCAATTTAGCAGTTAATCCGGCTAGCTTTACATATTTTCTTTATTCCCAACGCTTTTCCTTAATAAAAAGTATTTTTGAATAATTTTAGTGATTTTGGTAATTTTAGCAAATTTTGTGATTTCTGTAATATTGCAATTTGTCACGCTTGAAACAGTTTCCCATGCACTTTTAATTAAATATAAATATGAAATGTTTTTTTTTCTCTTGCCCGCAGCATGATGTTCGTATTGCATGGCTCCTGGTTTATGGGGCCCAATGGCCATGGCCACAGCCACAGTCACGGTCATAGCCACAGTCACAGTCACAGTCATAGTCACAGTCACAATCACAGCCACAATCACAGTCACAGTCACAGTGATGGGCATAATCACGCCCACGAAACAATTGGAAGCCCCAGGGAGGACGTTGTCATAACAAATGGCTTAAAGTCAAGCCAGCAAAACCGGTAGGTGTATCGGCCGAAAGGGTTGATTTTTAATGTTATATATACCTGATACCATAATATGCACATATATATATATATATATATATATTGCATATTGATTCAAATGGTCAGCTGCATTTTTGTGGCCTGCGGTTGAAACTCTTATGAATTTGTTGTCAAACAGCGGCAGAAATTAGTAAAATATATAAGTATGGGGCGTGCCCGACTAAGAGATATGGTAGAATAGCGTTTTACTAGCGAAGAGTAAAGTAACGTACGGAAAAAAAGGTTATGGCGCAGGGCATAAAAAAGGCTAGGGGATGTTAGAATTTATCAGGACAGTGTAGATCAGGCAAATCAATCAGGGAGGGTAGAGTAGAGCTTAGATGTTTATAATACCTAAGTGTTGAGTAGAGTAGGTGTATATGAGAGTAAGTAGAATAGAATGGAGTAGAATATAGCAGGGATGTAGTAGAGTAGATAGAGATATAGTAGGGATATAGTAGGGATATAGTAGAGATATAGTAGAGATATAGTAGAGATATAGTAGAGATATAGTAGAGATATAGTAGAGATATAGTAGAGATATAGTAGAGATATAGTAGAGATATAGTAGAGATATAGTAGAGATATAGTAGAGATATAGTAGAGATATAATAGAGATATAATAGAGATATAGTAGAGATATAGTAGAGATATAGTAGAGATATAGTAGAGATATAGTAGAGATATAGTAGAATAGGAGTAGAGTAGAATAGGAATAGAGTAGAGTAGAGTAGAGTAGAGTAGAGTAGAGTAGAGTAGAGTAGAGTAGAATTGAATTGAATTGAATTGAATTGAATTAGAGAGAGTGAGAATATAAATCAGGATAATGAAGACTGAAATGATGTTAAAAAGATGCAACTAGATTAGGATATATAAAATTCTATAAATGCAGGCCTGACCACAGCAGAATCTAAGTTGATAAAAACCTACGTTACGAGGTACCCTATCTATATGCTAATTTTTATATTCTCGCTTGACTCTCACTCTTTCTGTTTTATAAAGTATTTCCATTCGCAACTCTCAATATTTAATGGAATCTGCATAAGTTTATTTTCCCACAATTACCTGTTGGACTTATATCTAAGAAATATACAGGGTATAGCATAACCACAACAATTGACTCAACAATAACAACAGCAACGATAAGTAGCAGCTGCCGTTGCTGCTGCTGCTGCTGCTGCTGTCTGCAGGCAATTGTTTGTTTGATTACGTGTAATTGGAATTTAATTTAGTTGCATGGCCCACAGACAAGAGAGACGAGAGAGAGGCGTGGGAGTGGGAGCAAAGCTGTATTAGTTATGCTTGATTTGCAGTTATTAATTTGTGCAGCGAGATGCCTGGAGTTAATATTTGGTCTACGCATGTATATTATGTGTGTGGGTTTATAATAGAATCTCCCTCCTTAATCTGAATAGGTCCACTGAACGCAATCTAAATCTGCGAGCTGCGATGATTCATGTGATTGGGGATCTGGTGCAGAGCATCGGCGTCTTTCTGGCGGCCATACTAATCAAATTCTATGTGAGTCGAGTTCAGATGAGAGGTCTAGACATCAATTAAAAAAGAAACTAATTCAATTTTATGCTTGCCATGCAGCCGGGCGCCAAGTTTGTGGATCCATTGTGTACGCTGCTCTTCTCCATAATTGTGATTATGACCACGGTGCAGCTGTTTCGGGAATCTGTTAGCGTGCTCTTGGATGCGGTGCCGCGGAATGTGTGTCTGTCCACGCTACAGCACGAGCTGTCCGGCATCGAGGGTGTCAAGTGAGCAGCAGGCGGTCAATGAACTCGCTTAAATTATAAATTATATTAATTTATGCTTATTTCATCAACAGATCGGTGCATCATGTGAATGTCTGGCAGCATACGAGCGAGCACAATGTGCTGATGGCTCATCTGGTTGTGGGTAAGGCAGTGCATGCATAACACTATCATATTTATATATACATCATATCTTATCGTATCAGATGGGCTATGCGATGCGAATGTTGTGCTGGAGCTGGCAACGCAATTGGCCTGCGGCAGCAAATACCATATCAAACATGCGACCATCCAAATCGAGCGTTTGACTGAGTAATTCATGAAATTAGCCATAGCTTAATTAGGTTTTATTATAGCCCCCAGGCGTAAGCGACAACAACAGCAATTTATAGTCGTCTGGCGCGGCATTCATTCATGTGATCCTATTTGTATTGAACGAAAGATAGCGCAGAATTCTAACTAAATCTTTTTATATCTTTCAAATTATTGTATTTTATTTTGTATAATTCTGATTGTCTAAAAAAAACAAAAATTAAATTAAGTATACGTAATAAATATTAAAATTTGCTTTTCATATATTAAGTAATAAAACAAGTCTTTATAAATTGTTATGTCATTATTGCTATTTATTATTATTATTTTTTTTTTGATACATTGCCAACGCCTACGCAATCTTAATTACTTATCAAGCGCCTCGCGCTCCACGCTGGCTCATGAAAATAATTTGAATTTCAATTAGCTGCAGACAATGTAAACATTTTTAGTTGTAAAAATTTTGTGTGCAGAATATATTGTAACACGAGTCAGCCATATTTATATGTAGGATCTATCTCACTCTCTCTGTGCGCTGAAATTAATTAGAATTTGCTGCATCAGCGAGCGAAATTTTGTCGGCTGCTTGGCGAAAAGTGAAGAGAAAAACTCGCGCTGTAATAATTGATGTCTTTATCTTTGCTTCTTGCTTTAATTAGAAAGCCAGCACCACTCGGCACCAGTCTCTGCAGCACCTGCTGCAGTGGTTGGCCGAAAAAACATTCACTTACAAATTAATAAGCGAAATGGAATTTACATCAAAGCTGATTTGTTATCAGCTCGCGGTGCGTATACTTAATATTTAAGCTAGGCTAGCAAATTGTTGAGCGAGTCCACTGGCAAAAGTGAGTGGATTGTGGGCAATTTGTGATGAGTATTAAACTTTAATTAATTGTTAAATGTGTTTGGGAAACGAAGTAGCCAAAAACTATTTAAAATACTGAGAGAAAAATATATGAAATATATGAGAAATATATGAATTTATGAGAGGAATATGATGGAAAATTAGGAAAATATATGAAGGGATTGTCTAGTATTTGAAGAAAAGTTGATTTTTCATCCAACCAAAAAGCTCTATTTCCATTTCCCGCTCTTTAATGCTGAATAAAATCAAACTGATGTTTGCAAAATTTCTAAAATTTACTTATTTAAATGATAAAATAATTATAAAATTTGATATGCGTAAATTGCTCAATGAATATTTATTATAATACGAATTCACTTTTGCATTCAGCCAGCATTTGAGTGGAGCATTTATGCATGGGCTGCGAAGCTAAATGCTGATTAAACATAATTATTTTTGTGCTGCTTAATTGTTGTTTTCATAATTCATATGCCGAAGTGAAGCATGCGCTCATAAAGTAAGTATATTCATGGATATATATATATATATATATATATATATATGGCATAATTCATATATTGTACAAACACGCAAATCCGATTAGAATATCGCATCTCAACACATTCGGACACTGGCAAACGCGGCAACCGGAATTCAATGAACCGGAATTGAGCAAATCAAGCATGGCTCACACACACACACACACACACACTTATGGCGTCACATAATGTTAACACATGAATGAAGTCAACTCGCAGCATCTTAATCAGCCAACAAACACACACACACTCTCACAGCCTAGTTTGAATGATGCCTGTGCATTTGTCAGCCGTTAAGCCGCTTCAAATTGAACAAAACGATTCGATCCTTGAGCCCTTTTTTTGCTGCTCCTTTTTGGCGCACAGTTCAATACGCTCGGACACGATTAAGTTATTTATAATTTATGAAGCACGAACAAAAAAGAGAGAAAAGAAAAACAACTATGAGAGCTGCACACGTGCAACGCTGACTGCCCAATACGCGTTCAACTTGATTTGAATATAGATTCGGGGCGAAGCATGCTGCCTCTGGTGCTATGAGTAAGGAAGTGAAGAGTAGAGTAACTTAAGAGTGAGTCAAAAGCTCATGATATGCCACGCCCACCAGCTAGATGTATACATAATTTGTGGTTGTTCTACTGAGTAGCTCAATAGTGAAAGCAGATTATACATGTCATCATTTGTGATCGATCTATAGCGCAGCTCATTAGCTACTTCCGCGCCTAAGTTTGTTTTTCGAACTCTAAAACTCTAGATTATATAGTTCAAATGAATCTAGCTCTATAACTGCGTAAGTTCTAGGCTTCTTCACGTGATTTGCCACGCCCACAATTACCTCATATATACAATATTTCAACCGGACTCAGCACCATCTCTTCCTCTATAGAGAATGAACACAAAATGCCTGCCAAACACCGTTTCGAACTTCATTTCTCCCACTTCCAATGGATTAGTCTCTCTGGGCCAATTTAGAGGTGGTCATCGTCGCGCCATAGTAAACCCAATCTACAATTAAATTTGATAGTTTTTATGTGACTTTAAGCATTGAGAACAAATAAACCAAGTTGCAAGTCTCTAGCTTCGATAGAGGCGATCTTTCAGTTGAGGCAAGACCACATAAGCCAAATGCCAAATCTCTAGCTGCTCTGCATAAACAGACAGTCTGCTGGATATTGCATACCAAAACCAATATACTCGCTTTTCACTTCCTGAACGGGTATAAAAATAAATATACTTATTGTATATATGCTATATATGAAAAGGAGGTAAGCAGCAGCAAGAGGTCAAAACGAAATGAAAATTTCCATTTCAGTGCCAAGGAAATTGCGTTAAAATGATGAAGCAGGCAAAGCCGCAGCAGCAGCTGAACGCACACATACACATACACACTCGCACACCCTTATGCCTTGTTAAGGCAATTCGAACTCTGGCATAAACTTTACATAAATCAAGCCAATCGGCCCAATTGTGCGCTGCACTCATTAATATACGTGAGCAGTAAAAAACGTATCGAATGCAGAGAGGCTTAACTAAATTTAATTGCTGACCCAATTGGCTGCTGCAGCAGCGAAAAAGAGAGCGGGAGCAAACTAATTAATAACATAAAATAAAGGCAACAACAACAAAAGCGAATTATCAATGGAAAGTCGGGCGCACTCTTCAAGTATGCCCAAGTGCTTGCCCATTTTATTTAATTTTTTTTTTCGCAAGTGGGCGTGGCCGGGGTCTGGCTGGCTCACTTGAAATGCGCAAATGTAAAATTAATGGCATACTTGACTTGATGCTTTTCTAATTAGAAATGCATATATAACAAAAATCGTAGCATACATTTCAGCTGCAGCTCAGCTCAGCTCAGCTCTAAAAAGCGCTTAAAACACAGAGCACTCGACTACTCCTGCTAGCACTTAACACTTTGCCAGCGCGCAGACACACACACATAGACTCCCTCACACACACACACACACAGCTACAGCGAAGGAGAATCAGCTAAAGTAATTGAAGTGGCTTTGCACGTGCGCTGAGGAGTTCAGCTAAAGCGGAATCCATCGTGGACACAGAAAACTTGACAGCAGAAATTATCTGATGGGGAGGGTTGGGTAGGTTGTTAGCAGCTAGAGATGTGCGCGTGACACGAATAACCGACGATAAGCATCAATTTATACACCAAATGCTAAAGAGTTATCTTAGAGCAGTTTATGCGCCTTTGAAATGTACTTTTCGAATCTCTGAGCAGCTAGAGATGTGAGCGTGACACGAATTACAGTCATTTCAACAAGCGAATAAGCTTCAAAATTGCGCCAGCGACTGAAGTCTTTCCATCTTTCAGTTTATCTTTCCTATTAAATAGGCAATTGGGATTTGGGTAGCTAGAGATGTGTGCGTGACACGAATTAGATAACGATGTTTACGAAAGTGAAATTATATTGAAATATTGAGAGGGAATTTGTACCTTATTTTTATATCTTCATGTTAAAAATATAAGAGAAATGTTAACAGTTAGTGCTAAGAGCGTGACACGACTAAGACACTATGCATGATATATAATTATAAGTCAACAAATCATATTTATTGAACTAGATGTTTTGGGAATCATAACATAAAATATAAAATAAAATAAAAAAAAAACAAATAAACACAAATAAATATTTAGTTTTATTTAACCTGCTGTTAAATATACATTGAGTATTTCAGCAGCTAGAGTTAATTGAGTAACACGATTATCGTTTTAGTTGTAAGCTTAAAACATACTAATTTATAAAGACATACATAAATACATAAATAAAACTAAAAACACACACTGTTTGATTAATAATTTTTTAATATTTATTTAATTTTATCCAACTGTTAAATATAATTATAAAATAAAAATCCATCTATGATACACCATACACTTAAAGACAATTTGCCCAGATCTTAATTTACTTTTATTAAAATGTTTATTACAAAAGTTATTTAACTAGTACTTAAATATTTAACATGTGGTTTAATAAATAAGTTAATTTATATCAAATGTGACCAAAACGTATCTCTATATCTAAGAATTTCTTACATAGATTATTTACATTTCTATTTCACACACATAAAAAACAATTAAAACATAAATAAAAATAATCTACAAATATTAATTTAAAAATGAAAAATACCTAAAAAAAATTAAACTCAAGTAAATTTATTAAATCATAAACTCAAAAATGTGTTTTTATAATAAATCAAAAATATAAAATTTAAAGAACGCAAAATTAATTCTAATTTTAACTTAGTTTAGTCCAGTTTCTTTTTTAGGTGTCAAACATAAGAGGGGTATCAGAACTCTTGAATCTTCTTGTATTACACATTAATTACTTATTTAACCTGAGTTTATTTTTTTTAACTTAGCAGCTTGGAAGTCAGTTCTGCAGCCTAAAGACTAATTATAACGACGCAAAACATCTGATCGATTCGGTGTATTCAATTGAGGAACACCATAGATATAGGACTCCTCCCTAGAGACTGAACGCTGCGAATACGAACGTTCTGAAAAAAAGAATTGCAAACAAAATTAGCGAACTCGAATCTCTGGCGCTAGACGTTGAGCAGCGACTGACCATCAAATGTATTATTCCGTGGTGGGCTGTTGTTTGAGAAGTTGAGCGAATCCAAATTATCCTTTTGTTTTTGTAGGAACACTGCGACGAGAATAAGAAAAGTGGCACGATTAATCAAGAGGCGAGATGTAACTGAGCAAAAAACGTGAATGAAGAAAAAATGTACTAAGATAAAAGATAGAAAAATTAAGAAAAAAAAGATGGCGAAGCTATAAGATAGAATATAGAGGATGCATCTAAAACATATAGAAGATTTATTACAATCTATATAAGCTATTCGAAATACACACAAAAAAGTGTGCTGATCGTCAAGAATATATATACTTTATGAGGTCTGACACACGTTCTTGATGATCCTGATAAACCATTTTGAAAGGGTTCAGGGTATAAAAGGTGTTCCATCATCTAAGTATTACTTATTTGGAATGCTAAATTGAAGGAAAGGAAACCTAGAGATAATATTGTACAATTATATAGAAGCTATATCATAGTTGCTCCTCCTAATATAATATCATATACTAAAACACAATTTAAATTCTCTGATGATATTTTTACTGGCATGTGAAATGGTACCTTTTAAACGCTCGCAAGACTTTGTTGAAGGTAATTAGTAAAGCGTTCTTAGGGCATGAAAAATGAGCATGAAGGCCAACAAAAAGCAGGCAGCATTTTTGGCAACACAAAACACACACACAACAAATAATTTAGCTATTAAAATTAGTGTAAAAATTACGTGCGGACGGCCGCGAAAGAAACGTGCAAATAAAGCAGAACATGGAGCGAGATGGACTTGGAGAGGGATGGGGAGAGAGAGAAGGCAGGGTAACTGTGTGCTGGACGTTGGGCAACTTGCTGAGCTCGCCAAGTGCTCATTAGAGGCAGGAGGCGTGGCCAGGGCCAGGGTGTGCTTCACAAATCTTAAGTAATTAGACTAATTTTGTAATTAAGGTAATTTGAGTGCTGCCAAGTTGTGGCCCAATGCTGATAAAATGCTAAAGAAGTTCGCTTATCACAGTAAATAAACAACAAAGCTTTAAAACTCAAAAATGTACCACAATTTACAAATTTGCTACAAGCAGGACTTAAAGTGCACGTTCAAGTTCTTGTTAAACTCAAATTGTAGTAATTGATATTGCAAATTCAAAATGAAAATTTCAAAAACTAAAAGTTTTTAAGTGCAAGCTAAAGTTAATGTTAGTAATTTTATAGGATATTGGCACTAGCTAATATGTGAAAAGTGGAAAGGTCATGTTAAGGTGCATGTTAGAGACACTAATGATATTTTGCTGTAGCTGCAGATGCATTTGAATGCAAAAGGCATTAGTTTAAAGCGACACTTTATATAAAATCTAATCAGGTGAATAAGCTGCCTGCTGTACAGTGCACGTTAAAGTTACTGCAAGTGCATGTTAAACTATAAGTTGGTGTCACTCTCATGATTTATAGCAGCTGTAAATGCATTTGAATAAAAGTCATTAGCTTCTAGCAACATTAAGTTTATAGTCTAAAAAGTAACTATTTAAAAGCTGCTAGCAAATCGAAAACTACATGTTAAGGTCCATGCTAGACGCACTAATGTGATTTATGGCAGCTGCCAATACACTTTATTGCAATTGACGACACTTTGCAGTCAGATTTGTGCCATATTGGCAGCCAGGACTGTGATTGTGATTGTGATTGCATTTGAAAGCCAATTGATTTGCAAACGCATGCAGGCTGTAATTTATGCCAGCCAATAGGCTTGATTAGTATGCTGGCTTTCACTGAAAATGGGGTCAAACGGTAGACTTTTACTACACAGCAGTCGTCGAGTGTATCGATAACGAACGCCAAGTATTTATAGCCACACACTCTCAAGTGAATACAATTTGCAATCACATCACGGCCAACCGACCCAGCCCAGAAGCAGCAAAAAACTAAAACCGATAGACGACCAGTGGGTAAGCAAAAAAGAAAATAAGTTAGAAATGAGAGCAGAAGCGAATGCGAAGTAAAAAACAGCCAGCTGAAAAATCAAAGTTTAAGTCATAAATAAGAAATTTTTGTATGTGGCTCTGCAGCGAAAACTGATGATGATGATGATAGTGGAGAGAAGACTGCGGCCTGTTATCGCTACCCACAAAAAGTTTTTGGTATTCATGCACGAAATGACTAAAAACTTAAAACTAATAGAGAGAAGTGTAGCAAAAGTTGGGCCACTGCCTTGGGGGCTGATGCTGCTGCTGCTGCTGCTGATGCTGCACTCAAAATTATTAATTAAACTTACCCTCAGAGTTGACTTGCGTGACGCCCTGCGTCTGGAAGAAGGATATGTATACTGCAAAGATAAAGAGCACAGCGAAAAGGATACTTAGAAATAAAAACTAAAACAAGTAAGAATGAGCTAGTCGACATTGGCCGACTAGATGATACTCTGTAAAGTGCGTGGATAGCATTTATAATAGACTATTTACTATTTGACAAAGGATTTCAATATTTGGCAATGGTAAAGGTATTAAATATATATATAAATATTCATAGAATATTTACTAAAGAAATATACATACAACATTTGGTGTCTCTGCCCCTAATAATTTTAAAGTTAAGCCCAAAAACCAAGTCAATAAATCGATTTTTATCGATGGACATAGGTCATGTCATATAATAAGCTTCAGCTGCATACGAAATAGAAGATTTTATGTGGTTTATATAACTAAGCAGCAAACGAACAGACGGAAAAATATACAAACATAATCCAAAAGCAAATTTGATAGAACATTTCAACAACTGATTGTTATCGATGGCCACAACTTATCGAAAATGGAATCACTCTTCTATGATCCACATTTATTTTCAATTTCAATTAATTTTTATATATGCATATGAGCAGAGTCGAATCAAATTACTTATGTAACCAGAATATTTGCAATTTAATGTTATCGATGACTTTAACACATGCTAAAATAAAGTTATCGGATATGGACATATTCTAGTTAGATCTCTAGCCTTTGTAATTAACGAACGGACAACTAAAAACAGCTAGATCGATCTAGAAATAGAGCATATATACTTAATAGGCTCAGCCACGCCTTCTATTGCCCGTTACATACGTTTTAACAAACATATACTGCCCCAAAATGCACTTTTCAATGAGTTTAGGGTATTAAAAAAAATAAATATGCTGCAGGCAATAAATATATGTATTATACTGTATACACAGATATATAAATATATATAGTATATAGCTGCTTATATGTAGCTAGCAATTAATCAAGTTGCTAGTTGCAAGTCGCAAGTCGCAAGTTGCTGTTGTTGATACTTTTTTTTGTTGCTTCGTGTGTCTACGCAGATTGTCAGGCAGGCGGCGGGTGTAGAAGTAGAGTGGGAAAAGTTGCTGGTTATCAGCTTTGCGGTTGGCAAGCGAACAAGGTAAACCCTGGTTAAGTTTTGTTAGCTACAGTTACCTTTACTTCACTTTTGTTTTCCTTTTTTCTCTCTCTCACTCTCTCTTTCTCTTTCGTTTTTGGCTCGTTTTTTATTGGGTGTAAAGTGTTTTCGTTGCGATAACACCCGTGCGTCCGTACGCTCGTAGGTCCGTCTCTAGCCGTGGCAAACCCGAATAGACAACATTGAAAAATGGCAAACACGGCGCGCTCTCCCTTCCGAAAAAGCAAAACTTTTGCGGACCGAACTTGGACACGCCTCCGCCGCCCACGCACAGCTGGAGTTCATTCGGTCTGCACAGCTGCGTGTAAAAATGCAAGCAGAAATGGCAAAGTTTAACGAAGCGTTGTCCCAAAACGCAGCTCCCATGAAGCGTCACTAAAAAGGACTGCGTCAAAGGATAACGCCGCCAAGGCTGCCTGGACTTAAGCTGCGTACTGCAGGTAACGAAAGAAGCAGCAAGCAGCAGCAACTACAACTAGTAACAACGTCGCCTTTGTGCGCACTCCTAGCTGCGTAATACTCGCTGAAGTCAAATATATATTCCTTGATTTACAAATCATTCATAGATGTAGCTATAGCAGCGGTCAACTGCAAAAGTTCTTGAGCCTAGCTCTAAAACTTTGCAAGATATCGTTTTTTTATCGATCTGTGACGCCCTCTATGGGCCATTTTATGTAGCTTTTAATGAATTTGTAATTTTTTTACTCTATCTTATAGGACGTACCAAATGTACGCAAAGAATTAAAGCTCGATTACGTTTTGCTGTTATCGATAGCATGAAGTTGAAATAAGTTATCGATATAATGAAGTTTAAATAAGTTATCGATATCATAAAGTTTAAATTAGTTATCGATATCATGAAGTTTAAATGTGCGCAAAAAATTAAAGCTCGTTTACGTTCTGCTGTTATCGATATCATTAAGTTTAAATAAGATCGATATCATGAAGCTTAAATAAGTTATCTATATCTTTCGACATATATCTATTTGTATTCAGAATTGTATCTACAATTTCAGTTAACTAGTAGTTATCGGTGTTGATTGTTGTATACGGACAGTCAGAAGCTCGCATCGACAGACGGACTACGGTCAGCTGACTTTTTTGGTGAATCAATATACTCTCTTTGCACTTAACGAGCGAGTAAAAAAGAAGCCAAGTACGCAGCGCGCTGTTCAGCTTGATTAAAGATTCATGGAATTTGCGATTAACTGCAAACAACGACACCCAGAGCCGAGTCGTGGGTCTGGCCTCTTATGATTTATGAGCATTTGGGAAAACCGTCCCCGCCCTCAGCTTGCATGATTTATGCAACAATAGAATATATTAATATGTGAATTTACTTAGGCATAACTGCTATTGGGAATTTACTTACTCCAGATCGACATGATGACAATGGTGCTCGTTGTTAGAATGAAGCCCAGATTATCGATGAGATGCTGTATTAATAATCCGCCGGGTCGGCCATCGCACTTCTCGCCCACGCTGGTGTCGCCCAAAATGGGCACCTGCAATGACAGTAAGCAAACATAAGGGTTAAAGAAATGCAGAAAGAGATGGAATAGCTAGAAAAAAAGAAAAGAAACTTTCACTGCAGCAAATGGGATTTGCAACTTTTTAGTTTATTCGAAATCCTTGTGGACGCACGCACACAAAATTTATAAATAAGAGAGAGAGAAAGACAGGGATAGTGACCAACGTAAAAGCCACATAAAAAGGAAGATAAAATACCATAAACAAAACGCATTGAAATCAATTATAAGCAATTGCAACAACTTTTTGCCAGCTGCAACAGTTGCAACCGCAACTGCAACTGCAACTGGCCTTTCAATTGACATTCATGGAATGCACTTCTCAATTGCAATATATTTTCCACAGCAAGTTAAGCCCTCAGGCCCAAGCACAACAATTTCAAACTAAATAACAAAAATTAAAACAGAAAAAATGGTCATGTTTTAGTATTTAGTGCTGAAGGGTTTTCACTTCCAGCTGACATCTCAGCCAAAAGTTGACCCTAAAATGCCAACTGTGAGCTGCAGTTGAAGATAGTAGTTAAGCTAAGAGATTGCCTAAGACTTGACCAAATGCAGACAGATATAATGAAGTAAATAAAAACTGGGTAGACGATGAAGATCGTTTCAAGTTTTGGTTAAGTTATAAAGCTCATATATTTTGCATATATTTAAAATTAAAAAATTGATCTTGCGAATCGAATGTTTAACTTGTATACCAATTTATACCACAGATAAATTTATAAGATAAGGGTATATTTCAAGTCTCTAGCTTCAATAGCAGCGAAAGGTTTTGCGGTCATACGAATGGTCGAATGGACATTGCATAAAAACCAATATGCCCCTTCACTTCATGAATAAGTAAAATGCTGCCTACGACAAAAATCCCAAATAAAATTCCAATGTAAAATCAATCTAGAGCATAAGACATGAAGAAAATGTTTTCGAAGCGGAAAATCCAATTAGTTTTTATCAAGCTACAAAAGCTGGCAATAAGAGACGTTAAGTGAAGGGCATTGTAGCAATTCTTAAGATAAAAATTTAATAAACATTTTAAAACCCACAGAATAGAGGAATCAAGCTGTAGTATAGAAAAGGATAATGACAAAGATTCAAATTAGGCAAGCTTTGAATATATGAGATGAGCTGTGGACTTTAGATACTTTAAAAAGTCTATGTACTTTATATAGTCTAAAAAGTCTAAAATTGCTAAGAAATTTATTCATAAAATAAGAGTAATATTATGAAACCTCTAAGAATTCTCAAAAATGTACTTGAAATGCAAATTTCAACTATTGAGAACTTTAAATGCAACATCAATGAAGCTAATTAAACTAGTGGAACTGAAGCAGTTAAGGACAAATTTTTAATATATTTGTCATAAAATTTGAAAAGTCTAAATATTAAAACTAATGTTATTAATAAGAGCAAATTTGAATAGATACAAATTGGGCTGAAAGAGAACCCCTGAAGAAAATGGTGGCGCAAGTAAAGCCAAAGTCAAAGTATGAACTAGAAATCTAAAAATAGTTTAGATCGTTATCAATAGGTTCAACTCACACCTTAACTAACAAAAACTAAATAAATTAAATTATTAAAAACTATATGCCCTAATCCTGTATTCTTTACTCTATAGATTTATATATTGTATATCATGCCATCAGAAATTTCTTGCAAGCTGTTTTACCTCCACTAAGACTCAATTAACTGCTTCCAAACTGATCCCAATTGAAAAATAGCTGGAATTAAGAGCACATTTCATAAGATTCGCGCAATTGCGTTGAGCAATTCAATGTTTTAAACGTTTACAGCTGGCCAAAAAGTTGAAAGCTGAAAGCTGACCAGAGTCTCTTGATGGCGGCTTTACCGAGGGGGCTAATAAATGAGCGTGCAACGCCTGCGAGACGGCGAACAAGCGATCGACTTATGGTAGTGAATTTATAGACATGATGTGTGTGTCCATGGCCCATGCATTGGATGAACACATAACCACAGATGACACAGACACAATGGCCGCAAGATGGGTATAGCAGTGTGGGGTAGGGATAGTTCGGGCATACTTAACGACATTTTCCTTTGTTTATGTGCAGCTCTGTATGCGAGATAGCGTTTATAGATGAACCCATTGGGCAATGGGGAATAGGGGTAGAGCCCCCTTCGCTCTGTGTCAAGCTCTGCCTACCCTGAAAATTTATGCAATTTGTGAAGGGTAACATGGACATGGAATGGAGCTGACTGAGCTGAGATATACGCCATTTCGCTGTTGACCATTCGCCCGGCTGTACATAAACGAAACTTATTTATGCAATTCCGGTTTATTTTTTGTTGTTGTCGTTGTTACTGTTGTTGGCTACTTGCTGGCCTTTTGGCTGCCTTAAATGCAGCAACAACTGCTGTTGGCCACAACATTTGGCCACGTGCACAGGAAGTTCAATTGCTGTGCGGAGAGGCGCCACAGGAAATGGTGGAAAAACTTTAGCAACAAATTGATACGCGCACCTCCACGCTTTGGAAGGCGCCACCTCGTCGTAGTTTTTCGGGCTTGTTGTGGGGCATTTGCTATCAGTCTGTTTGCACTATCTAATGGCATCAGGTAACCAATGAAAAATGCCAATGCCAGCGTATTTACATTTGCGCTTACTGCTGCTGCTCCTGCTGTTGCTGCTGCTGCTGCTGCAGCTCCTCCTTCTACAACTGCAGCAAAAATAAACAAAATTTTGTGGCGAAATTGAAAACGTAGCGGAATATGTACACAAAATGTTGCATTTGAAATGTTTTTAGTGAAATATTACAAAATAACGTGACGCAACTGAATAACAACAATAAGCAAACGGGCAACGCTAAGAAACCGAAGTGGAAATACTCTAAAAAACGTGGCGCGGGGCAGTGATTTGATATGAAAGTCTTATATGATTCCATTTGATATTTTTAGTGGATTTGTACATATTTATTCTGCTTGACAAGACTCTTCATAGCAGCAGCGCGAAGCGAGCTTTAGCAAAACAAATATAGAGCAACAGAACAAGTTTAGAAGTAGAATACCCTTTACTAGGGTATACAAAGCGAAGCAAATCAATTTTCAAACACAAATTGAAGCGGACTCTGTGGAGTATGGCATAGCCCGTGTGAAATACCCTGTCTGGTCTGGCAAGTGTGCCAAATAGTTTATGGCATTGTCAGAGTGATATGCCCTTGATCGCATATACTGTAATCTCACACATGCCCTGTAAGATATACCCTCTACGATAGCATAACATATGTGGTATACGTCAGAGTGGTCAGATGATATGCCCTTTATGTCATACCCTATATAGTATATACTGTATAGTTCAGCATGTAAGGCATATCCTTTGTGGCATACTCTGTGTAATGTCATTTCGATCATATGCCCTGTTTAGTATAACGTTACACACAGAAGACTTATACTGAATATAGATATTTATCGATTTAAGCACACTTTAATAAGTTATCGATGCATGTATTCAAGTTTCTTAACCTAGTATATATGTAAAACAACTTTAAGTAACAAACTCTACTAGCTTTGAGAGTGTATATCTGTCGTGATTGCCTAAACTGGTTTTTGGCAATTTTAAGGGATATCTGCACAGGGAATTTGTCTACACGTTAAGTGCTAACGCTTCACATGTCCAATTATAACACACAAAATGTTTACAGCCAAAAAGAAAAAGGACTCGGGTCCAATTATTCGTTTGGAAGCTATCAAATTCAGGCAATAAATTAAATTCGAGTTCGAATTTTTTTTTTGTTTTTTTTTTAACAATTTATCAAGTTTTTGGCTAGTTGACTGACAGTTTTTGTGAATGGGCAAACCTTTTGTAACGAAAAACTCACCTCAACGCTCTGATTTGTTTCCGGCGAATGAATCAGCACATAGAAATGTGCATCCAGTGGAAAATCTTGAAAGAAACGCACACGATATTTGCTAATGCCGTGCGCCTGCTCAATCAATTCGATGGTAAAGTATTTCGAGTCCGAGGGCTTGACCTGAAACAGAAAGAAGAAGAAAAGAAAATAACAAATTTAATTAAATTTAAGCTGAAAATCTTATGCGGATATGTAGCAAGCTAAGAACATAAATGATTTACGATATTTATTTGCAAAGGCTCATTAGCAGCAGGGCAACAACTGCTGTTTATAGCAAATAGTCAAAGGCAATGGGCGCTGCAGCGAATGGGCAAGATAAGCTTAAAATAAGGGGGCGTGGCAATTCAAGCAAGCAACAAACGACAAACAGCAAAGCATCTGGGCAACATTTGCAATTTCCTCAAAAACACAAAACGAATGCAATTTTTGATTGTGGCTGATGCATGATTGTGCGTGTGTGTGTATGAGTATATGTGAGTGTGCGTGTGTGTGTGTGTATAACGATGCGTATGCCTCAGTGTGTGACAATTTCTCCACGTGCTGCAATTTCATTTAATTAAAATGTATAAACCAAAAGCATTTCTGTGACAATAGCAGCGCATACACACACACACACACACACACACACAATCGCACACACACACTCGCTCAGATATTTGCTAGCTGCTGTGCGTATTTTCAAGTGTTTGTCAAATATGTTGTTGATTCTTATGCCTCTGTTGTAGAACATTTTTGATTTGAAATTGCAATTCTCTCAAATTGTCACCTAAAAAGCTTTTATTTTTTGCTTTTTTGCTTTTGATCAAATGAAACCACCTGCAGCTGAACAATATAACTATAAAATATGGCATAAATGCATATACGGAGAGTCTCAAATAACGTTGACAATATAAATACTAGCTAATGGATTAGCTAGCTCGCTTCGGCTTGCAATCGGATTTAATTGCATCAATTTTCTTCAGTTTTCAGGTTTACAGATAAGAGTCAAAGCACAGCTTAATTAATCTTATATGAAGCAGGTGTTTCTATGTTTTATCCTACTATATACATGTTTAAGTCTTAACAACTTTAACATTCCAACTATATAAGTAACTCTTCAACTCCTTAACTCTTTAAATCTTTAACTCTGACTCTCCATCTCTCTATCTTTATATGTGTCTCTGTCTTTCTATGCCTCCCTATCCCTATCACAATATTTGTCTTTATCTTTATCCCTATCCATACCCCTATCCCTATCCCTATCCTTATCCTTATCCCTATCCTTATCCCTATCCTTATCCCTATCCTTATCCCTATCCATTTCCCTATCCATACCCCTATCCCTATCTCTATCCCTATCCCTATCCCTATCCCTATCCCTATCCCTATCCCTATCCCATCCCTATCCCTATCCTATCCTATCCCTATCCTTATCCTTATCCTTATCCTTATCCCTATCCTTATCCCTATCCCTATCCCTATCCCTATCCCTATCCCTATCCCTATCCCTATCCCTATCCCTATCCCTATCCCTATCTCTATCCCTATCCCTATCTCTATCTCTATCTCTATCTCTATCTCTATCTCTATCTCTATCTCTATCTCTATCTCTATCTCTATCTCTATCTCTATCTCTATCTCTATCTCTATCTCTATCTCTATCTCTATCTCTATCTCTATCTCTATCTCTATCTCTATCTCTATCTCTATCTCTATCTCTATCTCTATCTCTATCTCTATCTCTATCTCTATCTCTATCTCTATCTCTATCTCTATCTCTATCTCTATCTCTATCTCTATCTCTATCTCTATCTCTATCTCTATCTCTATCTCTATCTCTATCTCTATCTCTATCTCTATCTCTATCTCTATCTCTATCTCTATCTCTATCTCTATCTCTATCTCTATCTCTATCTCTATCTCTATCTCTATCTCTATCTCTATCTCTATCTCTATCTCTATCTCTATCTCTATCTCTATCTCTATCTCTATCTCTATCTCTATCTCTATCTCTATCCTTATCCTTATCCTTATCCTTATCCTTATCCTTATCCTTATCCCTATCCCTATCCCTATCCCTATCCCTATCCCTATCAATATCCCTATCCCTATCCCTATCCCTATCCCTATCAATATCCCTATCCCTATCCCTATCCCTATCCCTATCCCTATCCCTATCCCTATCTCTATCCCTATCCCTATCCCTATCCCTATCCCTATCCCTATCCCTATCCCTATCCCTATCCCTATCCCTATCCCTATCCCTATCCCTATCCCTATCCCTATCCCTATCTCTATCCCTATCCCTATCCCTATCCCTATCCCTATCCCTATCCCTATCCCTATCCCTATCCCTATCCCTATCCCTATCCCTATCCCTTTCCCTATCTCAATCTATATCAGAAAACACGTTACATATTTGTTCACAAAACTTCAATATCTCCATTTAAGGCGTATAAACACTGTAAGCATTGCAAATAACTTGCACAAGTAAATTGGCGCAAAATGAAACCAATTGACGCAATTTGCAAAATGTGTGAAATCAACAACAACAAATTAATAATCATATAAGAAAACAATTTAAGCAATCAAAAATGTGACAAGAGTCAGGAGTATACGGCGACAAGATGCGCAGCAGAAAATGTGCAAATAATTTATGTGAAGTGGAAAAAAATGTTACTGCAACTTTAAAAGGTATATTTAGTTAGCCATCTCTTAACATAAGATAGTCGCGCATGCCCCATTTGAGCATTTTTATAGGGCATTTTGTTTTTCATTTTTCATTTCATATTTGCAAAATTAATGCGTTTAAATGAAAAACAAAGTTGTTATTGCAACGGATGCTGCACGGCTGGCACATCCGTGCGAATACTTATGCGCACATAAAAATGTATACATATATATATTTAATACATAATATACGTTTGTCTGTTATCAAATAGCTGATCAATAAGTGTGCTCGACTGGAACTTAGCCTGTAAGCAGTTTTTAAGCACAGTCGAGCATTCAATGAGCTTACTGCAAAAGCTTATTCAGGTGAAGACGGCAGATACTTAAGAGTTGGCGCAGCTGAAAGATACTGCTCAAACGGACTGTACACTGTCTAGCTGTCGGTTTAACTAATAAAAGATTGAGGTACAGCGAGTCGAACTGTAACGATATGAAACCACTTAATGCTTTCTATGAAACAGTTGCCTAAAAAAGTAAGTGCACACTATAAAAATGTTATAAAATTTAAATTATGAAAATAAAAAGTAAAGTTGATTCTTATAGAATAGCAGTTTAACACATGGCCTTAATGATATATGCAAACAGGCAATAATTCAAACCAAAAATAAAGAAATAAGCATGCTATACACAGACATAGCCGACTGCATTGTTGGTAACAAAAAGTTATATTAATTTAAAATGTCTGTGTAATTGGCTAACTAAGCTACATAGAAGTCTGGGCAGTATATGAATAAGAAACGAACATACCGAATGTTACGTCGAAATTCTGTACAATTAAATACATATATAGCAGATAAAAAATATACATAAATATTTAAGCTGACAGCTCTTTAAGGCTCATAGCTACAATAAATATAGTTCTTGGTAAACATATAAGTAGCATTCACAGCACTGCTTAAGCAGCAACTAACCTTTTGCTGAAAATATATTTCTACAGGGTATTTCAAAATACATATATCAATAATAATATTAAAATGTAATAATAAATAGTTTAAAAAATATATATAAAAATATCAACATTGTTAATAAACGGAAGTGCAAGCATATCAGCAGCAGCAGCAGCAGCACTTACTGCAGTAGCAACAACAGTTCTTATTAGCCCATTGATAATACATGAAGAATATTTAATAATTAATTGAAAATTATGCAGACCAATGCGCTTTTAAAAGGTCGCACATGTAAATTGTATACAGATGTAAGCTATATGCGCATTAATATGCAAATACATATATATATATATATATATATATATATAAATATGTGTCAGGATATCTGTCCTGCTTGTAATGTGAATTTTAATAAAAATTTGCCGAGTGCACTGGAATTGACAGCCGCATAATTTGGCTTCATGTGCATATATATTTTTTTTTGTGGTCTGCAGCAACTTTAAATGATTAATTGTTGATAATCAACAATATAAGAAATTAATGCTTTAATATGCATAAATAATGCACAGCGACTTTAGTTAATATACCCACGTTGCACACTGAGTGCGAGTGAGACAAAAATCAATTGCAGACGTTGGAAAGACATAAAATAGGCTGTAAACTATTTTAATGGAAAAAATTTGAATAGTCAGAAAGTTTGTATATATTGATAAGGCAATGTTATTTAAATATATCAAAAGTTGAATTTATTTAATAATAATATGTCACATAAATGCAACGAGATCGGCAGACAGACAAACACAACTGGCTAGACCAACTTCTATTGCACCATTTAATAAGATACTACTACAATGCAATAAATTGCATATCATAACATATATACATGGTTAAGTTAAAACAGTTATCTGCTATAAGCCGTTACACATAACCCCATAAAGCTATAATGCTCTGCGCTGTAGTGCATAATGTGACCATTGTACAAGAATAGCATTTAAGAGCTTGCCTGGAGTCTACTTATAATGTTGTAGCAGCAATAAAACAACAACAACAACAACAACAACAACAACAACAACAATGACAATGACAATGACAATAACAATGACAATGACAATGGGCAGCTGTATCGCATGTCCACTTCACACACTCGACAGTTTGAAGTTCCATTGATGCGATTTGTGCGATGGTCACAAGTGGCGACCCGTACATGCGCAATTGAATTGAGCAATCGAGTGTTGCATGTCCTGTGCATGTCCTTTTTGCTTAACAGTGAGACGGTGGTACATCAGTGGAGCACTGAACAACAGACAGAGTTGAGTGTTGGACATTAATGCATTTGCCAAGTTGGCCAAACTGCAAATTTGCAGCTAATGCAAATTATGCGGCATATTTCAAATGTTGGGCACTTAACCATAATTAGAGTGGCTCAAAATGTAGCTAATATTTCTGAGTGGCAAGCGAGCGAATAATATGGCTCAAGCTAACCGGAAAGGGAAGTCAAGCAAAATGCTGTCATTTTACATTTTTCAAATGACATCAGAGAAAAGAATGGGCTGAAAAGAGAAGGGAGTATGAAGCCCTCAGGGTGGACATTGACATTGCGAGGCAGCTGCTCTGGCGTAAGAAGCCGCAACTACTTGCGGCAACAGCAGCAGCGAACGGCATTGGCAACAATAGTCTCGACTGACTAACTGCCAAGGACAGTCCACAAGAACTTTCAAATTCATGGAATACTCTCAGTCACCCAGTCGCTCAGTCTCCCAGTGTCTAGTCTACTTCAGTTGGACGCACTCTCAGCAGTTGTCGTACATAATATTGTACTTTAAGAGCTGCCCGCCAGTGGCTATACCACGACTACTACACTACTGCCTGAAAACTGTAGCGTACATTGTAAAGCAATTTCCTGTATTTTATTACCACATAAAATGTGCGTCCTTATGCTGCTGCTGCTTCAACTACTACTGCTGCTGCTGCTGCTGCTGCTCTAGAGCTTATGATTGTTTCTCAAGGCGAGCGTATAAATAGGTACAAAAAAGCAGCGAGCAATTTCTTCGACTTTAAGCAAACGGAAATCCTGGTCAGCATATGTATGTGGGGTATAAGCATGCCTTTACATACACATATGTGTACATAAATATTTAATCAGTAAAACTGCAGCAGCCACAATTTCGTTGCACTTGTCTAGACAAATGCACATCATGAAATGGAAACTACGTGGAAGCTGCCTTTATTTATTCAGAAAATATTCAGTTTCTAACCAGTTGTTACTTTAGCGATTCAGAAAGTATCTGTTTTTAGAGCAAAATTATTAAATTATGACAGCTTAAAAATTGAGTCAATTAATTATAGTTTAAATTTTTGAATTCTCATTAAAATTTGTTTTGACTCTTTAAACTTTCTTTTTTAATTATAATTTTCACAGCACATAATGAGAAACTAGCTTCCAATTGTACGGAAACTTCTTACTGTCAAATTCAAAATATTATTTAACTGGCTTAAATTTGTTCTCTGTGGCAATGAGTAATTGTAAATTTCTTTTACATATCGTTATCCACGACTGGAAGACCTTGCTCAACTAGCTAAGATAAGTTCAATATGTTCATTTTATGCTTGATAAATACATATATCTCTGCATTTCAGACTTACAGCATTCACATATTCACATATTCAGATATTAATCAATTAGTTTTCATTTTAGGCAATGTCTCTCGAAGTAATCCAAGCAGAAGCCATAGTATCTCCTTCTGCGGCACATAGATGAATTTATGTATATTATATATATAAATTTATATATATTATATACTATATATACTACCATAAAATATATATATTATGCATAGTAATACTTACGAACATATAGCAATATACCCTACTATAAGCTACTACTCCTACATATTACTTTATTCTATCAGGCTAAGAGTTGGTCAAATTAAAGAGGAAATTTCAGAAGAATATTGCAGAATATTCTTCAA
Organism: Drosophila hydei; assembly: GCF_003285905.1. Taxonomy (NCBI): domain Eukaryota; kingdom Metazoa; phylum Arthropoda; class Insecta; order Diptera; family Drosophilidae; genus Drosophila; species Drosophila hydei. The sequence goes on along the minus strand of NW_022045837.1, from coordinate 432,807 downwards.
TAATTCCCTCTTTAATTTGACCATCTCTCAGTCATTCTCTCAGCAATTAAACTCACCTGCAGCTTTTGCAATGCCTTGTCGAGTCCAGTTATGTGCAGCTCCTGGGATTTCAAATCGTGCACCTGCAGCGATTCGAGCGACACTTTAATGCCCGGCACCATTTTCAGCGACATGGTACCCAAATTGCCATTTGGCATCGCAGCCTGCAATTAAACCCAAAGCAAATATTTTAGCCAAATGGCATTCATTTGTTGTACAGAAGCACTCAGAGCACTGAACGCTGAGCTCGCTTACTTACCTCCAGCTCGAGCAGCACATTGTTTGCCTTCAGTGTCGAGAGCAAATCCGTAAAACTGGACGTTAGCAGCAGCTTGCACGCATACTGGCTGCTGTTCATATCGAATATGGCCTCGACATGATACAACTTCACTAACTTTTGACCGAGCTCATTCTTGGCCACCAGACGGCAGGTGAACGCTTCCACTGCGACTTTATGCAATTGATTTATGCACTTGGATATATTGTGGGCAATCTGCAATTATCGTATGCATACAGAGTGAGATGAATGTGAGCACTCATTTAGATATCTATAACTAACCAGATTGCTGTACTTCTCCGTTTGGATGTGATTGCGCAACACCAGCTGTGCCGTGTACTCTGACCCACTGAATATGTCAAACGATTTGGCAAACACAATCTGCAAAAGTAAAGGACAAATATAGAAGGCGTCACTCGACTCGTGAGTTATGATGGGATACGTACCGTGTCCGATTCGCGCAATTCCAGATCGTATTTGAGGTAACCACCGCGATGCGATTTATCACCACATGTCACTATGACCTTCTCGCCCAGCTTCTGATGGTGGTTCAGCACACGTGCAATGCCTGTTAAGGTAAAGAAGACTCTAGAGTTACAAAACTGAACGATAACGATTTAAATCAAAGAGTAATTACACAATTTAATTAAAAACTTTTTAGATTGAGTTTGCTCAAGAGGGCTGTTTGACTTAATGTTAGCTTTCTGAGGAATAAAGCTGAGAGTAGGATTTGAAAGGAAATTTCAGTATGAAAAAACTATATGAGACTTGATTCCTAGTCAAATCAAAGTCTATTAGCAATCTGTCATTTGCACATGTTAACATTTATAATTTATTTAAACTATTCTTACAAACCCTGGCTGGTGAAAACCTCTATTCTCCCACAAGAATTTTAACATATGTTTAATAAATCTATAGATATCCTTAACATATATAAAATATGACTCGAAATATTCAACAGAAAACCCTTTTTAAATTTTTATAGCATGGCAGATTCTTGATAATAAGTTTTTCAAACAGCCCTCTCGCACCTTTTGCTATGAAACGCTCAAAATTGTTGGCCTAAATTCACGAATATTGGTTAGAGAATTTGCATGAAATGCTCGAAAGATGAACTACTTCACTACACCGTGCCACAAGCCCACGCCCTTCTTCTCTGGCCAACAAAAAACTAACTACGCAAAGGCCTAAAATATGCAAGCAATGTCGTTGAGACTGTGCGCCGAAAAAGACGTAGCCTAACAGTTGCCAAACAAACAACGATATTAATATTTGATGGCATTAAATATGCTTCAATGATTTCTTTCCACCTGTAAGGCCCCACCTGCCTCAACTCGATGCCTGCCCTCTGAAGACCGACGGCATGTCAATGCAAATGGTGTGCCGCATTGAATAGTAAATAAGAAAAGCTTAGCGAAGCATAAAGACTGTGCAAATACTCTTGAAAGCGAGAGACGGCGAAGTGGGCGGGGTCGAAAGAGCTGGAGGAGTTGTAGTAGAAGTAGCTGTCGATGTCTTTATGTTATGCTAAATGAGGCAGCTAAGGCTACTTATAGCTAAGCAGCCATCAGTTGGCTAATGGAAAGGGTATGTGCGAAGTCGTCTAGACGGAGTGTTCCAATTTGTAGCTGCATTGTTTGAACTTGACAAACATTTTACATAGTTTTAATTAATTTGTGCGACAACAGCGATATGAAATGGCACACGCCGAAGAGCAGACGGTACAGTAAATATAGAAAACACGAACAGAGCTCCAGACAGATGTACGTATAGATCGAGAGTTTTTTTTGTTGGCTTTTGTTTAAATTACAAAATATAGTTAAATTAATTTTAAAGCACTGCAGGCGACATCAGGCTAATTGTTTTGGGACGTTCTCCTCTTTTGCTTTACTGCTATGACACAAAACAGCTTTGATTTTCCACTTTTCCTTTTTGCACTCAACTACAGCAACAGCAACAACAACATCAACTGAAACTAATCTGCAGCTGTGAGGAATATTGGCTGTATAAATTGCTTGGGGATTTCCTCTCGGTCGTCACACAATGAACACAATGCCAATTGAAATATAAGTAATCAAGTACTATATAGATTATATAGATTATATATATATATATATATATATATATATATATATATATATATATATATATATATATATATATATATATATATATATATATATATATATATATTTATTTATGTGTAAATGCCTTTCTATATCTTATATACAATGTGTCACATTCGCAAAGGGCTGAAGATCCTTTTCTTTAAATAATTCTCTCTCATTAGTAGGCAAAAATTTTCAATATTCTAAAATAATTTAATATTAATTAGAATATAAATAAACATAATAAAAATTCTTAATATAATTAATAATGAAAAAAAATTATTTAATGAGAATTTATTAAATCTATTTTAATATATTTTTTACTTCATCTCAAATCCATTTTTGAAGAAACTACATTCGTTCTTCAACATTTCAACTTTGTAGTCAGTCTGCTCTGTTAGAATGCGACAAACTAAGAAATACCCTCGAGAAATATCAAGCTTATAGTGCTGAGAGCGAAGATCTTCTCGATACTCGAATTTCCAATTGATATGCCTTATATATTTAAACTTATATAATGCTATGCTCACGTATAACAAGCAATGATACGCTCTTATAGATATCCTGTAATCCCTGCATATATTAATTTACGCCCACAGTTAAAAGTAAGCAGGAGTCAGCTTATATTCAATTTGAATTAAAATGTATTAAATATACCCTGTAATTAGTTCCAAGACTACTTTAAGAATATTTAACGATGCAGCTTTAAAGTAATTCACTATTGAAATATACCCTGTAATCGATACAGTGTGAATACAAACTTTACTAAGAAAGTTAAAAGTGTTCAATTATAACATTCCTTGTAATTAATTTAAAAGCAAGGCAACAACTATAGAAGAACTTAAGCTATCACCTAAGTAATACCCTATACTCACAGAAAACTAGTTTTAATTCACCATTTCAGATAGCTGTAACTGTTAACTATGCACAGCTATATAATACCTCACATATTCAAGCAACGCTTTAAAATACCCTAATACTTTAAAGGTATACTTCTCGTGCAGCCTACAATTTGAAACCTCCATATTTGCCCAACTATAGTATACCCTATATTTTTACTGCTAAGCTTTTGCTCAACTATTAAACACCCTTTATTACAAAAAATAAACATATTTCATCAGAAAAATCATATACCTCATACACGTCACAGGGTATTCGACACACTACTCTCACAAATTAACACACACATAAGGCTGCAGCTCATAAGCAACAGCAACTACATCAACTAGCTATGTGTGTGCATGTGGCCTAACGTGTTTCAATTTTGAATAGGCCTTTTCCGAATTTGGATGGCTTTCGAGCAAAATATGTATGCTGCCAAGTTTCTCAGTTTTAGGTGGAAAATTGGAATTTTGCGGCAAAGGCATAGGCAAAAGCTCTGGCTTGGCAATTGCTGAGATGCTTACGCTTGGATCCAAAACATTGCAAGAAGCTTAAACGATACGAGCAACTGCGTCTGCTTCCTTTCACTGTCAATCTCCACTTTCCGAGAGTTGTGTTGTGCTCTTATCATAATATTTTCATTTTCCATCAACAGCAACGATGTCAGCGGAGATGGGGCAGCGAGAGAGAGAGAGAGATAGACACACTCAAGTTTGTGTTCGACTTCTACTTCAACAGACAAGAGTTTGTGCCAAGTTTTCTACTCATTTTTGGTCTTAGACGTACGCATGCCATATTGATATTTGCCAAATACATAGATACTTTATCTTTATGCTCGACTGCAGCTAGAAGCTCGCAGTTAACAATAACAAACACGCACAAGCAGACACAGACACAGACACAGACTCACACTCACACACACATACACGTTGCATAATCGCGATTGCTGTCCTGCCTTTATTTGCTTTATCCTTTTGGCAAAGCGACGACGCCTCGCGACGTGCAAAGTGTGAAAAATTGTTTTTCTCATATACAATTTTTCCCTTTACATTTTACTTTTTGCTTTTTTTTGGTAGATTGAGCTTTGTGGAAGGACAGCACTTTATGAATAATGCATTACGCTTAGCTGCGTTGTGTTGTGAATTACGTTAGAAGTTTGCTTTTGCAATTGCTCAACTTTGAGCGCATGTTGGCTATAACGGCATATAAACGACACTACTTATGACTGTATTGGAAAAAGGCAGGTGCAAGTCAAATACTATGATTTCGATATGAAGAAACTGTGTAGATTGTTGTGAATAGATAGAGTTGAGTATCGAACACAAAATTTCTAGATTCGAACTTTAAAAACTTATCACTAAAGATTGACAGGTTAGGGCTTCACTTGTCTAGCAAAGAAATTGCAGGTTGTATTTAGATGTACACAAAAGTCTAGAATATAAATTTAGTGTTTGCAGCTCTTATAGTTTCTGAGTAAAATAGTTTATACCATGGCAAAAGCTAAGACTGAAACTTACGGTTTTTAACAATTTTAACATTATTTTGAATAGAGATTAGTGCAAGAGTTTCTATGTCAAATTTCATGCCTTTAGCTTTCATAGTTTCTCAGTTCAATCGGTTAGAGTTAGGTGTATAAAGTTTATGCAGTTAAAAATTGCATGTTTCTAACTGTAATACTCTCGCAGTTCAATTATATCATGATATGTGATATATGACCATATGGAATATCATTTATAAGAAAAGCCAAGAGCTAATATCCCAACAGTCCCCCAATTCGAACTAGCTATTTAATTCAATGTTCTTGTCTCCATTAATTTCCAAGATCAATGGGTTATATCATGGTAAATATGTCAACTTTACTTTTACAGAAAATAGTTAACAACAGTTGAAAGTTAATGCAACTCTTAGCATAAGTTTAAAGGTTACGCACACTGCAGTCTCTACAATAAATAAAACAATTTGAAATATGCTGGCCCCGGTGTTGAACTTAGTCGTTATTTACTGTATCTGTACGCCTGACAATGTTTGTTCAACACTTTACGCGCCACTCAAAGGCTCAAGGGACAAACACACACAAACACCCAAACCCACCCACACACACTCTGCCGTACACACCTGCACAATAACAATTGTAAATATTTTTGCTGCTGCTCTACAGGAAAAAAAGGAAAATAAAATAGAAATAAAATGGAAAAACATGACGAAAAAAGAAAAACTGAAATTGCTGCACTTGGAAATGGCGTAATAGCATGGAAAATCTATTGAGCACTCAGAGCGATATCGATAGGTAATTAATTCAGAAATTATAGCCCCAATAGTTGAAAACACTTTTGCTCTTGTTATGTTTTTGTGTGTTTACAAAGCAGCCAAAAAATAAGCCTAATTGGGTTATCAATAAATCGTACGTAAAATATAGGCCAATTTATGGGATTCCAACTTCAACATACTGTTCGTGTGGCATGTGCATGGCTGGGTTGGATGGGTATTTGGTTGCATGGGGTGGTGGTATTTGTGGTGTTCTGGCACCATCATCAAACATTGCGTCTGACTGCTGTTGAATTTGTAAAATGCAACGCATAAATTAGCATTGAAATAACATAGCCAAAAACTGTGAATTGTTTGGATAGAGAATTAGCACCCAACTAAACAGGATTTGCAAATTATAATGCAAACAAATTAAAATAATCAATACGCTGATAAGACAAGAAAGGCTGAATAAACAGGTGAAGTTTACCTGCAACATATAATATAAAAACAAACATAATATTATATAATCTATGGACATATGACATCAGATATGTTTCTATGGGTCTTAGATAGATCTTAAATATCAACTGATGTGTTGAAGTTGAATTTCATATAGTAAGCAGATTGCTAACAGGTAAAGCATGAATCAAATAGACAAGATTTTTAAAAATTTATTTAGAGAATAGAAAAAGGTTGTTAAAGAAAATGGTTTGATAAAAGATGCTGCTTATTGAACTATTATATTTTAAGAGTATTTATTTATTTAGTAAAATTCTTTTAATATTTTATTAGGTTAATTTATTCTAATTTATGGTTCCTCAAAAAGAGTTTGTGTATATATAAAAAAAATGTTGGTATAACTTTTCATAGCAAATTTAGAGAACAAGTAATGAAAGCAAAGAATTATCCATATAGACACAAAACGATTATATGTGTTAAAAGTGACAGCTCTGAGAATTTTGAAAGTAACACTCATATAGACATATCCCTACTTAGACTGTTATTACTATATGTAACAGAACCAGCAATATCTGTTATTATACCTCAAACATTCCATGTAATTAACTGTAATTGCATTACAACAAAAACAATAGAATTCGAAATATAAATTAAAACAACTTCCATTGCACTTAACCAAACGTCCTACCATAACGTTAGTATATAGTATCCGATTCTTATACATATATATACATTTTTGGCTGTGCAACCTTGGTTGCACAAAACTACTCACCTGTGTTTTTATTAATCGTCACCATCTGCTCATTGGAGCTGCTCCAAATCGATGACAATGTTAGCGGTGAATCGAAGCAAATGATGTCACCCACTGAGAAAATTGTCTGTTGGTCGTTTTGTCGTGGGGGCGTGGTTGCATTTTATTTGAGTTTTTTCCACCGATTTTCGTGTGTCGACAGATTCCGTAAAAAATAGCGACGCAGTTTGACAATTGTGAATAGTTATTTGATGGCCGCATGCGGAAAAAGGTTGAAGGAAAATTGATTTATGAGCAAACGAGTGAAATCAAATCAAATGTCAAATAAAAACTGTAAAAAGCTTGCAGCATCACTTAACCAACTTTGCAGCAAGCTGGCAGAGTTTTAAATTAAGGCCAGACATATTTATATATATATGTATATATATATATATGCATGTATGTAGACTTACCCGGATGGGGTATATAAGCTTCGACTCGGCCACAGACAGTTTAATGTAATCCTCAGCATGTTTAACTCCGGTTGAATCCTTTAAACTGATGGCAATCATGTTGCTTGTCTCCCGCTGCAAATTCAACTGTGGGCGAAATGCAAAAAAAAAAGGGAAAAGTACATATATAATATATAATATATATATAGATATATATGTATATATAGTTAGTCGAGTTTAATTGGGTTAGAGCTTTATCTCGCTCGCCCACTTTTGGGCTGTGCATTTGGAATTTAATGCATGTTTTTCGTAGCCAGCTTCAAGAGTTTTGTGTTTGTGGTCGACGGTCACTCGACAGCCCCAATTTTTAAGAGCCAAAAGCTGCAGCATGTGCGACAACGCATCGTTGCATTTTTATGTGGTGACATCAACGTGCCACAGTCCAGCAAAATAAAAGAAGAAAAATAAAAAGGAATCCTTGCCGAAGATCTAACGAATATTGTATACACTAGCCGACTCTATAAAAGGAAACAAGCGACTATAATATAGAAACTTTAAAAAACTCAGCTATCACACGATTGTTCCCATGATACCCAATCGAACTGAACACAACATATATACTATAAGCAGCAATAATACGCAGCTCTGTCAAGTTGCATAAAAAGCTGACAAGGCAAAGCTAAGTTCAGATCGTCGTCTAAGATATTTTGTTGTTGACTTTAGCATATTTTATGCGTAACTAAAAATACCCGCAGCTAGAGTATAAGAGAACGAAAATAGTGCTGGCCAAGCCAGGCGACGTGCCATGCGGCCGAACGCTGAGATTCTATTCCTTTTTTATATTTTATTCAGTTTTTTTTCTAGCTCTTTTATGCTGAAATAGTGAGTAGAGCTCAGGTGGCAAGGCAGGTCTTTGGAAGTGCATTAAAATGCAGCGGTTTTGTTGTTAGCAGGCACACCAAAAAATGAAATTGAAATAACTTGCTAGCACAAAGTTTAAAGTTCACATTTACATATAGACGAGTCGGCAAAGTCGAAAAGTAGAAGTTGGCATAAATACATATAAGACTGTCGACACTTGACTCCCGACACCAAAGACCAGACTCCAGACTCTCGACACTCGACACACGACTCTTAAGACGAGCGTCAAAGGAGTTGCTCTAGCACTTACCGCAATTGTCAGATTATTTCCAATCTGTGCATCGACCACATCCTTGGTGGCCAAATCGTAACGTAGTCCATTCACATCCTCAATATTGTGGGAGAACTCGTTGCCGAGATTGTCGTGCAGCGAAACTTTAAAAACAAAATTCATGCCGCGTGGTATTTTATGCTCCAGCTGTTTCAATTTAATGTCCGGCTGCAAAGTGACCAAAATGTATTGTACATTCTTCACTTCAATGCCAATGGGCAGCGTCTGGTCGACAGTTTTGGCCTGGCAAACATAAAAACAATATTATACATATATATATATATATATATATAACAATACGCATCAAATCAAATGCAATTTCCAAGAGGTAAGCCGATTTAAGGCCCCAGCAGACTCACAATTATCAGATCACGGCCGAGGGTATCCTTTGTGTGTACAACACCATCTGGCGTCACAGCAACAATTCCGCTACTTTGGCCATCCAACTTATAGACCGCATCATCCATATTACATTTCAGCTGTAGCGTACTTCGTGGCGCCGCCAAAATCCAATCCATTGTTATGGGCTTTGGTGCGAGCAGCTCCAGTGTTTTGAAAACTGCACAACGATAAAAATTTCAATTTGCGGTTTTCGCTCAATCTCTCACTCTCTGTCTCTCTCGCTCTCTCTCTCGATACACTATTTCAATTGTGGTAAAAAAAAAAAATACTTACCAATTAGCTCCACACTCGACGCGGGCAGCCGCAATCCATCCGGCAAATGGACAGAGGCCGTGATGGTAACCTTGCCGGGATTGAGTGCGCGTATACGTACGGAAATTAAATCGCTGCTTTGGTAGTCGATGCCTAAAAGAGGACCAGATGGACAGTTAGGCGTGTGTGGAAGTAAAGTTAAGAGTATATATACATGTGTACAATTGTATATATACATTCGATTTTTATTTAGATATCTAACTAGTTATATTTACTACTTTAACTTATTGGGAGATTGGACATAAATGCACAAAAATTTCTTTAGCTTTTATTAATTTTACAAATTGGATAACTACTTCCTTTTACTCTCTTCTGCTTAGGCTTTAAGCCTTGTTCGTTCCGTATCTGTTCCTGCACTGGAACTCAACCATGCAGGCTCATCGAAGAACTGTTTGTTCTGCGTGTACTTGGTGAGCATTGAGCTGAAGTCTCTGCGCAACAATGCGGTATCTGTGCACGCTTCCATAAACAAATACAATGTAGATTCTACAGAATATACAACATACTTATGTATCTTTACTACTAAACTCACCCGCTGCTGTAAACACATTGAAAATCTCCACAACATCCGGCTGATTGACTGACCAGGTAATCTGCATGTTCTCTAATGTGCCCAGCACCATGGGTGACAAATCCGGTTGACCCCACAGCGTGGCAGGCATCACAGCTCCAGCTCGTATGCGTACAAGAGGCGTGCGCACCTGGACGGCAGTCAAAGCAACAACGCGCACATCCACTGTGTCCTCCGAGACAATTTCATCCTTGCCATTAACGGGATTCTTTAACAGACAGCGACCAGTTACTCGTGTAATGCCCAATTTGTGAGCAGTAACAATTGCGGAGCTCATGGCTGTGCAAGCAAACGAGTATACAATTATTTGTTGTATTTATATAGCTAATATAGCCGCCCACTTACTTGCCACTTGTTGCTCGTGCACGGTGTAAACGATGTTGGTATTTGGTTGCGGTCCACCTTGGTAAAAGATTTGTATGCTCGAGCCCACAACGAGCGTTGAATTCCTTGGATAAAGCCGCATAGGCGCAAAGACCTGCACATTTAGTGGTTCACTGGACACCTGACGTTCACCTTTCCCAGATTGGAAGACAATCTTCGTCTCGCCGATGTTGTTGCCCATTATGCTGTAGCGTATTTCGCCAACACCCAAATTCTGTTGCTCATCCAGCTTTACAGTCAATATGGTAGGATCAAATACCAACTGGGACAGCTGATAGACGCTCAACATATCCGAATCAATGTGCAATAGATTTTCATTCGTATCGAACAATCGCACAATGGCCTCAATGGTATTTGTACGCTCCACTCGATCCAAGGCATGCACAGTGATCGAGCCAATGCCCACCACAGAGATGGATAAATACGCTGGCTCATTCATTAGACAGCGATCTGTAAGCTCCAATCGCACATGACCCAAACGCTGGGGAGTTATCACCAACTGCTGCTGCTTCTCATCATGGGTCACTTGCACGATGCCCTGCTCAGAGAGTTCCAATTGAAAGAAGCCGCTGCCCTGAGCAATGGAAATACGTTCGCTATGCGAGGGCGCTAAATAAATGCTAACATGATCCGTCGGCAACAATGTGCTATTAACTGTATGAAAGCGTATTTCATTCTCAATAACAGGCTTCGTGATTTCACCTGTCTTTAACTGCAATAAAGCTCACATATTAGAAATATATCGAACCGATATTTGAGTATATGAATAACTCACGTTCTTTACACCAAAAGGTGGACTCTCCGCATGAACGCCCTGCTTTGCGAGCAGCTTATCATTATACCGTGCCACCGTGCCCTTGATGCGGAAATTAGGCGCCACCTCATTCAAGGTCAAGACAAGCACATCCCTTGCAGGCAAACGCACGCTATGATAGAGCTCCACTTCGGCCAGCTGCTGATGAGGAATGCTATCCGTTTGATAGCGTTCATCGCCTGCAGCAAACTCCCATTCAAGCCACAGTGAGCTTATGTTCATAAGCTTGCGATTCTTGACATCCTGCACCTCAATCTCAATGTTAAACTTGTTCTCCTCCTCCTTGAGATACAACAGCGATGAACGCAGCTCCACAGGGCACGATGAGCGCAATTGCTGCCGAGCATAGAGCTTGAGGAAACGTGGTCGAACACAGTGAACCTTGGTGGTTATCTCTGCGTGGTAGGCAGCAAAGCTCGATGTGGCCAGCTGATTGTGCACTCGATACGTAAACTCAGTTTTGCCCAGCTCCCGACAGAGCACCGTGAAAGCGGTTAAAGCATTCTGTGTGTCGAAATCGATTTCCGAGACTTTAATAACTTTGCCATCAAATTTCGTATCCTTGGTGAGCTCCGCCTCCAGCGTAAAGATGCGTTGAGGTCCATGGGCATAGATAACATTGCGGGAAGCGCCAATGGGCAGGACAAGCTCATTCTCTAGAGGATTCAGTACTGCCAGCGGTTCAAAGACGTGCAGATCAACAGAATCCTGTAAAACTTTATCCTGGAAACTGTATGAAATGCGTAACAAGGTGCTGCCAACCGCAGTGCTGCGTAGTTTGAGAATATGACAGGCCTCCGGAGCAAGCGCATCCTGTGTATCTGGGCCAGCTCCATTTTCCAGCTGTAAAATTTGATGTGAGAAATCCAGCTGGAAGTGCAAATTATCACATTTGGTATAGGGCACGTAGCTGCCATTCACGTAGGCATAGACAGCCACATGGAGTCGCACATAATCCCTTAGAGCTGTCTCAAAATTATATTGTTTCACCTCCAGGCGTTTCGGAGGCAAAAAGTAGATTTGTGCTTGACGTGAAATCTTTTGATTCTTAGCTAAGCCCACACGAACTGTGGTATGTGCTGTTAGCTGCACTCCAGCGTCGATTAGATCTTGTGAAACGCCCGCCATGCGCACATCTCTTATCTCCGTGGTGGCTAAGCCTTGGCCATCGATTTGCAACACCTGTGGATTTCCCGAATACCACACGTAGTTGAAATCGCCGCCACTGGCGTGAAATTGAAATTTCTGAGGCTTTATGGTATTAGGATCGTAGGGCAGAATCACTTTATTGGGTCGCAGATTGAGCTCCTCAAAGACTTGCATCTCTGCCTGCACTGAGAGCTATAAGAGATCATTCATTAAAGTACTATAAACCATATATTACTATCGATATAACTTACATCCTTATAGTAGCCATATATCTGTGTGGATCCTTGTCTTCGCGTCTCTCCATACAAGCGACTGCCATTGCGCGTCTTCTCGAGTATTTTAAATAAAGTTTCATCCAGCTCGGAGCCAATATTATAGCGTGTGCCGAGCGTAATCTTTTGACCATCTGCGGAATATAAATCCAATGCAACTTCATGCCGCTCGCCCTTAACAGTAATCCAATTGTTGTAAGGCAACAAGCTAATGCCAAGTTTCTGAGGCTCTGCGACAGTCAACAAAGCACTGGGTCCTTTGGGCTTGTCAGCCGAACTCTCTTTTGGCATATTATGGTCCCGCAAATAAACCTGGGTGCGACCCAAGCGAGAGCCAGTCGCTACACTACTCTTCATATAAGCCACATTCTCGTCCTCCACCTCCAAATAGTATTGCTTATTGGCTGTTATATCATGAAGTCTATCCATTTTAAGTTGCAGTATGCGAAAGTTGACCGTATCACCAGCCATGATGGTCACCTCAGAGGGCTCAATTATAATATTAGCTAGCACACTAATGTACACCTCAATTGGTGGCACATGAGAGTACTCCAACTGAGGCATGCTGACAGCCACCTTGGAGGTGCCCGTGTTGATGCCCTCCAACAGGATCATATAGCCCTTAATGCCATCTGCTTCGAATTTCTCCAATGACGGCGGCACCACGTGAAAGGGACTGTCCGAGAAAGTGAGAAAGCGCAATGCCGGTGGCATATTACTACTTGAAGAAGATATGTCCCAATTGAACTCGATGCCCTCCAGCGTAAAGAATTCATTGCCTTGCGAGTCGAAGGCATGCAGCTCGAACGTTGCTGGTGCTTCCTCCAAATACAGCTGCCTGGTGGCTGTACGCACATTCAGACGATCAATCGTATCCACAATCACATCGCAGCGAAGCGTTGCGCCAGTTGCCACTTCCTCGGCGAAGACAATCGCTGTGTTGCGACGTCGCTCACGTGTCTGCACGGTAACTATGGCCTGGCTGGAACATTCAGTAAATCCATTATATACTGGCGTTACAGTTATGAGATCCTGGCGCGATGACGTCCTACAAATAAAACCATTATTATAAGTAATCCAATTTTAGGTTATAAAGCCGACGCCGGCTACTGAGAAATTTCACCATTTGTAGCAGTTGGGATCGACGACTTCCAGCGTGAAATTGATGGATTTGTCTTGAAATATCGGCAGCAGAACGCGCGGATGATTCAATTTCGCCGATTCACACACATTTTGTGATACAAATATCAGTAAAAACAAATAAAATTCGCTTTGCATTTTGGCACATGTAAGCGTCCGATTTTAAGAGTCGCGTTGTTTGTTACTGAACTGGCTCGAATGAACTGAGCAATCAGCAGTTAACTAATCGATTCTGGTTCGTACTTACAAATGAACCAATCTAGCAAAACTTCGTGTCTATCGATATCATTGTGCTATCAATTTTTGGCGGCATTTTCTATTTAATAATTTAACGCTAAATACATAGCAACTAATTTATGTTTTACGTATTTTATATTGAAAAATAAAAAATAAGATAAATACCCATGACTGTATTGCATGTATTTTCCAATGATATAGTTCAGTTCAAATGAGCTATATTGCTCACCACAATAAAGCAAGTTTGATTATCCGTGCTGGTTCGTATGCACACACAAAGGTATCGGAGTCATATAAATTCGCGGCAATTCAAATTATATGATAACATATATTTCATCAAAACAACAAAAATAAAACATTTACAACTTAGCAAAAGGGCCTTCATCATCTAAAAAGATATCCAACTGCAACTTGTGCATGTTTTCTGGGTTGCAGGCATACTTGCTAAAGTCCTTAACGCCACAATCCAACAATATCTCATCGTCCATAAAGAAATTGCCAGTGTATTCCCTGGCATCTCTACAAATTATCGCATATGCTGCATCTGCCATTATATCCGGTTTCCGAGCGTATTCAGCACTCTCTGATCCATTCAACATTTCTATCGCAGCCGTGTGAATCGTTGTACGAGGCCAAAGGGCATTAACTGCCACGCCTTGAGAACGAAACTCCTCGGCCATGCCAAGAACACACATGGACATGCCATATTTAGCTATGGTGTAGGCTGTATGATTGGCAAACCAGTGGGGCTTCATATTCAACGGGGGAGACAGGTTCAAAATGTGTGGATTAGAGCTCTTTAACAGATAAGGCAAGCAAGTTTTAGAGCTGTAAGAATTGAGATGAGTTAAATGAGTTTCTATTAATAAACTAAATCCATCACTCACACCAAGAAAGTGCCTCTTGTATTTATATTCTGCATTAAGTCATAACGCTTCATTTCCGTATCCAGTGTTGAGGTAAGAGATATGGCACTCGCATTGTTTATAACAATATCAATGCCTCCAAATTTCGCAACAGCTGCTTCAACCGCCTGTTGCACTTGCTTTTCATCGCGTACGTCCACAATGCAGGGTAAAGCTTTGCCACCTGCCCTTTCGACTGTGGATTGATATGAAGATAACACAAATAAATTCCAGTTCAATTCAAGTACAAAGTGCACTACGTACTCTCCGCAGCGGCTGTATAAATTGTGCCAGGTAACTTTGGATGTGGCTCAGCTGTTTTGGCAGCTATCACAATATTAGCGCCATCGCGCGCTGCTTTCAAAGCAATCGCCTTGCCGATGCCACGAGAGGCGCCTGTGATAAACAGTGTTTTACCCTGTAATTTTCTATAAGCTTTGTAAATATAATATAATTAATAAGCTCAAATTTAATTATTTACCCGTTGTTCCTCATCTTATTGCTACCAAACTTTCTTGTAATCTAAGCACTGTTGCATTGCAATGTGACCAGATGTTGCTAGATTTAAAATGTTAGTTTAACTGTTATCAATTCCTGTAAACTGTCACACTGGTCACACTTTGGCGCCTTACATTCAAACATATAACTGACATTCAATACATCGTTGTTAAATTGCCGCTGTTATCGAATAGAAAAAAAGACAAATTTACGACAGAGGGTCACACTTCAGTGCTATTAATTCAAAAACAAACTGTTTCCTCATACAAAATAGATTTAAATCTAAACATAAGAACAAAATATCAAATATTAACGCTTTACAACTTAGCTAATGGACCTTCTATAAATAAAGCTAAACTCAATTTGTCCTTATTTTCTAGATAGCAAGCATATCTGTCAAAGTCTTTAACGCCTTCATTCAACAAAACGTCTTCATCAATACAAAAGTTTCCCGTAAATGCTTTTGCATTTCGACATATTATCGCATAGGCAGCATCTGCCATTATCTCTGCTTTGCGTGCAAAAAATTCACCCTCTGGTCCAAAAAGCATGTCAACTGCTGCCGTATGAACCTTAATGCGAGGCCAAAGAGCGTTAACTGCCACGCCCCTACCGCGAAATTCCTCCGCCAAGCCTAGAACACACATCGACATGCCATATTTAGATATAGTATAAGCTGAATGATCAGCTAGCCATCGGGGATTCATATTGAGAGGGGGCGCCATGTTCAAAATGTGTGGATTATCGCTCTTTAGGAGATAAGGCAAACAGGCTTTGGAGCTATGGAGATAAAGTTCAACTAGGTTAGATTTATGTACGATATGATAAGCGTTGCACTCACACCAAGAAGCTGCCCCTTGCATTAACATTCTGCATTAGATCATAGCGCTTCATATCAGTTTTAAGTGTAGAAGTTTTTGATATAGCACTAGCATTATTTATCAAAATATCAATGCCTCCAAATTTGGCCACGGCTGCTTCGACAGCCTGTTGCACCTGTTTTTCATTGCGTACGTCCACAATGCAGGGCAAGGCTTTGCCTCCAGCTTTTTCAACTGTTAAAAACAACATTGCCTTTTAATTAACATTAATATGCATTTTGACATATTAACTTACTCTCCTCAGCTGCTGTATAAATTGTGCCAGGTAGTTTTGGATGTGGTTCAGCTGTTTTGGCGGCTATTACGATGTTCGCGCCATCGCGTGCTGCTTTCAAAGCAATTGCCTTGCCAATGCCTCGAGATGCGCCCGTAATAAATAACGTTTTGCCCTGTAATTTGCTATTAAAATATTATTTATATTTTCTTAAACAAACAAGTTTCTTACCCCGTATTTTTCATTGTTGACAAATATTTGCCGCTCTGCAGTGTGACCAGATCCAATTGACTAAAGATGTCATAACAGTGCCTTAGGGCTTAGCAGAGAACAACAAGTTGTTGCTGTTAAGTGCGTGAGTGGCATAAGTAACTTGCTCACACTCAGGTAAATATTTTCTTTTATTATATTGTTATTAATAACTCTATGAGATAAATTAACCGAATATTGCAACAATTTGCCTGCATTTTATTAAACATGAGATACATCAGAATTCTTTATTTAATATTCTCGACAATACTATCGCCCATCACTAAAATCGAAACATTATCCAGCACTACATTAAAAACATTTTACCGGTGGAAAAGTACGATGCGCCACAACTATAGAGACGCCGCCTGAGTGAACAACTAAAACAAAGTGATTGTCATAAAATAATGACAATTAAACAACAATTTAGTTGCGGAAACCTAAATTAACAATGTCAGAGACAGCCGATACCATCCAGGCGGCGACAGAGGATGCTTCAGCACACGATTTCATCGAACTGAAATCCATGGAAGATGTTGAGAAATTGGAGCAAACCCAAATTTACGCTTACATAGAAAAATTGCATGGAATTATAAGAAAATATGATACAAAGATTGCATCATATAAACAAAAGCTAAAACATTTTGTGAGATTTGGTAACGGAAAGATTTCTTTAAAAAAACTGAAATCAAAATATTCTTGCAGCTCAATAAGGAAACGAAATGTTCAGATGCAAAATTGGCGAATGGCGATGCAAAAGGAACGCAGGATAATGGCGTGGACGAAGAAGAGGGAAAAGAGCGTAAGTGTTAAAACGTAAACAATTTATTAATTATTACTATTAAGTTCTACATGGAAGATATCTTGCGGGTCGCCTATTGATACCCGTTCACAATGTGGCAAAGAGTATATTGGCTTCATTTCATTTTGCTGGCAACGGCAGCAACGAGGGCAGCACCACGCCCCGACCCATCCTCGGAGAGCATAATATCAAATTCCTTATCCGGCTTGACCAGCTTTTGCATCATCTCCCTAATATAACTATCAAATTTCGGATGAAAGCGATAAACAGAGCCATCCATGCCGACCACAACTTTACGGTCATTGATCTTATTGATCAGTCCACTGATGCCAATGGCTACCAAAGTTGCAGCGCGCCTGGCCACACATTCGCAGATGTATTTGAGTTTCTGGCAATCCTCAACAGACGCTTTCTCCAGCCCAAAAAGCTGCTTAACAATGCGTCGTGTGCTTGGGAATTCGGGAAAGGAATCATCTTCAATCTCCGATAGATGTTTCGTCTCAAAGATATCCACATTATTCTGCAGCACAGCAACGAAAGCGGCACGTTTGGTGCACTGCTTAAAGATCTTATTCCTCTCCAGAGCTCGCAGCAATACCAAACGCACCAATTCACCTAAATACATGCCTGAGGTCATTTTCTCGAACAGCTGTTCGGAGCGATTGATTGATTTTCGATCCACTTCGCGATCATAATCCGTGCGCACGAAGTCCAGCTGTCCATTCTCGCCAAAGGCGCCCCATTCCACATTTACAATCACCTGTTTACGACTGCCTTTGAAATTCGGATCGAGCAGCTCAACATTCTCCACCTGTTCCACATAGCAGGCGTTGCAGCCGGTGCCAACAATGACGCCCACACGACATTCCGGATTGCGATGTGCACAGGACATCAATGTGCCAGTCGTATCATTGAGCAAAGCAACGACAGCAATTTCTGCATCTCCGCGCCTTTGAATGGCATCGTGCAGCATTAGGCCCACATCGTGGCCCTCAACACCGGCACAACTGAAGCCCTTCGTCCACCTCGTGAGCATCGCCTCCTTAAGGCCCACTTGGACGCAGGGGAAGGAGAACGTGAAACCCAATGGCAAATACGCATTATGCATGTCATGCTTGGCCACAAATTTCGCCAAACAGTCGGCAATATGATCGAACAGCTCCACGCCAGGTCCAGTCATTAAGTCCTTGGGCACGGGATAGATTTGAGACTCTACGGTGGCATCATGGTGTCCTTTCAGCGTAACGAGCAGCACACGGAAATTGGTGCCGCCCAAGTCCAGAGCCAAATACTTGCCCATCTCATCGCCCGTGGGCAAATCCTGCACATATGTGGGAAAGCATTTCGTGCTCGCCTGTTCATGTGTGCTCCGTCGCAATCCTTTTGCTGTCTCGCTGCAGAAGCGAGTGTACACCTCTTGCACCTGATAATCGCTTAGCACAAAGGGTTGCATAAGCTCACGTATCTCCACATCGACCATTTTTTTTTTCTTTTATTTTTATTGCAACGTTGCTATCCGCCTGGCTCGAATGATGAGTAACGACTAACCAGACCACATGAAAGCACCTGCTAACGTCGCCATCTGCAGTCGCTGCTGCTACTGCTACTGCTGCACTTGATAAGAATTGCAGTAGCTCAAACTTTTGCATTCGCAGTTTTCAACTGTGTAATCTACGCTAGCATCTATTTGAAAACAAATCAACTAAATCTGCTGAAACCCAAGTAGAAATACGCAACGTGTGCTAAACGATAGATAAAGGCAAAAAGGCGATAGAGCTCATAGGCAAGGCATGCCAGCCTCCTTTAATACAGCTACATTGGAGCATATTAACTATGCCTGTCAGTTAGTATATATATAAGTTCTTTGTTAACCAGCTTGAAAAGTAATAGCATTATATAAGAATATCCTAATAGAGCCTTTATGGGATGTCTTTATTTACAATCAATTTGTTAGAAAATTCATATAATTTAGTAACCCCATTTAATGGGTCCCTGTAGGTCTTGGCATTGAAAAATTCCGCTTAAAATAAGCTGAACATTAGTATTAACCAATTTGCCTAAGATATATTAAGCGAACAACTAAGTTAGCCATACATGAACTAAATTATATAGTAATACTTCCTACAACCCATATTTATAAGCTTTTGTTTATGTGTAAAAAATCATTGTCGAAATACTTAAACCAAGATTGCAACTGACAATAATGACAACTGTTAATAGTGATCAAAAACTATATAGTTTATATAGGCAAACTCAAGCAAGCACGACTTCTAAAAGTTGCCCTTCAATAGATAATACCTCTATAATACCTTGGGGCATTTGTCACTAGTTTCTCTATGTGCATACATACGCTCTATCAGTGAAGATTTATTGCCCCCTATTTCCCACTATTTCTAGTTTCAAAGGGCATTTGCCTGGCTTATTTAGTTATAGATAAAAGGTTTTATTTGTTTGTTTGAACTCGTATTATAGTCATCGTAATTGTTGCAATGTCGAGCACGTTGCACATTAAATCTTAATTATTTGATTATTTTACTATAAAACAAAAAGTGATAATCCCAAGCGCCAAGTGCGCGCGAGATTAACAAAAGGTTCCTGGTTAATGATGTAAGCAGGTTGACATTAACTGCAGCCGCAAGGTAAATAGGCGATAAGACTAGGTCTCAAATTGCAATATAAATATAAAATGTTTTTAATATTATTTATAATCTTTTTGCAGTTTCGGCCACGGCTGCGTTTAGTTTTGTCGATGAAATGCGTCAAGCGGCGAAACATGCAGAAAACTTGAACAATTTCGTCTATGAGCCGACATCGGGCATGTACTATGATCCCAAGACGGGCTACTACTATAATGCGGTAAATATATATAGGGAGTGCATATATATATATATGTATAATTTACAACAACGTAATCTTTATGACGTGCCAAAGCGTTGGAGGTTATCGCTAAGCGATGAACCTACATCAACGCCTCTGCTTTATAAACAACAGCTAACATTGCCTCTCCCACTCTCGTTCTCTCTCTCAGGAATATGGTCTCTATTATGATGGCAATACGGGCTGCTATTACAGCTATGATCAGTCGAAAGATTCGTATGAATTTCATTCCCAGGCACAGGTGCAGGTAAGTCTGTGACAGTTGCAAAAACTGTGAATTTCTCTGATTGATTTAAAGTTAATGATGATTCTTTTACTCCTGTCCACCCGTCTACACCCTTCTACTGCTCCGTTAAGAGCGAGTCTCTTAGATTTTTAGCACGTTTTCGCAATTTGCGCATAGACCAAATGCGTTGCAATGCATTAGGTAAGCGCTGTGCCTTAGAATGTGCGATAAAAACGCGGATTTCGTTTCTTTTTCTCGCTTTCAGGCAAACAGCGCCGCAACCAACGCCGAAAAGGAGCAGCCGGATAATGAGGAGGATAATCTACACGATGACGTTGAGTTCGATGAGTATGGTGGAGTGATCACAGACAAAGCTACGCTGCAGCAAATCAAGGCGGAGAAGCAAAAGCTCAGAGATCGCGCAGCCAAGAGCAAACGTAAAGCCAAGAAGCATGCGAAGAAGAAGAAGAGAAAGGATCATCGTCACAAGTCGAAGAAGCGTCACAAGGATTCGGACAATGAGGAGAGTCGCAAGCGCAAATCCCGCGATGTGGAAGATGGCGAACTGTCACAATCGTCGAGCAGCTCCAGCTCAGAGTCGAGCGATGCGGAGAGCAGCAACAGCAACGCAGAGGACGACAATGAGGAGGCCTCTGGCGTGCCCATTTTCAAGTCCAACAGTCGCTTTCAAGGTGTCTAAAGAAATTCGAGTTTTTATCCACATTTCGACTAGACTCCATATATATGCTAATCTTAACCTAAACCTCCACAGACATTGCCAAAAAGTATCCACCCTCGCTGCGCATCATTGTGCAGGAAACGAACGTGCAGGAGCTGACAGTGGGCAGCCTCCATTTGATTACCTACAAAGGCGGCTCGCTGGGCAGGGAAGGAGTACACGATGTCATCATTCCAGATGTGAATGTCAGCAAGTGCCATCTAAACTTTCACTACGATAGAAAGCAGGGCGTCTACAAATGCCGTGATTTGGGCTCTCGCAATGGCACCATTCTCAACGGATCGCGCATGTCCGAGTCGAAGGAAGCTAGCGAAACATTGGATCTAGTGCATGGCAGCATCATTGCCATTGGGCAGACCAAGTTGCTCTGCCATGTGCACGAAGGCAATAGCACTTGTGGCTTGTGTGAGCCAGGACTGCTCATTGAGACGCAACCAGCGGCAACTGTGGCAGCTGTAGCTGCCAACGTGCTCTCACACAAGGAGCAGCTGAAGAAGCTACAAAAGAAATATGGCTTAGAGAATGAAAGTGAGTCGCGGAATGGATTCATTGATGAGATTATTGATTGATTATTTATTTAAATCTCATAGAATTTGTGGAGACGAGCGCCAATCCCAATCCAAATTATAATGATCGCAGCGCCCAGCGACGCATCAAAGTGGGTAGCAGCACGGATAAGGAGAAGACCGAGGTGGCCTGCGTGCATACGTAAGTGGAAAGTCTGGCAGGACTTGCAGGACATTGCCTGAGCATCAGCTTCTAATCTAATCTATTTTTTACTCTTTGCAGTGAAATCGCCAGCTCCAACAAAGGCTTCAAAATGCTCAGCCAACTTGGCTGGCAAAAGGGCGAAACTCTGGGCAAGGGCAATCAAGGATTGCTAACTCCTGTAGGTTTCATATACATAGATGAGGCTAGTCTAATACCATTCAGACTGCCCTCGCATACATATATCCAACTAGTTTATAACATACTTATTCTTTGTATATCCATATGCAGATCAATGTGGTGGCCAATGAGGGCACCACTGGCTTGGGCAGCAGCGATCCTTTGGCCAAGAGCGCCTCGCGATCCGTGGATAAACGCAAGTTGGCCAACTTGAAGATAACTCAAGCGCGTTATCAGCGCGCGAAAGATATATTCGTATTGTCCGATGAGAGCGATTAATGAAATTTCTTGTTTTTGTTGCTTTTTGTTTTTTAAGTTTGAAACACATTTAATTAACAATTACTCATACATTATATGATCATAAGTACATATATATATATATTATATATAGGGTATATGTAATTAGAAAATCTTGCTATATAAGGTTAAGCTATCAGTCAATTAATTAATTTAGCTTCGCTCAAAACACACACAAAAAATAATAAAATAAAATAAAATAAAATAAATAAAATACATTTTGCAAGAAGGAAAACTATAAAATACGCGTGTGCCAACCAATTTGTATATAAATTAATTATGAATTAGTTTATGTTTATGTTTAAATATGTTTTTTGTTTTAATACAAAAGCCTCTTAAGATATGTGGGTTTTACTTCTTTCTCTTGCCATGGATGCTGCATAAGAATTGTTGTTATATGTTAAACGTGCTGTTGTTGTTGTTGGTGCTATTTGCTGACAGTGTTGATAAATGCTCTAATACTTTGCCAAGTGCATATATATATGTATGTGTGTGTGAGTGTGTTGGTATATATATATTATATACACGGTTGTCAAACGTACTTCAAATGTACCAAAGCAATGGTACTGGTGTACCTAAGTGTTAAAAAATTGTACAAATTGATACTTTAAGCAATAGTAGAGTGTACCTAAGGTACAATTTAAAACAGGTGTTCCTTTAAATAATAAAAATAGTACACTGTACCTTACTTTTCATATAAACGTAAGAATTACCTTACATTTACAAAATGGTACAATATATCTTAGAACGCCATCTATGCCTCGATATCTTTCATATTGGTACCCGCTGGTACTTTTCTTAAGCAATAGTACATGTGTAATTAATAGTACAAGTTTGAACTATTCATCACCAATGGTACACCGTACCTAAATGCTGCAAAATTGTCACATTTTCTTAGTTTGTTGAAGCAATGGTACACTTCTAAAATATGCTGGTAATTTTTTAAAACCATTTCACTTTGTACCTTTTTTCAAAATTAGGTACATTTATGCTTTGGTACAACATTTTTCGATTAACTGACAACCGTGATTTGTATAGTGGAAAGTTTTGGCAGCAGCCTAAGGCCCTTGCATCGGTTTACAACACTAAACAAAACGCACAACAAGAATCTTTGGATGTTGGAACTACACAGAGAGATGCGCTATGTGTTTATACATATATGCGCACAATATATATATATATGTTTATGTAAGCTAATGTGATTTTGTTTGTTTGATAATATTTCGCTAATTTGATCTAACAGACGCCCGTGGATCGGACGCCTATGAAAAAGCCCGTGGCACATGAATCCTTGCGCATCTCACACCACGAGTTGTAAGTGTGATTGTTGTATCCACAGATTTTATCCGCTCTAAATGGCTGTGAACAAAGAGAAAATTTCCCATTTAAGAAAATAAATTCCCATTATCTGTTGTTGCTGTTTGCCACTCACCGTTCGCTGCTGTTTGCGTGCGCATTTGTAACGGCATGAGACGCAGCGGGGCAGATGCGTCTGCAGGTCCACCAGGCAGGTATCCTTTGGGCCGCACTTGATGTCCGCACAGGTGACGCGGTCCGCTGCAAAAGTAAATTTTTACGAGTCATACATTTAAAGCAGCTAAACTTGGTTTTTTTGTTAAGTTTTTGCATTTTCTGCGTTTTTATGTCTGGCAATTTCGGTTTAATGGCCCCCTCGCGCATATCCTGGCCGAAAAAGCGAATCATGTGAACTTTGGCAGGTGTTATTTCAAGATTTCTTGACAGGCTGCAGCTGGCATGGCTACGAAATTTTAATGCCTGCTCCTAATACCCTTCAATATATTTTTTACTTATTTTTTTGTGTTAACTGGCAACGCCTTGGTATGAGCAGCCAGGGTAATTATTAATTTCCTAAGAGAACAGAAATGCCGAAAGGAATTTTTTTAAGGAGCCATACTAAGATAATATTTAAAATAATAAAACAAATAAGCTAAAACCGATGAATTAAGCTAATTTCATTGTTGTGGTCAATATTTATTAGCTTATTAGTTTTGCATTATTTTCTGTTTATTTGTATTAGCGAAGGTCGTTAAAGGATGGGCCCCACCTTTCCGTGCCTACGCCCTTGATTATTATTTAGGGCAATTATTAAATTAAATTTCCTTTGTTTACTACGCTTACTTTTTCCGCTAGGTGGCAACTTAGTTACAATTTTAAGCGTGGGCTATTTTGCAGTGCCAAATTTTTTGTGAAAAAAGTGAAATAAAAGCAATTTAATCAAATGATAATTAAAAATATATGCGTGCAATGGCTGTCTGCTAACATGCGCTTTGTAGTGCATTTAAAGGGTGAGTGCATTTTTGTTATTTATCAATGTTTCTGGTCCATGCTTGAAAAGCGCTTACAGCTGTTTTGGCTTTTTTAAATTGGGTGTTGTTGTTGTTGCTGTTGCTGCACACTGCAATTTTCGAACGCTGGCACATTATTCACACCACAGGCAATGGCAATGTATACACGTATAATGTATGGAAGGACCGCCCCATTCTTGACATGCGCAAGACGGTAGCCAAAAGCCGACTCCGACTGCGGCCAAGGCAATTCAGCCAAGCGGCGCAGCCGCAAACGCACACACAGATACGGAAACACGCATGTGTGTATGCACTCGTATATCGTATATATGATCTTGGCAACAATGTTGCAAAACGCCCTGCGGCAAATGTGCGCAATTGCTTAGCAACTTTTGGACAAAGAGCAAGGGGGAGAGAATGTCTGCATAGTTGCAGCTGACTGCTGGAGAGGAGTGAAGGGGAAGTGTGCTGGATAGCTGTTGCTCACTGTAAGCGGAAATTCCTCTATAAAGCTGCTGCTGACTGAGAGGGGAAGTTGGAGAGAGAATGGGCGTGGCAGTCTGCATAGCTGCTGCTGCTGACTGCAATTCGTAACAGTTAAAGTTTATTAATTTCAACTGCCAATTTTCGCTGTAGGCAACGGTAGGCACAACGTCCTTTTGGTACTTGTTGATTGTGATGGATATGTTCGCTGGCTGCGCCGCCTGATAATGCCGTCACAATGCAGCCCAACTGTAATTTGTTATGTCGACGTGGTTTAATCAACGCCAGCGGCAGCACCTACCTCCGTCCCATTGTCCAGCTGTCCTTCCATCCGGTTTTAAGCAGACGCTTCTGGCAGCCGCCGCTGCTGCTGCCACTGTTGGCTGTTGGCGGAACTTATTGCAACATTGTGTGGCATGGCCAAAGAGTTTCGTTGTGGTCGCATGGGTCATACCACATATACCTTGTCTTGCGGACTGCGGACTGCGGACTGCAGACTGCGGACTGGGGCTGAGCTGTCTGGCCATTTTGGCATTGCGTGTTGTTTAAGGTGATTTTAATACGATCGTAAACTTCAGCCAGTCCAGACGCTCAGCCAGACAAAAGTGACGTCTCGCGAACAGCGGACGCAAGGCTCAAATTTTAGAGATGGCTACGTGACTGAATGTCGTAAAAGGGAAATTTTCTTGTCACTAAGCGCGGAGCCAGAAAGTTCGATAGGCACGAACGGGTCTAGCACATATCGATTTGTTGTAAATACTAATACGACTTACACATCTCCACAATATTGCATAACCACGAAAAAGAATATTTTGAATAAGTGAATGTATCTTTGTACATACAAATAAGCTTTGAATATATAATTATATTTAAAATATATACATTAAATAATTTCGTGAGTTCGTGCCTACGCTTCGCCCAAAAACTAGGC
The DNA here is from genome assembly GCF_003285905.1 of Drosophila hydei. Lineage (NCBI taxonomy): Eukaryota > Metazoa > Arthropoda > Insecta > Diptera > Drosophilidae > Drosophila > Drosophila hydei. The sequence goes on along the minus strand of NW_022045837.1, from coordinate 406,844 downwards.
CCGTCTCCATCTCTGGCCCAAAGCGCACCGCAAGGGCAATCACAGAACTGGGCAGTCGCTCTTGCTCTCTCTCTCTCTTCCCCTATTCCTTTTTCCTTAACTCCTGCGCCTCTTCGTCTCTCTAAAATGGCGTTTTTAATGGCTTGTACGTGTAGTCATATTTCTTTGCCTTTGCTTGCGTTTGTGTGTGTGCTCAATGCCGTTGTTGCTGTTGTTGTTGTTTGTTTTACTCTTTTTTTGGGCTCTCTTACAGGCTCTCGATCGGGACAGTGCAAACATATTTATGTGAAAGCACATAAGCACACGAAAAACCATAAACTTACTAACCATAAAGATAAAATGCTTAAAAAGAAAGAAAACAAATGCAGAATGTATTTACGTGCGTGTGTGTGTTTGTGTGTGTGCATTATTTTATCGACTGACGATCAACGATAAAGTCGCAGACAGAAGCTGCAAGCAGAAGCTACACAGCTGCAGCTTGGAGCTGCAAAGCCTTTGCATGACAGGCAAACCAAACAAACAAACTGCACGCACACACGCACACACACACACGAACACCTGAATGCTTAAAAGCAAAAGTGAATAATTGTTAATGATGTTAATTTATTTTAATATCCGGCTACCGTGCAACAACTTGAACAGTCTTTAAAGAGCGGCTATAGGGGCAGGAAGCGGGAGGCGGCCGGGGCGTGGTGGGGACAGGTTGCAGCAAAAGGTGCGCAAAATTTATGAGTTTTTTGCAGCGCAGACAGCAAAACTAATGACGAGAACGGAACAGACAGGCGGACAGACAGACAGCGACGACTTCAAAGTATGAATGGAATACATGAATCAGTTACACCTGTCAAATGAATAGGTATTTGTGTAACTAAGGCCAAGCCAGGTAGTTGATGGTGTATATAGGCATATGTACTGTTATATATGTACTATATAACAGATATATAATAACTTATAATACGTAAAACTCAGATATATATAATCATCTTATAATCATCTTCTTATAAAGATATACATATAATATAAAGCTATATATATAAATTAAATTTAAATTTAAATTTAGTTTTTAACAAGTTGTTAAATTTATGTAAATGATCTTTAAAAAAACTGATAAGTTTCTCAGTTGTAGCATGGACGATGTTGAATGCTTTTTGCTGTGTGGCACGAGAGTTGCAGACATAAGGTAACAGTGTACAGTTTGTATAGGCTATAACAGTTTAGTATTTTTGTTAATATTATTCGCATTATCCAGACTCTCTTATGATTATCCGGATTATCCGCATGCCGTTATGACTATGCGCATTGTAAGCAATATGCATTCAGTTTTAAAAATACCTCTCATAAAACTAAAATTCATATAAACCCTCTTCTAATTTTATATAAATTGTATGAATAAAGTTATTATATTATCCGAAAGCTGTGGATTGCTGTTTATCTGAATTAAGGAAGCTGCAACAGATCAGTGTCCGTCTTATAAAACAAGTTCAAGTGCTCCACTTGGGAGTGCTCGACTTGGAGATACCCACAACCCTGCACAGAGCTGCTGCTCGTGCTATGCTTATTTTATGTAAACATGGCAAGCAAGCAGCTTGCACCTGCGCACCTAAAACTTAAACCCATCAAATATGAATACAAAATAATGTTAATAAACCCATATTTGACACGCTATAATTAATGGATTTCTATTCAAGTCGCCTGCTCTAATTGGCCAAGTTAAGTTGAGTAATGGCAGAAACAGGTAATCAACACCTGAGTATTTGGCGACTAATTGGGCATTGTCAATTGCCAATGTCAATTAAAGAGATGTGTAATTAAATGAGCCGCCCTACCTACCTGCCTGTAGCCCACCTGCCTAAACGCGATGCAAATCAAAGAAGTTTTTGAGCGCAGAAATTCGAATTGTTTTGTGGCTGTTGCTGTTCTCGGACTTTTGTCTTAATTGCAGCTATAATTTATTTTATTTTTTTGTTAAGCAATAATTACAAGCAACAAAAAACGACAAAGAACATAGCAATTAGCACGCAATTGCAGCCGGGCAGCCGGGCAGCCGCCTCTGACACACTAAACCAGTTTATAGAATCTGTCCAATTGTCTCTCGGTACTCTGTCTGTCTGTCGGCCAGATATGGCGAGAATGCAACACCCGCCACGCCTTTAATTGGTGCGGCGACTGACACCAAGGCGGTGGCAACAATTGCTGTCATTGCTGCCGTTGTTGTTGCTGCATCTCAGCAGCAACATCTCATTGTAGGCGGCAGCAGCTTGCATATAATTAATTGGAAATCGGAGAGTCGATCAATCGCAAAATGTAACCACAAAATTAATAAGCATGAATTATGCCAACTGAGACAGAGAGAGAGAGACAGAGAGAGAGAGATGCGCGACTGTTAAAGTAGAGCAATGCTGACAGCAACAATTGCTAGAGCAACAGCCACAGCAACAGCAACTGGCTAATCAAATTGCTGGCAATCATGGAGCCGTATAAGCAAATGTAGCAATTTCCAGCCAACAAACATTGAGCGCAACTTGATATGGCTAGCCAGTTGCAGACGACAGCGCGACAACAACACGACAGCAGCAGCAACAGCAGTAGCAGCAGCAGCAGCAACTTGTGGTTGTGACTCGAGTTGAAACCTCAGCCAAGTCAAGTCAATCAAATGCCAAATTGCGGTTCTGCGTTGATTGTTGTTAAATTTGCACAGCCAACGTTACCAACAACAATTGCAACTGCAGCAGCAACACCAGCAGCAGCAATTGCAATAGCAATAGCAATAATTTGCCAAACCGCTGACACTTGGTAGCGACTTTCAATTAGTTTTGATTGAGTTTTAAAGCCTTATCAATAAGTACCATCAGTTATATAGAGCTGGGCTAGATAGATAGATGGAGTGTTACGTACCACGACATGGACCCGGATATGCCACAGCAATTGATCGTCCAATTTTGCAAATCATACGCTTTATATCACAAGTGCTACGATATGTCTTCCCGTCGACGCCGCAAACTGCCCGCTCCTCAACAATTGGCGCCTCGTCTGGCTGGCCATCGCCGTCCAGATCGTACGCGATGTCGTCCCAGGGACAATCGATCTTGCATGTTATGCAGTGGGGCATCATGTATTGATCCTCGACACAGGTCAGGCCATTTACACACTGGACGCCATTGCAGCTAGCTGTGTGGGGTGGAAAGAATGAAGATTTTGTTGAAATTGTTGAGAAAAGTTGGAGAAATGTTGCAGAATATTTATAAGGGGAATTAGGGGAATGTTGCAGAAGGGGTAACTTAATAATGGGGCTAATAGGTAAATGTTGCAAATAGTTGATTAAATAGTGGGAACAATAGGGAAATGTTGCAGGAAGCTAAGTAATGGGGAAAAGTAGGGAAAATAGGTAAGGAAAATATTGAAAATATTGCAAAAATGTTATTAAATAATGGGAAATATACTAGTATGTTATAGGGGGGAAATAAAAAAAATATTGTGGAATGTTGAGAAGTTTATAGAAGGAAAATAGGGAATGCTGTAGAATGGTGATATAATAATGGAGGAAACAGGAAAAAAGTGTAAAAAGTAATCGGGTAATGGGTACAATAGGCATATGTTGTCCAGACTTAAATAAATAATAGGAAATATTAAAAATGGCGTTCTCTAAATGGTGTCCAGAAAGATTTCTGATGTTGAACAGCTTTTTGATTCATAGAGCAGCCTAGGAAATTGGTTAACAAATCTATTTGATCTCTCTTGCTCCCCATGAGCTTATCAAATATTCATTGTATTATTTGCTTGTATTCTAACAAAGTGAGTCTGATTCGTATGGTATGAGGTCCATGACCAAAATATGTTAAAAATATTCCAAAAGCTTTCTAATGCTTCTCTCAGTCTTTGACCAAATTTTTCTAGCCAAACGCGCAAACAAGTTGTCGATTTCTGCAAGACACATTTCCTGTATTAAATTTGCAATTAAATATATTTTATTTGAAATTTTATTTCAAATATTAAGCAACAAGAAATCCATTCATCTATAATCATATATAGAAAATCCATTGACCTTCAGCCAAGCAAAGGCAAATGTCTTTAAAGGCCAAAGCAAATTGAGGGCTGGCACATTTCATGTAACTCTTGGCAACAGCTACAGCTATATATACACATATAAATCTGCCAAACTTGTCAAATTGATGTATATATATATATATATATATATCCACTTGTGGTTGGTTATATAGGAAGCGACATTTAGCGAATTACCTTGCCTATGCAACTATGTGGACCATATAGGCGTCTATATGTGCTGATTGTGCTATAAATAAACTGTTTTTGCCAATTTCTATGATTAGCGCCAACAGATAGGTATATATATATATCTCAATATATATATATACTCAATATGGTTGGCTATAAACTGTCAAATTTATCATTGCATATGGGCCGCTGCAACGCCTTGGCGCCAACTGTGACACTCGCTAAAGAAATTGCATTCATTTTTCTGCACAAAATTACGAGGCGATTGAAAGAGTGTGGGAAAGAGAGGTGTAGAGAGTGTGTGTGTGTGTGTGTGTGTGAGAGAGAGGGAGAGTGCAAGTTCGATCTGCATGGCCAGATCTTTAGATTGCGCGATTGCACATTCCACAAAAGCTGGAGTTGCAGCACGCGCCAACATTAGAAGTTGCTGCTTCTGCTGCTGTTGCTGCCACAGCCGTTTTATGTTTTGCCACAGCTATGCCGCTTGCGGCTAATCCAACAAGTTCTACTGCTGCCACGGCCTCAACGTTCTTGTACGTTTTTATTGATCATTTGAGCATGTTTGCGAGTGCTTCCTGTATCATTAAATTATTACACAAGCGAGCTCGATTGGCTGCCTCGTCTGTCTGCCTGTCTGGCTGGCTGTCTCTCAAAGAGTTTGTCTGTCTGTCTTGGCTCAGTGGATTTCACCACTGGCGACAAGTTGTTGGCCGTAATTGAAATGTGCAATAATTTGTCATCTAATCTAATTGTGACGCCGCTGCGTTTTGGCACGCGAGCAACACACACCAGCACCACCACACACACACACACACACACATGTACGTTGCTACAGTACTCACTCTTGCAGTGGCCGCGATAGGCGACCTCCAATTGGGCGTTGTTGGTGCGGCAGGCGCGTTTGCGCAGCTGGCATTCGGTATTGTAGGTGCGTCCATCGTTGCCGCAAACCGGATTCGTGTGTTGCTGTTGTTGTTTTTGCTTTTGCTGCAGAGAGTGTAGAACGGAGAGAGAGCGAGAGAGAGAGAGAGAGTGTGTGAGTATATGCTAGTGTTCTCAATTTTTATTTTATTTGGAGAGTTCTATTCGCTCATTTAATTAACTGAGTTTCCAAAAACTTATTTTTTTTATTTTTGAAAATATTTTTTATATTTTCAATAAAAATTTGTTAACGCTAAAAATGTTTTTGCCTTCACTGATATATTATTTATAATTATAGTATAGCGACTATATATGCCAATAATAAAAAAAAAATAAAAATCAGTCACAAAATTTTTTTTCTAATTTTGTTGTTAATTTTTTTTTTTAAAGAATAGCAAAATAAATTTTTCTAATTATGTTTTTGATTTACTTTTTAAAGAAAGACAAATTTTATTTTTGTTTTTTTTTTTTGAAAGAATGGCGCAAAAAATTATATTTTCTTTAATTTTTTTTAAATTTGATTTTTTATTAAAAATATTTGCAAAAAAAATTTTTTTTAATTTATTTTGTATATTTAGTTGTGATTAAGTTTTGTGCATTATTAATTTTTTTAATAACATTTTCGAAACGTGTTTCCCACTTTAAAATAAAAAAAAAAATTTAAAAACAAAAACGTTGCAACAAAGTAAACTTAAAAAATTCTATTAAAAATAAAAATAATATATTTAGTATATTTTTAAATTAATTTTTTTATATATATAATGTAGTAATAAGCATAGGCTCAATTTGTTGCAGAGTCCTTAACTTTGCCTTTCTTAGTGAGTGAAATGAAATATATATTTTGCCATACTCAGCTGTGCGGTACAGGGTATATGTGCTTGTGGCATGCCCCTTTGGCGTATGCAATAGTTTTTTTTTTCGTTTTTGTTATTGCTTTTTTGACTTACCAGTGGCGCTCGTTCATAAATTGCTGGCAAAAATGCTAAATCATCGACATTAGCCAAGTGGCCGTGACTGTTGCCCGCTGATGACGCAGCCAATTCACTTCCGTGTTCAGGCAAATACAAGCGACGACGTCCCGAGCCAGAGACAGAGACTGAGCCCAAGCCAGACATTGTGGTATTTGCTGCTGTTCGTCGTTGATCCTTGTGGTTGTGCTTGTGCTTGCGCCTGCGCTGCTGCCGCTGCTGCTGCTGCTGCTGTTCGTATTGTTGCTCGTGATTTGGAGCATGTTGCTGCTGGTGTCTGACTCGCTTTGGCGACGTCTGTCTATTAATGTCGTTGGCGGGTTCATTAGCATTTGCCAACTTGTGTCTAGACTGAGATGTCTGCGCAGGCGTCGTGGACGAGTCATTGGCTCCTGTTGCTGCTGTTGTTGTCGTCATTGATCTTGTTAAGTGTTTGCCATTGTTGTTGCTGCTGCTGCTGCTGCTGCTGTTGCTGCTGTTATTTTTTCTATGTCTGCGCCGCTCGTTGCTGCTCCAAGTCGGCGTCATTCTCTCCATTTCTACCTTCATCTGCATTTGCACTCTGCCTCCAGTGCTACTGCTGCTGCTGCTGCTGCTGCTGCTGCTGCTCTCCATGTGCAGCCGTCTGGTTGTGGGCTGCTCTTGCAAATTGCTGCTGTCTATAATCAAAAGTCTTCTGTGCCTCGTCTCGCCCTGCCCTGTTCCACTACTATGACTTGCTCGCTTTGGCATACGCTTCTCTTGGCTTTGTTGCTGCTGCTGCTGCTGCTGCTGTTGTTTTCTTTGGTTATCAGCGCCGTTGTTGTTGCTGTTGTCGCTTTGTTTATGCTGGCGTTTGGCGCCATCTAAACCTAAATTGCTGTTTGTAATTTCGCTACTTAGACTACGTGAACCGCGCAACGATGACGCCCACAGTTGTTGCTGCTGCTGCTCCGGTGCATTGTGATGTTGCTGCTGTTGTTGCTGTTGCTGCTTCCGGCGCAATGTCGCTCCACACTCGGGCGCACACACACATTTTGGCCTGCCCTTGCGCTTCACGCACTTCTTGTTTGGCCCACATTTGAAGCCCTTGCAGCTTTCTGCAAAAGTTTCGCATACGAAATTGCATCAAATTAAACAGTTTTCTATAGCTTTTCTGTTCGTCCGTCTGGCTGTCTGTCTGGTTCACTCACCTATGCACGGCGCACACTCAACGCCGCCTCCGATGGCTGTGGCAAAGAAATGCTCGACGCTGCTTAGCTCGCGATCCGTGTAGGAGAAGGTCTGACTGGCGCCGCAGCAATCCGATTTTGTGATGTTTGTTGAATAGATTTGAGTGCATTTACCGCTGCCCATATGCGTCTGCCAACAGGTGCCGGCTGCAGCCACATAAGGAGGAAGAGAAATACATTAAATATACTAGAAAAAAGCATGGAATTATGTGAATCCTACTTTAAAGTTATGAAAATCGAATGAAAGAGGAATGAGTGAAGCAAAGAGAGCGCAAAATTTATGAAAAATGAGACGCTTTTCAGATTGACGAAAATACCACAGAGAGAGAGAGAGAGAGAGGGATAAATGAAAAAAAAAATAAATAAATAAATAAAGAGATAGTGATATAGATAAATAAAGAAGAGAGACAGTAATAAGGAGAGATAGGGAGTCATAAAGACAGAGACAGATATAAATCAAGGAGAGCGCAGGGTATAGAGATAAAGATAAATAAAGAAGAGACCAAAGAAGAGAGAGCAGAAAAAGTGCACTGTATGAGAGAAAGACAGTAAGCGCCAAAGCGAAAGGAAGAGAGCAAGAGAGTGAGTTAGAGAAAAAGTGAAGGAGAGGAAAAGAAAAAATATATGAGCCAGAGTAAAAAAAAGAATTCAGACAAGAGAGTGAAAGGGAAAGTTCAAGATGTGTAGATTAGAGGCATAGAGAGAAGAGAGAGGCAGCTGATTAGGAAAAATATGGCAAAAGCAAGTGGAAGAATGACAGAGAGTGTTTGTGGAAATAGTAGCAAAAAACTAAGAAAAGGTTTAGGACAGTGCAGGGAAAGGAAAGAGAAAAGTGAAATCGAAAGTATTGGGTATTAGAAAGAGAGAGAGAAATAAAGAGGAAGTGAATTAGTGAGCGAGACTCACTCAAAGAGATGAAGAGAGAGTGAGTGAATAAAAACAGAGATGGAGAGATAAATAAAATGAGTGAGAAAGGGGGAGAGAGAGATTGAGTGAGTGAGAAAGAGAGAGATTGAGTGAGTGACTGAGTGAGACACATACAAAGACTTATAGAGAGAGAGAGAGAAATATTGATACCGATAGAGAACCAGACAAAGACTTGAAGAGAGTTATTTACAAAAAGTAAAAACACTTTTATTCAACACCAACACACACACAAAAAAAGCACTTTCAATGCATCGAAACACTGCAGAGCCCACTTGAATTTTTGAGAATCGCAGAGGACGGCGCCATTTACTAATACAATGAATGTCAATTGCGTAGAGTCTGTTTGACTGTTGTCTGCTTACTGTGGACATTTTAAAGTGCTGTGGCACTGGGATATGGCAAATTGAAATCTTTTTGCTTTTCTCAACTACGTAATATTATTATTTGTATAATTGTTTAATTGTTATTGTAAGATTTGCCACAGCTATAAGTGGTTTTACTTTGTAAAGACTTGCAAACAAATTATAATCTGAGCGCAGCTGTTAAATCGATTTGTATAAATTTTCAAGTGAGTGCAATTAATTGAAACATTTACATGCACAAATGCTCCAATGGCTGCAAAGTTATTTCTTAATTAAGATTTTTTATAGCCTAGCAGCTCTATAAAACTAGATCTGTAGATACGTGTATGGAAATTCTTGATTGAGTTGATAAATTAATCAAATGTGAAATATTTGCCATTTGCCTTCGAAGACAACAAATGTTTGCCGGCTGTTAACAAATGACAGGCAAAGCCGAAAAATTTGTTTGCAATTTTTTGTACATATTTTTTATTTGCTTCGCTTGCGATTGATTCGGCACATGGGATAAACAAATGGGAATATGTTGAGAAATTGCGTCATATTTGAGAGGAAATGTGACACATTTATCGTTGCGCAGGAACGTGTTGAAGGCAGAGCGACAGAGACAGGGACAGAGGCAGATAAAGCCAAAGATACGTTTACAGTTACAAAGACAAAGCAGCAACTGGCGCCACTTTAGTATAACTGCTATATGCATATGTGTGTGTGAGTGTGTGCTTTATTATTTATTTTTGATTTTGGGTCAAGCTGCATGAGTCAAGCCTCTGTGTGTGTGTGATGGATGCGTCTTACCCGATGCGTGCCGCATGCTCAGCAGCAATGCAATTAACAAAGTCATCAATGGCTGTCCAGACTTGGCTGCTGCTGGCAACATGACGCGTGTTGCTGTTGTACCTGTGCCTGTTGCTGTTGCTGTTGCTGCTGCTGCTGCTGCTGCCGTGCAGTGGCTGCTCTTTTGTGGACTAGAAGTAGATAAATGTGGCTGGTGCTGCTGCTGCTGCCGCTGCTGCTGTTGTTGTTCACGTGCCGTTGACACCTCGTCATTAGCGTCAATGTTGTCGTCGTTGCCGGCGTGCGTATTGCGTGCATGTGCTTGTATTTGTGTATTGACGTCATGGTCATGGCCAGCAGCAACATCATCATCATGATCATGATCATGATCATTGGCAATTATGCGTCGAGCATAGCGCAGGCAATTGGCCATTGCCTGCAAAGCCATCCATATGATTACTATAAATAAACTTAGAATTGTGCTACATTCGCGAGCAGCAGTTGCTGCCGGTGCTGCCACAGTTGCTGCCGTTGCTGACGTCTTTGACAATGTTGCCGCTAATTGGTTTGGCTTACGCGCTGCGAACGGAAGTGCGCGCATTGCCAGCATGTTTCTGCGCTTGTATTTGTAATTTGATTTTAGAAATGTCAAATTGTTCTGACTGTTTGTTTGATGATGTTGTTGCTGCTGCATGACAAGGCAAACTAACAGCAGCAACAGCAATTGCTGTTGTACGCTGCAAATGGAGGGAGAGCCAAAAAACACATTTATTTTTATCAATTAACAATAATACGCATAAAATATGGTTTGCTATCCAGAAGAGCCATTGTTAGCGCCGCCAACTGCAGCCACTTGAATGGAGCACATGCTTCAAGCAACATGATGCAACCACAGCGACGGTGACTGCCACAGTCAGGCACAAAGAATGTTTTTGAAAAAAAAAACAAAAATACAGAAAAAAAGACTGCAAAGAGGCAACAATTAAGTCTCAAACGTTGAGTTGACATTGAGCAGGCGGTTTTCAAAATGCGACTACTAAAAATAAAGAACCTGTTGCTGCTGTTGCTGCTGCTGTCATCGCCGTCGTTGTCTGCAATGTTGCTGCCGTTGCAGAGGCAGGTGCGCGACTTTGGCGCATAATGCACTCGCGTTTGTCTTCTCTGCTTCGCGCTCTCTCTCTCTCTCCCTCTCTCCGTCTGACTTGCAGTTTGTTTGGCGCGCTAGTTTGGCATTTGTTTTATTTTGGCTGCTGCCGTCATTGTCATGACATTAAGGACGTGCTCAAGCCAAACCAAACATATGCAGACAGACAGCGTCAGACAGACAGACGGAGGCAGAGACAGAGACAGCGACAGACATGCAACAATTGCATTGAGTAGCGAAACGTGACTCGAGTGTGACTTGTGCATGTGCCGGCTGTTAGATTAACTCAAGCATCCTAATTTGCTCAACTTGGCAACGTCCTTGAGGCAGCCTACGCTCACTAGGCTCAGCCCTGGCCGTCTCTTTCTCTACCGCCAACAATTGTCAATGTCTTTTCAGCTCGTTTAAGTGCCGCCTGCGGCCTGCTCAGCCTGGCCCCCAAATTAGCCTGCTTCAGCGTTCTTTCCATCGTCTTCTTCTTTCTCTCTTTCTTTATTTTACCTGTGCCGCAGCCAGACATTGCACATTTCCTCGTAAACAATTAATGACCTACTGCGTCATGGTTCATGTTCATGAACGGGGCAGCATGCAGTCGGGGCTGCAAGCATGCAAAAAAAAAATAAAACAATAGAGCTTTATGCGAGAGTGCCTGACTAGCAAATACCCTTTAATGCAGCATATGCATATTCGACTATATATCTATATAATATCTATAAGATTACTTTATACATTTAGAGATCCTTTAAACTAAGTGGGGCTCAATTCTAACCTACATAACACATTTAAGATCTCTAGTGGCTATAATCCTGCGCAAAAGAATGAAGTTTTAATTTTTATTCTTATGAATCTGAAATAAGATATCTACTAAAAATATTGATACATACATTTAGACATCTTAGGAGCACCTACAAAGTAAATCTGGTGTTTTTAGCTCTAAAAGTCTTCGAGTTAGGACCTAAAAACCATGCTCAAAAATTAATAATTTAAAAATATAAGAGATGTAATCTAAGATATTGAAAAGAAAATTTTTAGAGAAAGTTTCTAACAGATTTCTGATGTATTTCGTTCTCATAGTCTGCGAGTTATGCGTAGAAAATGTAATCTTAGAAGTGATTTTTTCAGTTATTGAGAGCATGCTAGTAGTTATTGAGCAAAAATGTTTAGCTAATGCTGCATATAATGTACAGGAATACACTGTAAGAAATTTCAAGCTGCCAGCTTTTGAAGTTTTCGAGATCACGCATTTAAAAAGATGAATTGAGAGATGGGCAGAGTATCAAGCATAGATCTACCTCGCCTCAGCTCCTTCTACTAAGAAGGCAGAGCAAAAGGCAAGAGCCACTTCCAGGCTGCCTTGAAGTACCCTAAATGTATTCGCAAACAAACCATATACCCTATTTACCCACTTTCCATGCTTGCCAGGGTATGCAGCAGAAAAAAAATTATTGCGTTAACATGCGTTGCGACATTTTATATGATGGTCGCTGGGCTGGTCGCTCGGCTGGCTGGCTGGCTGGCTGGCTCTGTTGCCTGGCAGCCAGTGGCTATCCAGGTTAACCCGGCACAGCCAGACGCTGTCTGCACTGCCACACACACAGACACATGCACACGCACACAGACAGAGCTCGGCCTGACGTAGCCGCCGCGGACAACGTCCAAGTGCAGCACACGCACTTGCATTGGAGCTGCATTCCTGTCGTGCCTCGTGCAAGACGCAAGACGCTTGGCTATTTTTAGAACTGCATTTTTTTCTCCTCTTTTTTTAATATATATTTTAAAATACTAGCCTGCGTTGTTGTTGTTAGTAATAGTGCCTGCTTTCTACGTTTATTTTGCTTTTTTTTATTATTATCGTTTCGTCTGTTAATATTGATTTAGTTTTTCCACGTCATGTAGCGCCTGCAGTCTGCGTAGTTTCACAAATTTTCGAGTGTTTACTGTACTAAAAGTTTTGTTTTGTTTTTTTTTTTATTTTTGCGCGCGCAAATGCTTGACATTCCACAGTATTTACAAAACAACAACAACCAAAAATTTGGTTTTAAGGAGCAAAGCAAACGACAAGAACAACAATAACAGTGGGTTAAACAGTTAACGTTTGGACTGACATAACTTGAATACCCTCACAGGCATAACTATAGTTAGTTTTATGAATTCTATAGTTGCCCAAAAAGTTTGATATGATGTGCAGCAGATATGCTTTAAAGGAATAATAATCTATTAGGCCTGGCTTCGTAGCTGTCCTTAATTAAGTGACTCGAAAGTATTATAATATTTAGATATTTTCATAGTCAATCAGAGACTAAAGCGGGAGAGGATGCTTTTCTCCAGCCAGCATTATGTGTCAGCAAGACATATATTTTTGATCTGAATTGATTTAGGGTAGCTGGGCTTGAGCCTAGACCTAGTTCGTTAGCACGCAACAAACAATAGAAGTTCTGCTGAAACGTAACACTTTCTTTGGCATATTCGAGGTGCCCTTTTTCTTCAAGTGTATAGAAATGCAAGGAGCAGCCGCAGCAGCAGCAGCAGCAACAACAACAAGAGCCGCATAAAATGCATTCACCGCAGCAGGCAAAAGCTTAGCAACTGCATTGCCAAACCCCAATAACACACACACACACACATACATACATATGTATACATAATGTATATAGAAATACATATATATATATATATATATATATATATATATATATATATATATATATATATGCACTGTTATGTATATATATACATATATATTCTTATATAGCCTGCCTTTTTCTTGATGCAGTTTGACCGTTGGCCGACGCGACGTCGGCTTTAAAGACCTGTTTTCATGTTTTTTTGGGCATTTATTCTGAATTGTTGTTGTTGTTGTTGTTGTTTGTATTGAATTGCATCCGCTGGCGTCTGCTGGTGTTGTTGCTGCTGCACTTCAGCAACAAGTGCATTGCATATTCAAAAAGACGAACTTTCAAACTCCTAAATTAAGCTGCACCAAATTTGATTGTGTGTTGCACCTGAAAGCGAGTAACTTGCCACAAATAGTTGCAAAGTGTCTAGCATTCAGTTGCAGTTGCATATGGCATGCCGAATCTGGATTTCGTGGGCTCCAATGCTCAGGCATTTGCTTTTGGCCAGGTCAAGCTCATTAGCACATGGCCAACGATAAACAGAACTATTAGTAAAGCTGTGCTAAAATGTTGATAATTTATTATATATATACATATTGAGATAAGGAGAGAGCGTTGTAGATTTGTGTGTCATAAAACAATTGGTAATGTGATACGTTAAGTGTCTGACAAACATTGCGAAAGCTATGAAAATGAGATAAACATTTTATTATAAACAGTCGAGAGACAACTGACAAAAACATAGTATAATATATTATAATATATAATATATAATATATATTACAAAATTTGGCAACTATTCAAGATTCAAGTCTCAGTCTCAGTCTCAGTCTCTGTCTCAGTCTCAGTCTCAGTCTCAGTCTCAGTCTCAGTCTCAGTCTCTGTCTCAGTCTCAGTCTCAGTCTCAGTCTCAGTCTCAGTCTCAGTCTCAGTCTCAGTCTCAGTCTCAGTCTCAGTCTCAGTCTCAGTCTCAGTCTCAGTCTCAGTCTCAGTCTCAGTCTCAGTCTCAGTCTCAGTCTCAGTCTCAGTCTCAGTCTCAGTCTCAGTCTCAGTCTCAGTCTCAGTCTTAGTCTCAATTGACATATATTATAGGGATTACTTTTTTAAATAACTATCAGAAACTGTATATATGATTCTTGCAAGCTCATAATAAAAATGCTTCAAATATTGTAAAGAATAATAATGAATTGAAATGAAATATATGTTAAAGAGCTTAGCTTATTCCCACATTCCCACAGACACCTATAAATAAATATTATATCTATATATGTTATATATCATTTACTTTTTTGATAGCTTATCTACAGATAATCCGTTTACCTACGCGCCCAATGCCAACGTTTTTTTTTGTTGTTGTTTATTTGGCATTCCGCGACAGCCTGGGTCTGTGACCATTCATGCCGCTGCTTCCTGCTTCTGTCTTTAACTTCTTCTTTTGCCGCTGCTGCGTTGAGGCAACAAAGTTGCCGCCACGATTGCGCAATAGCTGTGCACAGCCGCCAGAGTTGGGGGCCAGCAGCTGCCAATCGTCTACGACCTGAGTTATTTTTAGCTTCAGCAGAGTCTGGCTTCAGCTCTGGATATCTCTCTCGGTCTCTGTGTCTGTGCAAAGGTATTTGCATCAACATATCTGTATATGTAACTGTGCCGTGTAGCAAGCGTAGGTTCTGGCTTAACCCAAAAAATATATATATATATTTATAGCATAAAAAAAGGTCACCCGCGTTCGGTTTCATAAATAACAAAAATTTCGCTTCTTAAGAAATTTTTGTATTTTTTTGCATGCATCACAACAGGAAATTCCTTTCAGCAAACTCATCAAGCTAAAGTAAACGTTTATATATTTTTTTTGGGCGCGAGATTAATGACATTTGGGCAGTGACACCTAGCACCCAGCCACGCCCACGTTCCATCCCACCTACCCCTCTCCAGTCAGCCAGGCAGCCAGGCAAGCAGTCAAGCAATGCCGCCCACTTACGCATACAAATTTGCATATGACAGCAGCCAGAGCAGGCGAGGATGTGGCAGTGGCAGAGGGAAAGGCCAGCATCGTCGTCGTCGTCGTTTGTTATGCAAGCAGTAAATTTTCAATAAATATACATAAACCAAACAAACAAATCAAATCAGAGGCCACACGACGACGGTCAATCGAGCAGCCAAACAGACGCTGCGGCTGCCCGAAAGCCGGCTGCCGGCTGCCGGCTAACTATATCTCTCTGTGTCTGTGTGTGTGTGAGCGAGTCGAGCCTCCCACTCTGAGAGAGAGAGAGAGAGAGGGGCATCAGACGCATCATGTGATCCATCTATAGGGGGGAGCAGTTGTTTGTTTTCTCTGCGCTCGAACGTCACGCGTTCGTTTGCATTGCACATACGCAGCGTTGGCCGAAAAGACAGACACTTGCAAAGTGCTGGGCACATATTTGCAGTAAATGTTGTTGTTGCTGTTGCTGCTGTTGCTGTGATCTAAGGCACACAGCGGCTGGCAAGAACAAAAACATTGAATGCCTCATTAACGCCAGCTTGGAAGACTCAGTCTCAGCATTTGGTAAACAGGAAATCAATAGGATTCGCAATCGTGGCTGCCAAAGTTTGAGAAAAGCGCGCGAGAATTTTGCTGATACCCTGAAACTATGCGCAGAGGGGTATATTGACTATAGGTGGGTAGCGATTTGGTATATATTTTTTTCTTAACAAAGAGCTAATTGATGTAGGGAGCAGCATTGAGGTTTCTTTAATCATGGTTTAGTTTCAAACTAAAAACTCTGAAGATCTGAAGATACGCTTATAGATGTATACAGATTAAAAGTACTTTCCGTTTTAATGCTCTTTTATTTCTACGGATTAAAAGTAACTTATTTTAAGGTTGTCTTTCAGTTCTCCTTAGAAATTATAATACAGCCAAATTTAAAGTTATTCAATCCAGTATTTGCTTGGATAGTTCTTAGGGTATCTTCTAGTCTCATACTTTCAGCTTTAAAAGTCTAGCTTTTTCTAGCTGTTGTTGTTGTTTATTTGCCATCTTAGTTGCGTGAAATTGTTGTTTACATATACTCTAAGCCCCGCTCGCACGTCTGTCTGTCTGTGTGTTTCGTTTTCCATTGGAAGAACAGAACTAAAAGACTGTCTGCACCCAGAGAGCATAATATATAAAAGAAATCAACCATCTAAATTCGTCGTCAACTTCATTATTATTGTTGCTGTTGCTGTTGTTGTTGTTGCTGTAGTCGCAGCGAATGAAAATAAATATCGTCGCACATTGAAATTGGATCTGTTATTGAGTCTTTCGATAATTCTGTTGACAGCTATGCAAGAATTTTGTTATTGTCTGAGAACGGCAATCATACGTGGAATTATTTTCTTATACATGCATAGAAAACGTTTTTTTTTTATAATTGCATGAATGGAATGGAAAAACTATTTGCAGCTGCCCAAAGAAAAAAAATACAAAAAATATGAAACAATTTGTAGACAGTTTTCTGCAAAAACAGAAAATAAAACACAATTTTCACACCTTGCTGAAGCAGACTTTGGAGGTGTTAACAATAATACTTATGTTACTACAATTTTACTGATAGTTAAAGTATGCTATAAAAGCTTGAAATTCTTAAAATATATTTAAATGTATTTGCTTTAGTTGGGAGTGAATGACCAGCAGATACCCTGAACCCCGTCAGCAGCAGCTGCTTCATATTCAATATACGAACTCAGCAGGCTTCGAAAAGGTAGCGACTTCTAAATAATTTATGTAACAAAATTTCCTGAATTGAACTGTGAAGCCATTTGACAAATGAACTAAAACTTCAATTCTAATCGAATTCATGAAAACGAAAAAGATTCCGAAACGAACTACGCGTGGCCACGTCTCAACGCAGTTCCTCTAAGAGGCGTCGAGATCGAAGCGCTTGAACAGGCCAACAGACAAACTAGCTGAACTAAATTGAGTCTGTTGTCGAATCCCGATCATGCATAATGTACACTAAATGAGTTCGACAATGCATTAAATTATTATGTCAAATTTATTATATATAAAAAAACTCTGCTTATATTTAAACTAAAGTCGTAGACTCTGTGAACCCATATTAATGTGATCTCCCTATAAAAATAATCTTGCATATTTTTTTATGTTCATTCAAAAAACGTTATTATTATTGTAAATTAATAGTTATAAAATTTGTTTGGCTTTTTATTATATTTTTTATATATTAAATAATTGAAGTATTTTTTATTCATATATTTCATATTATTTATTTGACTCAGCTGATTGTCTTAGGACTTTACAGTGCACATTGCTTTTATCATACATCTTCATCTAATCTATTTCGGATCTCCCTGCAGTTTGTATTTTTTTTCTGTTGATTCGTTTTTGATGAAAACCCAAATAATTGAAACTATTTATTGCTTATTAAATTAATTTGAGTAAATATTTGTTTTAGTCCCTTGAAGCTTAAAGCTTTTCATTGCTTAATAAATTCTTTGAATCATGAAAATAGGCAATTTATTTATATTTATATTTTTTAATAATGTTTATTATAATTTAGTTAAGAAACTGTTAAATGCAGTAATTAAAACAAAATAAACATTTGAAAATTCGCTTACCTCTTTTAGCTCTTGCTAAGCTCTTTTTATGTATTTTGTTTTTATATATTTATTATTATTATCATTGATATATTACCCAAATAATTTTTATAAAATGAATTTTTTTAAAATTTTTTTTTTTTAGTTTTATTACGTTTGTTTGCCAATTACTTTTTTGTTTTTGCCGTCAATTTTGCTTTGTAGATTTTCTCACAATTATTTTTTTTGGCACACTTTACAGTTGCTCGACTTTTATGACAGTTAAATGAATATATATGCCAAATGCAGAGTAAATATATATATATATATATTTTATATATATTTTTTTAAATATATATATATAAATGTATATGTGTATTTTATGTAAATTAAAAATGCAAAATTTGCATTAAGTTTGTGTTTCTTGTTCTTGTTTATTTTAGCGCGTGTTTTTTGTTGACGTTTGCACAAATTAATAAAAATCAAAAAAACTATATATTTATATAAAAAGGTAAATATAAAACAAAACAAATATTTATTGAATTTTTGTAAAGTTTTTGTTTAACAACAATTTTTGCGCGAAAAGAACAGTTTAACGTTGCGACTTTTTGTTATTTTTTGGGCCGGATTGAAAGACGTGCGCCCCAACTGATGGTCGAATGCCGACTGAATTTTGAAAACCAAAGTTCTCGCTTAGCTAGCCAAACGCAGAGAGAGGGAGAGAGTGTGTGTGACTGAGAGGTGGCTATGGATTGTGTGAAAGAGAGCGCGCGACAGTTTGAGGAGAGCGAGAACTTTACAAATGTTTTGAGAATTAATTTTTGTTGTTGTTGTTGCGGCTGCTGCTGTTGTTGACTTGTTGCTTCGTGTTTAAGGACTAGCCCGCTTTTTGGCCTGAAAGCATTTTGGCGAGCATTTGAAGTGTGCCGTTAAAAATATAAATTTCATTTTAATAAGTTAACTGCAAGAAAGAGAGAGAGAGTGAGAGAGAGAGATAGACTGAGAGACAGACAGTGTATTTGTGTGTGTGAGTATTTGGAGGAACCTGCTGCAGTTGCTGCTGCTGCAGTTTCAATTGCTGTTGTTGTTGTTGCTGCTGGTTAGCAACTTGCTGAACAGCTGATGTGGCCCATGGCTCTTAAACTCTTTTTTTTTAGTTATTTTTGCATCTATTATACCCTGTAGGAAGCATAGCAATGGTTAAGATAATATATAACATTAGGTTGTGTAGGTAGGTTGTAATACTTTGGCCTTAAGGGGGTATGGGCTGAGAGTACATATTTATCAGATGAACTAGACTAGAGCTAATTTGATAAGTATGCCTTGAAAGTAGAGATTTCGATATATTTCCATATATAATAAATATATTTTTAAATTTGTTCCAAAGAAAAACTTGCTTAATAACTCGCTGAACTGATGACTCAATCAAATTTTTTTTCAATTATATTGTAGTTTAACATCGAATGTTTAAATAAATAAATAAGTCTAACAACCTTAGCTTTTTAGCTTCATAACTCTTTTAGCTGTTTTTGGCTATTAACCAGCTATCTATCAAATATTATGTTATGCACTCAAGCAGTTCAGCAAGCAGTTGAAATTGATAAACATGCATTAATATTTGAAGCGGATGCAGATTCAAGAGAGAGGCATGGGCTTGCTGTAGAGCTGAGCTTACAGAGCTAAGGTTGGATTATTTAGGATCTGGTCAAATATATTATCTTTCTTCTTCAAGCCAACATAACTACACTCATATATGTTGTTAGAGGCTGAAGTTAAAGACAAGCACATACAGGATTAGAGATTTGGCTAAATTAGAAATATTTTGTATATTTCGAATCAAGCTGCTTATATGTTTAAATGTCTTTATGTTTAAAAAAGTGGTGTGTGATCAGATATAGCATACCTTTTTTGTCAACTGAGCAAATCAACTTGCTTTCTTTAGATCAAATGAAGCCAAAAACACGTCTAATCCTTAGCGTAGTTGTGTCTGAAGAGAGTTGGCTAAGGTCAGACTCAATTAACAGCAGCTTTGTCCGCAATGAACGTTTTACAGGGTATATTTCTAGTTCGGCTGCCTCAACTAATTCTTTGCTTTAGATATTTCTGTGTGTGTGTCTGTGTGCATTTCCGGCTGTATAGCAAGCAGCTGTGTCTATGTGTGTGTTTGTTTGTTGTGTGTGCTGTTGTTGTTGCCAAGCTGCGTGGCTCATTAAATGCAGCAAGTGCCATGCTGCGGCCATATAGTAAACATCAGCATAAACATAAACATAAAAATTTCTGCCTGGCCTTAACTGTCTATTGTTTGCAGCAGCAGCAGCGGCAGCTGAAGCAACTGCAACTGCAACTGCAGCGGGCTGCGAGCTGCAAGCTGGCGAGCTGGCCAACTGCTAACTGCTAACTGGGCAACTGGCAAGCGAGAAAAGCGATTTCTTTATGGCGCAAACAGCGTCATAATTTAGATCTAATTGCCAGATATTTGTAAAAACAAACTGCACGTCATGCACTAAGCGAACAGCGCGCTGCGATGCGACGTTAGCAAAAATTAAGAAATTTTGATGTGCAACAGACGGCGACGTAGCTACAGATATGGAGACATAGTAGTAGCTGCTGCTCTTGGCCCTTGGCTGCCAAGAGGAGCGTCGCTGAGCGTTTTATTGGGCAATAGCGTGTTGCGTGTGCATTAAGGGTCGCTCTCTCAGTCTCGCTCTCTCTCTGCCTCTCTCTCTCTTCCGCTTTCTCTCTCAACTTACTTTGGCTGAACTAATGACAAGGCAATGCATGTGGCAAACACATTTGCTTGCAATTCTGCATTGCATGTGTTGTTTTTTTTTTGATAACAATGTCTATAAAAAAGCTTTACAAGCGCGTACCACATGACGTATGCGCAATCAGCTCTGCTTCATCTCTAATTTGTGGGCCACATTTAAATTTGCGATTTTAGATATTTGATTTATATATTTATAGACAGACGCCCACACGTATTTACAGTAATTTTGCTACACTTTCATTTTGATTTCTAATATATATTTGGCAATTTTTAGTCTGTGAATGAATTTCGAAATATCCGGCACTGTCCGAAAAGCGCACATCAAAGTGCTAACTGCTGACATTCGAGCTGGATGCAGCCGGAAATGAATCAGTTTTCGATCAGAATGATATTAATAAGAATTTATGGCATATATACGATATATCGTATGTGTGGGTGGGTGTGAACTTCCAGTGGGTCATATGCGGCGTATGTGTAATATTTGATATTGACTTTTTATTATGAAAGGGCAACATAATGCAATATGTGCAAAGCGGAAGTAAATGTGTGTGTGTGTGTATTGGCTTACTATATATCGTATATCAAATGAAATGCTTGGCCAAACAAAAAGCTATTATGGGTAAACATCAAAGTCAGCTACAGTGAAACCTCTTTAAGCTAGCAAGAGAGACAGCATAAGCCAAAATGCAGCATTTGATCAATTTGAATAGCACGCACACAAACGCACACGTTTCTCACGCTAATTAGTGCGCTGCACTAGGTAGCTGAACAGCGGCACAGGCCGTTGCAGTGGGTGGGGATGGGGGCTGGGAGCAGGGGGCGGTGGCAGCTTAAGTGGCGGCAATTTGCGGTGCCTCAAGGATATTCGATGACAAAAAAGAAATTGCCTTGCGTTAAGCTGTCTGCCTGTTGTCTCGTCTAGACTGATTTCTGTGTGTGTAAACGTGCGTGTGTCAGTGTGTGTGTGTGTGTGTGTATTAGTCCGCTTAGGCTTGTTGTGCTGTCGGCACTTTACATCAAAGCAAAAGCCATTGCAATTGGCTAGACAGCGTCATTATAATCCTCGTTAGTCGGTTTGCAGTTGGACAGTGCAGCAGTGCCTATGTGTGTGTGTGTGCGTGCAACATAGTTGTATGTGAGTGTGTGCGTGTGTAGCATATGCTCGTGTGCATATGCATAAATTAATAGATGCGCCAATTTCCAACTTAAATTATGCAGGTAATGCACACACGTGTGTGTGTGTGTGTAAATGTGCCAGGCGTATTAATTATCTGAAATATGGCATACACACAATTTGTACAATTTAATTTATAACGAAATCTGTCAAACACAAAACAGTGCTGTAAAATGTGAAATTAATCAGAGCTCAACAATGCAATTGGCTTTAAGGAAATGCTGATTGCCTAGGGATTTTATTGTAAGGTAAATTATATTCAACTTGGGTGTATATTCATGATTTGCATTCTAATTTAACTGAGACTGTTGCATACATAAACATTTGAACTATTTCTATAAATCTTTACGAGACTTCAAGAGTTTGCTTTTGACTACATCCTTAACTATATTAAAAATGTGTAGAAATATCTTTAAACATAAATTCACAGTATAAAATTGAATATATTTTCATTTATGCATATTTTACGTGTATCAATAGTTCATTTTTCTTCATGACCTCAATAAATATTTAACAATTCAACGATTGAAAATTCAAAAATTAATTATTTCAACGTACAAAAGTATGCAATGCATATTTTTTATTGCTTTAATGAAGAGTCGCACACTGCTTGCTTGCAGAGGCAGTGTCCATTAAGCAGTTTTCTTACGCACTTTTATCTAGTCGTGACAATTGCTTGTATAACACACGCTGTTATACACTGGTTGCACGTATTTCTTAGTCAAGTGCAAAACCCTTAATGTGTCTCCGCTAAATCTTGGCAAACGTGATTAAAAATTTAATTGCAAACAATTAAAGGTGGTTAGTAATTTGGCTATAAAATAGTATGAATATCAAATTTATGATCAAGTGGCAGTTAAAATAAACGTTAAAGAAGACACGCTTCTGCTTGTAATAGCTATCTATATTTATGTATGTATGCATAAAAGACAACATAGCTAAGAGGCAACTATTAAAAGCGTGTGTTTAATATTCCACTAGCACTTTATATATTAATAAAAACTGATAATTATTTATGAGTATTATATGTATGTATATATAATTATATATATATAAGTTTGTACATATATATATACATTTTATTAAACCAAAAACTCCAACACATGCAGCTGCAGCTCTGAACGCTTCACTCGTTTTCCTGATTTGAATTTTAATTGAAAATGAAAAGAAAAAAAAAAGAGTTTTTATGTGATGTGTAAAGAGCATTTAACAGATAGTTTGATTATTTTATGACGACAACGTGCCAAACGCAATGGACGAGTGACAAAGAGGCAATCAAACATTTAAATACAGCAAAGACAATTCGAGCTGATGAAAATAATGTGACAAGCAGAGAGTGAAGTTCGATTGTAGATCTAGTTTCAGTTGATAAAAATAGATCTGATAGATAGTCTGAATAAGATATAGGTTCCGTTTTTTATAATAGACACGGTCTGTGGCATTGATAGAGGGAAGAGCTGATGCACAAGACTTTCGTATTCAAGCCATAGATCAAATTTTTGCCATTGGTAAATGGAAATATAAACCTCACACAGGTAAATAATATCATAAAGACACGACCATGACTCAAATATTAAATTTTTTGCATAGTCTTCACCTGCTCTACGCAACATTTGCGTTCAATTGCAGCACAGATTGATTTCTAAGTTTCAAATTTCAGAGCTGATCATGTGGGCTGCATTTGTAATAGAAATACATACACACATATATATATATATATATATATATATATATATATATATGTATATTAAGTTTTTAATTACTTTAACCCAGACAGCGAAAGTGTTTTGTTTTGTTTTTTTTTTTTTTTTTCAATGATCTCTTTGATTACTTCGCTCGAAAGGTGACATTAAGTAGGCGTCTCTTGCCTTGGGCGATATTTGAAAGAGCGCCCAAACTGCTACACTTTCCGTTTCAATTAGTCCAACAATAATAATATATTTTATTATTATTTGTGTGTGTTTTTTTTTACCTGTTTCAACGGCGCCTCGCCGTCGTTAAGGGGGTTGGCCATTTGGCTTTTATGGCTAGGGCTAGGGTTAGCGACTGTCTGACATTGATTGGCAGGTCCATTCAGTGTTTTTTTTCACAAAAATTGCTGCAATTTATTTATGGAATGCAAAACACACGAAATATATATATATATGGAAAGCAAACCAAAACAGCACAAACCAAGCGAAAGCTAAGCAAAGCCATAAAATGTGAATCAGTTTGTTTGTGTTTATAAACAACTTACGCTGCATCAATGAATTGAAAATTTATAGTATCTAATTTGCTGAATATGGTATGTAATTAGAGCCATTTGTATTAGTACATTACATATATAGTAGGCATAGGATCATGTGCACTATAAAACCAAATAAGAATGTTGCAGAGGGCAATGACTATGCGAGTTTCGAGTATTTTATCTTTTCTCTTATTAATTTATTCAAGAATATCCGTTTTTTGTGAATCAAAGTAAAAGCTCTATTTAATAGAAAATACTCATTTTGTCTATTAAATACCTTTTGGTTTTTTAAGTTATGGCAACTGGACTAGAAGTCTCAAAATTTTCTATAGCAAACATCAGTTGTAATAAATTTTATTTCAGCTTTAAAGTACTTGTTTTGTTTTTTTATATAGCAAACGGAACTTGAATATCAAAACGCTGTAATTTGAGCGGGTTTTTATGCTCCGTGTCGCTTTGTAAAAGCAAACTTCAAAGCGACAAAAAAAGTTGGCTTTATAACAGCGACAAATCAATGAATGTGTCTGACGTCAGAGGGCAGCACACCTGCATTGATTTCACTTAAAAAAGCAGACAGCACTTCCTTTTGTCAGATGTGACCCTGCCCCCTCTGCCTACTGCCACCCCCCAATAAGTCGCGCTGACCAAATAAGGCGTCTTTCCACAATATTTACACAGCTGCAACAAAAGGCGACACAGCAACACAACAGCTGAGCTGAGGCGAGGAAGAGCAAGGCAGTGGGAGCGCTAGAGCGAGAGGTGGAAGCATTGAGTAGTTATTTAGTTATTTGTAGATACGACTGCAGTAAATGGGCAGTTGTAGTAAATATATATAAGCATATATATATATACTATATATACATTCATGTTTGCTTGTGCCTGTTGATAAATTGATAAATGCATTTGCTATACAGGCGCATCGCATGCGTCGAGTTGTGAATGTTGTGGCAAAGTGCATGAAACTTCCGTCAAGTATGGCGACAGATAATTATGAGACAGAGTGCGGACTAAATCCATTGGGGGCACGATAAAAAGACGATGTGGTATAGCAACAGCAACTGCAACAGCCACACCATCAATCCAAATGAATTGGAGTTCAGATCAGCTCAAGGGCAGCGAGCGAAGCGAAACGAAGCGCTGAAACTGCGATCTCCATTTGAAAGTGAAACTAATCAGAAACGAGGCATGTGCAGAGGGGTATGATCAGCTATACATAGGTTTACATAGGCTCGGTGCTGAAGAGTGTGTATTGGAATATATATAAATGTATATAGCCACTTTGTATTGAGTTCTCGTTCTATTCTGCGCTCTGTATAAGAGTTATAAGAGTTGACTTGATTTTTAAATATGTCTTAAAGACATAATCATCTATATAAAGTATTTATATTATTTATATTTTAGATTTCGAATGATTTTTATTCATTTCTGAGCAGTTTCGATCATTTTAAGACTAGAATTTTCAGCACAACATTTGACTTATCATTTCTATTTGCTCAATGTGATTGTTCATTAATGTATTATTGAGAGTCTTCCAGGGTATGTATTAGTTTATAAGCTAGTTGCTTCTTTCGCATTGTTTGCCGCAGCATATGTTGCAGTAATTTCAAGTGCAACACCAACAGCAGCAGCAACATTGAAGGGAAGCGGCACACACAAACGGGAGCAGACGCGTGCGAGGGCGACTGTTGGGTCATGAACTTCAATTATATGCTAAGGAAAATTATATGTATATGTATGTACGTTGCTGCCCCCGCACTGTTTGCGCCCAGTAGCAGGTGCTGCTGGTTGCCCCTACAAAAGCAACAGCAACAGCAACTGCAATGTTTTGCTGCCATAATTGCTGTCAAATCGGCTAGCGAGCGCTTAATTATGCTCTGCATTAACTTGTGCTTGTGCTGTGGTGGTCGTGGGCGTGGCTGCAGACAATCGACACTTTGTGCTTTGTGCGTGCTGCTATAATATTTCCATCCATTGCCACGTTGCGGCCAAGTTGCATTTACCACAATCAATGTTTACATTGAAAACTTTTAAATTGTTGCCCAAAGTTTCAAAGGGAAAATTCTATATGTATTAATTGGGGTTCTCTGTCGAATACTCAGCTGTGAGCTACCCTGTAGTTAGGTATTGTTTGGCTAATTATATATATATGTGTATAAGTTAACTTATAACACTTAGTTAGCTTATAACACTTAATATAAGGTATTATTCAACACTTATTATCGGGTGCTAGACAAGTTAAGGAACAGCCCTGGCAAGAGCAACTCTACTTACGCCGGTGAGGCTATGATTTGTAAAAATATAGATCAGTCTCGTGTTTTAACTCGTACTGATAGGACATGCTAAAAATTGGTGTCACATAAGTAAAACTAAAAATAGTGAATATAATAAGAAAAACCAATAAAATTAACTGTTTCGATTATTCAAAAAAGAACAATTAAAAGCAGGGTTAAAAAGCGTTCTTCCAGTAAACCGCTTAAATAAATATTCACTCCGTCATTTGCTCGTTAAATGGCATATTTCATTGTCTGAGCCCGAGGCCAGCAATAAGAGGCACAGTCGCCTCTCAACCTAACTTTCAGTCACCACAGGACTGGAAAACATATAATTGGCGCCCAACTAGTGGTCGGACTCCACAACCAACAACAATTAAGACAGCAGCGCGGGAGCTGCAATTGACAGATCTTATAAAGGGATTTTTTTTTTGTTTTGTGTTAGTTGAATCTTGTAAGTGGATACTCTAGCCAAAATTTTTCTTCAAACACAAAAAGTGTTAAAATTTATTTTATAAAAAAATACCTAGGACTAGCGAGTATTTTATATTGCAATTGCATGTAAAAAAAAAAAAAAAAATTAATGATCAGAACCAAGTGAGAGTGACTACTTTGGGAATTTTAGTGGCAGCAATTGATCATTCAGATCGTCAATAAAATTACATTGTGTTACTTTCTGTGTGTCTGAAGTTGTGCATGCAGTTCTCGTAGTTCAGAGCTGTGACGTAATTCGACCCATCTTCTGACGGCCCGTTTTATTTTTCGCGACCACTGACCTGCGCATGTCTCGGTTCAACCAATATAGAAACCCTCGCAGGCAGTCTAGCGACTCAGATTCCGACTGTGTAGTTCCCCCACCATCAGGTAGAATGGATGCAGATCAGCTTACGGAAATAATAAGGACGGCTACTAGCAAAGCTTTAGCCGAACAGGCCGCTGTAAACCAGCAGAGGGAACATGTATTAACTCAACGAATTAATGAGTTAGCTGAACAAATAGCGGTAGCAAACGTTGCCGCCCCACAAGTAGTAGCGTATGCTGCTATAGGAATTAGGAACGATATTCACTGTGACGAGCCACTAGATGCCGTCAAATGCTTACCTGAGTTTGCAGGGGTACAGGAATCGTATGTATCTTGGAGGCAGGCAGCATTAGCCACTTACGAGATCTTCAGACCGTATAATGGCAGTTCTCGTCATTATCAGGCCGTCATCATCATAAGAAGCAAGATTAGGGGCCCCGCAGACGCGGTGCTAGCCTCATTTGGTACTGTGCTGAATTTTGATGCGATAATAAATCGCCTAGATTTCACATACAGTGATAAGAGACCAATTCATGTCATTGAACAAGAATTAAGTACCTTGAGGCAAGGTGGCCTGTCCCTGCTTCAATATTATGATGAAGTAGAGAAGAAACTCGCTCTTCTCACAAACAAAGTTAATATGTCATATGAGCCGGCTTTAGCAAAGGGCCTATGTGAAAAATTCCGCGACGATGCGTTGCGTGTGTTCATATCGGGTCTCAAGCGCAGTCTAACAGATGTGCTCTTTGCAGCAAAGCCCAGAGATCTGCCTTCAGCGCTAGCTCTCGCGCAAGAGGTCGAGTCGAATCACGAAAGGTACTCATTCGCGGCTAATTTTGCAAAAAGTCTTGAAGACAAAGAGCGCAAGCCGCATGCAAAAGCGCAGGGTCACCAATATGAGAGGTATTCGCATCAAGCCGAAAGACAAGCTAGCGGTACAAAGAATCCGCACTTTAGCAAGCAAAACAGGGCCCCATTTCGGACTGACCCACGAAGCACCAGGCAGCACAACAATAATGGCGCACCAGTGCCCATGGAGGTCGATCCTTCCTTTTCAAGGGTAATGCAGCCCACTCAGGCCCTTGCTTACGCGAACAAGAAGCACCCCGCATCTGACCGCACAGGCGGTCTGAGAAAGCAGCAAAGGTTGAATCACGTCACGCAAGGCGCGGGACAGGGGGCAGAGGTGTGTGCTGATGCTGCCTCCAGCGCAGCGGCACAAATCAATGACGTTACTAGTTATAACTCTGATGCCCTTAATTTTTTAGGAGTAAATCCCTTCTACCCGTCATCAGACGAAGAGTAGGAGGGACTCACATGCAATTCCTCATAGACACGGGCGCGGCCAAGAATTTCATTCGGCCACATAAAGGGTTGAAAGGCGTCCGCTCGGTAGAGTCCCCCTTCAAAATTCACTCCATTCACGGCGAGACACAAATTACACACAAATGCTTTGTTTCAATGTTTGGGTTAAAAGCAACTTTTTTTATTCTGCCGGACTTATCAACCTTTGATGGGATTATAGGCCTTGACCTGCTAAAGCAGGCATCTGCTTCGCTTTGTTTAGCTTCAGGACAACTTAAGTGGGGCACGGAGGTCGAACCAATCACCTTCCACAAATGCAAAAATGTAAATTTCACAAATGTAGACTGTGCAGACGCATCCCCATTAGTTAGAAGTTCTTTTTTGAAAATGCTGAAGACCAGACAAAAGGCCTTTGCAGACCCAGACGAGGCGTTGCCGTATAACACATCAGTCGTGGCTACCATTAGGACTACAGACGAGCAACCGATCTATGCCAAGCTTTACCCATATCCAATGGGAGCGGCTGATTTCGTTAATAAAGAAATCAAAGATCTACTAAAGAATGATATAATTCAAAAGTCCGTCTCTCCCTACAATAACCCAATATGGGTAGTAGACAAGAAGGGCACTGATGAAGCGGGCAATAGGAAAATGAGGTTGGTAATGGACTTTCGTAAACTTAACGAAAAAACCGTGCCGGACAAATACCCTATGCCAAATATATCAATGATATTGGGGAATTTGGGGAGAGCCAAATTCTTTTCAACATTAGACCTCAAGTCTGGTTATCACCAGATCATACTCGCTGAACGCGACCGTGAAAAAACCTCTTTCTCTGTGAACGGGGGGAAATACGAGTTCAAAAGACTCCCCTTTGGATTAAAGAATGCAGCAAGCATCTTTCAAAGAACCATCGACGACATACTGCGAGAGCAGATTGGCAAATTTTGCTATGTTTATGTCGATGACGTAATCATCTTTTCAGAAGATGAGGAATCCCACATTAAACACGTGGATTGGGTCCTAAAAAGCTTACACGAAGCAAACATGAGGGTCTCCGTCGAAAAGTCACGTTTTTTTAAGAAAAGCGTGAACTTTCTTGGTTTCGTAGTCACCAGCACTGGCACCACGACGGATCCTGAAAAGGTTAGGGCAATACAGGAGTATCCAGAACCAAAAACGCTGTTCGAGGTAAGATCATTTCTAGGCCTCGCAAGTTATTACAGATGTTTCATTAGGGACTTCGCCGCAATAGCAAGACCCATCTCGAATATCCTGAAGGGTGAAAATGGAACAGTCAGTAAGCATAGGTCCAGAAATATAAAGGTTCAATTCTCTGAAGTGCAGCAGAGGGCATTTCAGAAGTTGCGCGATATTTTGTCATCCGAGAATGTAATGCTCAGGTACCCCGATTTTAAGAAGCCATTCGATCTAACGACCGATGCTTCGGCTCACGGCATAGGTGCAGTTTTGTCTCAAGAGGGTCGTCCCATAACAATGATTTCAAGAACATTGAAGGACAGTGAGGTTAACTATGCAACCAATGAGAGAGAGTTATTGGCCATTGTATGGTCACTTGCCAAATTAAGGCACTATTTGTATGGGGTGAAAGACATTAATATCTTCACTGACCATCAACCCTTGACCTTCGCAGTTTCGGAATCTAATCCAAATGCGAAAATCAAAAGGTGGAAAGCGCGCATTGACGAGTCTAATGCACGTATCTTCTATAAACCTGGCAAGGACAATCTGGTTGCGGATGCCTTGTCAAGACAGCAGCTCAACGCTATAAATGAGCAAGAAATTGAGTCCTGCGCAGCAACGATCCACAGTGAGGTATCTCTCACCAACACCATTGAGACGACAGACAAACCCTTGAACTGTTTTCAAAACCAGATAGTGCTAGAAGAGGCGCGTTTCCCCTTAAAACGAAGTTTTATTCTTTTTGGAAATAAGAAACGCTACTTGATCAGCTATACATGCGTCGAATCGCTGCTAGACGAGCTCGAAGATGTAGTCTCACCCAAATGCGTAAATGCTCTCCACTGTAATTTACACACGCTTGCAATGATACAAGATGCATTGGTGCGAAGATACCCAGCCACAAAGTTCTGGCATTGCAAAAATCGCGTAGTGGACATATTTGCGGTTGGAGAAGGAAGGGAAATCCTCACAGTCGAGCATAATAGGGCCCATAGGTCTGCACAGGAAAATGTTAAGCAGGTACTCTCCGAGTACTACTTTCCACGGATGGCAAAAATTGCCAAGGAAATAGTACAAAACTGCAAAACATGTGCTAGGGCTAAGTATGATAGACACCCCAAAAAACAAGAGCTTGGAGAGACACCGATCCCCTCACATGTAGGAGAGATGTTACACATAGACATTTTCTCCACTGACAAGAAATACTTTCTCACTTGCATCGACAAGTTCTCTAAGTTTGCTATCGTCCAACCGGTCGCTTCAAGAACCATTGTGGATCTGAAGCCAGCCGTAATGCAACTTATGAATTTTTTTCCAAAAGCCAGATCCATTTACTGTGACAATGAACCGTCATTGAATTCAGAGACCATCATGACTATGCTCACAAACAACTATGGGGTCAGCATTTCAAATGCACCACCATTGCATAGCATATCGAATGGACAGGTTGAGCGCTTTCACAGCACTCTGTTAGAGCTAGCCAGATGCCTAAAGATCGACAAAGGCATAAATGACACCGTAGAAGTCATTTTACTGGCCACAACCGAATACAATAAGTCGATCCATTCGGTCATCGACCAGAGACCAGTTGATGTGGTTCAGGCGCACTCTGATGAGCCACAAGAGAAGATAGAAGAAAAGATCAGAAACGCTCAGACGACGCTCAGAGCTAGGGAGAACGCAAAGCGGCAGAATAGAGTCTTCGATGTTGGTGACAAGGTTTTGGTCAAGTCCAACCGACGGCTCGGAAACAAACTCACACCTTTATGTGTCGAGAAGGCCGTGGAAGCAGACCTGGGGACCGAGGTCCTCATTAAAGGAAGGGTGGTCCACAAGGACAACCTAAGATGACTCCCTTGTTTTTTTTATTACACCTTTTTTTTAAGCCGCTAGGCAATTTCGAATAAGTTAGATATAGTTTTCTATTTACCTTTAGCCACTTGGCATAGTTTTTATAAAACATTTTGGTGGCGGGTACACCCGATGCTGGTGATTTAGAGCAGACTAGGTCCACTGAAATGCGACTAATGAATGCCAACAGTAGACGGATAGAAGTAAACACTGAGGTTCAAGACCAACTTAACCAGTTAACATTTGCTGTCAGTGGAGTTCTCGGGATAGCCAAAACTCACAAATTGATTTTATTGATTTATTTATTTGAAACACTGAAACACTGTCCAGAAACAGAATGCGGACGATGGAGTTGCAAAGTTTAATGCTTGCTATTACTCTCGCGAAGGCTCATTGTTAGCCCAAACATTTTGGACTCCTCAGATTTAAAATCAATTTGGCTAGAGGAATCCATCAACACTATACATTTTATAACCAAATTCCCAAAAATTAAAAAAGCCTGCAGAAAAATTACGATTTATCCTGTCGTCCACAAGAACCAGCAACAGCTCTATTCGCCCCATAGTTGGATGCTAAGCCAGAACCACAGCATGCAAATCTACAAGCGGAATCGTTGAGGAAACCCCCTTGTTCACGGCACCACCACCAACAGTAGAAGCTCATCAGCCAGCAACAACTAACGAACTCTTCGCGGCGGCAGAGCCAAGCGACTCTTCATCCATACTAGAACCAAGTCAAGAAATCCCCAAAACACCGCCAACTGCATTAATTCAAGAAGTTTCACAGCCACAGGTTGCTCCAACCGCTGCCCATCTCTGTCGACACCTGCCACGGCTGCCGGCTCATCCTCATCCTCATCGGCAGCGGCATCACGTCAACTGCAGCTGCCGGCATTGTCGGCAGTTGCCGCACGGCAACAGCAGCTACTGCTGAACGGCTCTCTGAAGAGCAAGACGAAGACATTTCCTGCGTATCGAGCATCGGTGCGCAGCGAGAGCGACGACAAGGAGTACAGGGCGGCTAGCAGCAGCAGCAACACGATACCGACGACGGGCAAAAGTCGGCCAAGATCAGCGGCAAGAACTGTAACAATCTGCTGCACAACGCCGGCAATAAGCTAAGCGTGAGCAGCAACTCCTTCGGCCTATACGCAGCATCTGGCATCATCGCCCAAGAGCCCTGTCTCCAGCAACGGCCATCTGAACAAATACTGCCTGACGGACTTGACGCGCCGCAAGGCCGAATTCAATCGCCAGCTGAGCGCGCCAACAGACTACACACATCACTCGTCCAGTAACGGCTCATAGCATCGCTGGAGTGGTGGGACACAGTCATCACGGCCATCACGGGCACGTGCACGGCCAGTCATCGACGGCGCCAGCCACACTCAAGTCGCTGCAGCTGCACAACTTTGGTGTGCATCATCCGATGCCAAGGCTCACGTCCACGTCGGGCACCAACAGCTTCAACAGACGCCACATACGTAGGCGCAAGAGCAAGCTTAGTAAGCGCCTGCTGAACGGCGATAGCGAAGAATCAGTACGCTGCTCATACTGCTCCGTATTGAATGTGAATGAGAACGACTTGCGGATTTCATTCGAGAACACCTGCACCGACTCGCTGGTCACCGCTGCTAATATGCGACCAAGGAACCGAAATGGTGCACTTTGATGATGTGTCGTTGTACGGCACTCCGAAAGAGGAGCCATATGCTGTACTTTAATCTGCATTGGCCTCACTCTTTGGTGGATCATCGACGCAAAGAAGTCCGCGAAGCACTTGCGAGGAGTCGTCGCTGGAATTGGGTCGGTCGAGGACGACCTTACACTTGAGGGGGGGGTAGTTAACTTATAACACTTAGTTAGCTTATAACACTTAATATAAGGTATTATTCAACACTTATTATCGGGTGCTAGACAAGTTAAGGAACAGCCCTGGCAAGAGCAACTCTACTTACGCCGGTGAGGCTATGATTTGTAAAAATATAGATCAGTCTCGTGTTTTAACTCGTACTGATAGGACATGCTAAAAATTGGTGTCACATAAGTAAAACTAAAAATAGTGAATATAATAAGAAAAACCAATAAAATTAACTGTTTCGATTATTCAAAAAAGAACAATTAAAAGCAGGGTTAAAAAGCGTTCTTCCAGTAAACCGCTTAAATAAATATTCACTCCGTCATTTGCTCGTTAAATGGCATATTTCATTGTCTGAGCCCGAGGCCAGCAATAAGAGGCACAGTCGCCTCTCAACCTAACTTTCAGTCACCACAGGACTGGAAAACATATAATTTATATATTTATATGTAACTATACATATTTGTAGTAAAAGTTACTTTAATAGATAGACATGTATCTTTATGTATAAAACCTTTTGATTTATAGTGCCAAGATCCCTGTTAGGTACAACGACTGTTATTCACTGATCAACTAGAAGATAGCCTTAGTATAATCATATACATAGTTGACAACGACTTATAAATTGCCTATTTAAATTTAATCTCTATATATATACCCTATCAATATGTATGCGTTGTATTTATATATATAAATGTTATATTTATATAATTATTATATTATTATATATTTATATATATAATTGATAGGTGTAAGCTGAGAGATACCCTGTAGTAACTTTTTTCCGATCTTTTGTCTTTATGCAACTATAAGGAAAAGATTAAATTAATATATGACTTGCTCCCAAGTTGTCCTAGGCACCTATCTACCCCATTCCGACAGCTCTGTCTCTCTATTGCTGGGCATATCACCCTATTTACACCACACGTATCTGTTGTTGTCTGAATCTCCCCTCCACCCCCTCTCGCCCTTCACAAGGGGCAAAATAAACACACATGTTTATGACTTACAACTCTAGTATTACGTATTTATATTGCTTTTAACGGGAATCTTATTTATGCATAAAACGTGTGCCCCGAACGGGCAGCGGCAGCTCAAGAGAACAAATTCTAAATTGATATTTCGTAGCCCATATTCACGAGCTGTGAATTGATATTTATTTGAGGCTTATCAGCGCGTTAATCTTCGTTTTTTCCTTTGTCTTTTTATTGCTCTACAATTACGGCTGATAAACATTGAGACTAATTCAATTACATAGAAAAGTGCAGTTAATGTAAGAGTAAGGCTTATCAGCTGCCCTTTGTGGCTCTCACAGACACACACAGACTCTCTCTCTCTCTCTGTCTCTCTGTCTCTCTAAGTGCATTCTAATTGAGCTGCGCAGGCAAACTTATAAAATTTGTTTCAATTTCATGTTTAGGGGCCAAAACGTAGCTGTTCCCGTGTCCGGCTCAACGTAAACCTACCCCAACAGAAATTGTTGCTGAACTGCCTTTGCCACTATATCATATCGCCGCACAGCTGATAAGCACGTTTATTGTATATAAACAACGCCTGCTGCTTTTATTATTTATTATTTTTGTTTCTGTTTGCCTACAAGTTCAATGACTGCAGGCAGCATATGCGCCAGGCCCAACAATTTCGGCAAGAACATACCTAATTGGTATACTATATATGCACTTACACTCCATATACGCATATACATATACATATACAGATACATATTCGTATATGCATTTGTATCTTCTATATAAATCGCCATCCTTTGTTTCGCTTATTTTATGGCCGACATGTGCTACTCATTTGCATGTCCAAGCTGATCTGCGGGCATTCTGCATGCTTAATAACCATTTCTGTTTTTTAATTATAAGCAAATATGTATTTTATGCGCATTTTATAAAATAAAGCCTGACAAATCGCTGGGCTCACTTCGGCTCCATATGGGAGTGAGTTCTTATTCATTAAAGGAAACAAGTACGTCCACTCACATGGACTCGGACTCGAGCTCGCTCGAGCTGGCTCCATGGCGACAATGAAGAAACGGCGTTAGTTCCATATACATGTGTAAGTGAGAAAGAGAGCGCGCGAGAGAGGGTAAGTGCGCGTACAACTGCTTGCAACTGCGGGTGGTTGAGAGTTCAATTGAAAGAGAGTTCAGTGACAGGCGACAAAAATGAATAAAACTAGAAATTCAATTTCTGTGTAAAACGTAACCGAATTAAAGTTGAGCTGGTAACTTTGAGTTTCGGCGGAAGCTAGCACTGTGCTTATGATCTTTCTAATTATCTTCGCTATTGACCAAGTTTCATAAATGTGTTATCCTCTCAAACAACACATCTATAGAACACTGCAAAAAGCTTTTATACATAAATGTATGCATACAACTACTATATATATATTATACACATTATTTGTATATAATAGTGTTCAATAAGGTAACACTTGTGTTTCCTTTCAATTGAAACTCATATTATACCTAGAACGCATGTTCCCTTTACATTAAACATCATCCATTCGAAAAACAATAATTTTACATGATCGCCAAATTTTTTGATTAGTATTAAGATTTGAAAAAATTAAAATTTGTGAAAAAATATACAATAATGCCACCAACTCTTCAAGCCGTAGCATATTGCTTAAAACAAACCTGTCGCCTGTACATGTACAAGCACAGAGAGTTGCCCACACACACACCCACACATTCCTATACACGCATGCATTCGAAATCAAAGCAGAGCACTGAGCCCAAACGAAACGGAGAATTTCATTCCATTTCAAGCATTCGGCGAGTGAAGGCGCATTGTAAAACGGGGTTAAATACGAGTGTAGTAAAGCCGACGACGTTAAGCGGATCGGTGGCAAGCATGACCGCTATATAGTAGAAGCAGAGTTGAGGCTGCGACAAAAGCGTTTGCAACATACGCTACTTGGTTTGCTTATTTTCCTTATTTTTATATAAGTGCAATTAAAGCAAAATTGTTGTAACGCGTGTCTCGGACTTCAATTCAAGTTTTATTCAAGTTTCGCAAATGCGATAAATGTGTAAAAATTAGCGTAAAATTAAGTGTGAAATCAAGAAGTTTTTAAAAATAATTTTAAATTTAGTGTCAAAGTTTGGGAAAATTATAAATCCAAAAATGAAATGAATTTCAATAAAATCAAACTTTAGTATTTTATAAATCTAAAAAATATACACAAGATATTAAGAAAATAAATATAAAATATTTATCATTTTTTTTATTAACTATAAAAAAAAATTATATAAAAAATTATATCAAAAATATATAGATATACATTTAAACTATAAAAAAAATTATATAAAAAATTATATCAAAAATATATAGATATATATTTATAAACATTAAAAACTTAAATAAAACTAATTGTTGAATATTTATCAAGAAAAACTAATACAAAAAATATATGCATATATATTTTAATTTAAAGAAATATAGTTTTTTAAAAATATATATATGTAATAAAAACATAAAACGGAAGTAAACAATAAATAAAAATTAAATAATTAAATCAAAATTAACAATCAAATCAATCAAAATATATTAAACGCGATAAAATTTATAAAAATGGATCAAAAACGCACGCTTTAATTGTGATTTATGAGCTTAAGCTGAATGCGAATATATATATATATATATATATATATATATACGTATATCTTTATATTCATATATTTAATATACGTATATATAGTATATGTGTGCTTTATCTGTCTGTTAGTTAATAAAAGTCAATTGACAGCAAGTGAAATTACGCATGCGCAAATTGAATTTGATGTCTTTCAAAGCAAATTGAATTTTAACTGCCCCAAAAATACAACAACGACAACTCAAAGAGCAACAACAACAATAAAGATGAGCCGCCAGCTGCAGCTCCTGCCGCTGCTGCTGCTTGTATTGCTGCTGCCACGCCCACATGGCTATGCAAACGCCTTCAACTATTCGCCACGCGCAAATTTTGTTATACGAGCGCCGCAACATTTGAAATTTCATTTGCCGCAAACGCGCAGCAGCTATTTTGGCTACACGTTGGTCATACGCCCCAAAAGGTGAGTGTGAGAAGAGAAGGAGACAGAGGGTCTGTGAGTGTGTGTGTGTGTGTGTGAGTGAGTGTGTTGGGCCCTCAGCAAATGTATTTGCAGTGAACATTTTTTTCTTGTGCAAGAAATTTCATATCTTGACTTCGCAAGCAATGACTTCTAGTGTTGTCTCGCCCCGCCCCAGCCGCACCCACGCAAGCCCCCTCCTCGATTGCATTTGAATTGTGACTACTGCTGCTGCTTGGCAACACCTTTGTCAATATTTTGCAGCTGTGGCTCAATTTTATGACAAATGCCTGAAAATATTTTTCAGCGGCTGCCCAAAATTGAGCAATCAAAGAAGCAACTTTAACTCGGGGCAGACAGCCACAAAACAAGTAAACAAGTTGAAGTGCTATTTAAAAGTGATTTCCTAGCGGATACCCTGGAAGTGAGTAGACGCAGTAAGGACGAGAAGAGAGCAGATGACTTCTACAGCTGAACTCAAATGTGTTGCGCTTCAATCAGTGAAAGATGACTTTAAGCTGAGACTTCAAGCACTAAGAAGTTCTGTGTTCTGCAGTGTAGTGTCCTTTGTTATTGAAGGGGAAAGCTTTAAGCTTTTCATAGAATGAGCACTGTTTGTATAGATTAGACTATAATAGTATCTGATAAGCTGTCAAACATGTTGACTCCAAATCAACGTTAAGGAACTAAAAACGATTGACATACAATCGATATTTGTCGATACATTATTGATACTGATTTGACGATAGATATTTATCTATCTGCAGGCCATGACAGACTTGATACTACCCATTTTCAGTTACTATAGGGTATATAGAGTATCATTGGGGTATTAGAAGGATAAACAGCTCTTGCCTTTTATAGACAAGCACAACTGCTCTATTACCTATACTACTCGCACTTTGCAGTCACTACAGGGTATTATGTGAAGCATATCTCACACACAGTAAAATGATTAGCTTCAATTAGCACTTGGTGGATCTCTTTCTTTGACTCTTTGGGCGTTTTTGATACTTAGCACCATCGACTACCTTTATGTGGCACATAATTAAATGTTTGTTATTTGCCAGCGCCAAATAATGGCGATAGTTTTTGACAGACAGTCGGACAGAGAGACTGGCAAACAGACAGCATAAAAACTCGTTCTCAGCCGCAAATTTTCGACTTGGCAGCTGCATAAATAAAAGCCCAAAAAACAACAAGCAACAAAATAGTTAGAAATAAAAGAAAAAATGCGCCACTTGAACAAAAGTGAAATAAAACTAGAAACACACTTAGCAGAACAGCATTCTCTTAAAATAACAAACTTTAACTACAATTGCCATCAATTCCAATTGCCACAGATCGCGACTTCAAACTGGGATCCCAGATCCCAGATCTCGTATCTCGTATCTGGTATCTCACACAGCAATTGACAAACTCTCACTTCTGTGCTGCCGCGACCCACATACGTTATGAGTACATGTACCTATATATGTGTTTATATATATATACTTCGTCGTACATAGACCTGATGGCTTGTACTTATGTTTAGAATACTGGTCCAAGCAATGACATCAGAGCAACTAAGGCCGCAAATCAAATCAAATCAAGCAAAAATAAAACGAAAAAAAAGTAAGAATTTTGCAGTCGGGCGGCACCGACTGCATAACACCCGTTCACGGTTCCAAAACAGTCCAAACAAGTTAAAAGTGCCAATAGCGTCAAAAATAAAACAGAAATTATATTAAGTACTAAATAATAAGGTCTATGCCACACCTCTAGCGGGCGTCAATCTTTAGATCTTAAAAGTAACTTCACGTAAGTTTTTTTTTTAAGTTTTTTAAAGGTTTTGTTAAGTTTTTTTTTTTTTTTTAAGTTTTTTTTTTTAGTTTTAAAATTGTGAAAGTAACATTTGTAAGCAGCTCAGCAATATATACTATATGTTTACGTTCTTGAGTTATCTATTCAAAAACATATTCCAAATTTCAAGTCTCCAACACTTAAAATAATAGCATAACTGTTAAACCAAAAATAGTATTTTTCGACTAGGCCAGA
This sequence comes from Drosophila hydei, assembly GCF_003285905.1. Taxonomy (NCBI): domain Eukaryota; kingdom Metazoa; phylum Arthropoda; class Insecta; order Diptera; family Drosophilidae; genus Drosophila; species Drosophila hydei. The sequence continues at coordinate 367,582 of NW_022045837.1, read as the reverse complement.
GAGCCAACGGGTAAATAAACCAAATTTCACATCTCTAGCTTGAAAATACTCTCATAAAAAGCCAAAGACAGAGAAGAACAACAGTTGCATGTGACAAGTCGCTAGGGAAATACTCTAGCGTAGTCATACGATTTAAGTTTTTATCTAATACTTGATGACTAAGACAGCTGTACATAGACTAGTCAAATTATATAGCTTCTAGTATAAATGTAAGCTTTATTTTAACATATATAGATAAGTAAAAAAAGTGAGGTTAGCTTTACTGAAGTGTCCTTGGTACATATATATATTCAAATAATTGTATTAAATTCAGTTGAATTTTAATGAATGATCATTCATTTGTGAAAAATCGGCTTACAGCTGATTGATTCAGTTACCCATATATGTATATAGCTTATATAACTATCGAAAAGTCCCATATTACTGTAAGATAAGAATGAAAGCAAATGCGACACATTATGAAGTCGTGCTTTAGGAGAATGATTCACTTATGAAATAAATCATTTCAAGTAGTCATGCATTTTTCGGATAGAAGCTTTGATGATATGGATTCTATGTACGACAATGCAACCCATAGTCCGGAACTTTTGTTCGCTAAGTCTTGTGGCACGTTATATAACTTAGCTAACAAAAGTTCCAAGGCAATTGATAAACAATAAGCATTTGCATATGCTGTCAAAGTCATTAGCATAATCCTAGTAGTTATCCTGTAATTAACTTGCAAATACAAGGCAAATCGTCTTGATAATGCCCATCTGGGCTTCCTTTGCCTCTGGTAGTTCAAGCTTCTACGATGGGTACCGCTGGAAAACGACTAGACCAATTGTTCAGAAGAAGTATTAGAAAATAGAACTCTGTACTCTTCGAGCTACCATGGACTACGAATATAAGTGATTCGAAACCGATTGCCCTTGGACTGACAGATGTAACATTCTAGCCCCTTTCTACAAAGCAGTGACATGGTATGACAATATGGTTTCTAGGGCAGTGATGCAACTGGGCCCCGAGTCAAGCCCTGGCAGATCCCCAACTATTTTCGAAGCAATCTTAGGGCTTTGGTCAGTAATATTATAATTCCTATCAGTATGACCATTATTATCATAATCATCATCGACAACATCCTATCCTTCATCAGCTCTTCATGTTTGCAAGCTGATTCACGCACTCCACAGGCTGCGCTTGTGGCGAGGGCATAAGAAAAAGTCGCCAAATTTGGGCCACAGATTCGGATGACAAAGCATCAAATTTCGTACGGTTTTTTGCATTTTATTATTCGGTTTATTTCGCGCGCGTTTTTTATAGCAATAATTTTTCTTTCTCGTATGTTTATGTATGTTTCTCTTGTTCTTCTCTTTTGGGCAATTGACAATGTTGTTTCTGTGTGCGCGACTATGGGTAGTACGTGTTTATAACGAGTTTCGCATTTGAGTGTTGAGTGTTGAGCGAGTGCTAGTTTTTCATTATTCTCTCTTTAGTTGGATGGACACCACTTGTATAGCTAATTGGGATACTTCCTCTGTCGGCTGCTGTCCATTTTTTATGACTCGCACTTTCAAAATCCCAATGCAATGGGCAACAAATTTTGTTTTTCTCCAGTTGCTGTTGTTATTAGCCCCACAATTAGCTGTGAGTGCGCCTAATTATTTACGGAAATTACGCGTAAAATCACGACAACGTGTAATTTATTTCACATCAATTGAAGTTGCTACAAACAGAAAGCCAAAAAACAAACGAGAACTATTTAAATTTAATGGGAACGGGAATACCCTATATGTAAAAAGCTATTTTCAGGGACTTCAAGTTCATTGCACCAGCCATAATGTTAAGGTAACAAATGGGATCAAAAAGAATAGAAAAACTAAAAACAATCGATAACAATAGAAAGCCGATAGGCATTAGATATTTACGATAAATACCCGTACTACCAGAATTTATTATTTATTTATAACAACTTTTATATATAGTATATAAAAAACCGAATCAATATTGAATTGCTTCTAATCTGTGGAGTTATCGATATCGATATATAAGAAGTACAAGGTTCGAACTTATTATTATTATTACTTATATTCTGAACAATATTTAAAATCAGTTACAACTTTAATTAACTAACAATCGAAATCGATAAATCTGCTAATTGCCATTTAATATTAAATTAGAGAAAACTTGCATACTTATCGATAACATTAACGTAATATTCTCATTAAGCAGTAAAAGAAACTTAAGAGCTCTCCCCTGGGACTAGCAAATAGTTAACTCAAATAATTATGCAGATTAAAACAAACAATTAATAATTGTACTTGATTTTACACCAGGGGCAAATGAACTCCAATTGCGAATTCACTTTTCTTCATTTGTTGCAAAAGATTATGATTCATTTCTTACGAACGAATATCAAATGTGTAAAGTGAGCAAAGGCAAATGAATTGCGCAACAAGCAGCGCGGCGACAATTGCCGGCAGTGGCGTCTGCCTGCAACACCAGCAACAAGAACAACCACAACAACAACAACAACAACAACAACAACAGCTGCATATTATAATGCATAAAGTGCTGTCTGCTGCGGCGCCATTTTCATACGTCACACGCGCCCCCGCGTCGCCAGAGAGAGGCAGAGAGCGAGGGAAAGAGATAGAGAGATAGAGACTCTTCAACCCGCTGGAGTTAGCACCACACGAAAATATTTTTAGCTGCTTTTCTCTTGGTCATTAAACCCGCTTCAAGCAACAGCAAATGCAGCGGCTGCTTTTGTTCTTAAACATTTTTTGACCGCAAGTTGCTGCTGCTGCTGCTGCTGCTGTTGTTGTTGATGGAGATGGCAGCAATCACTGCGCGAAAGAAAGAAGATTTGTGTGGTCCACGACGTGGCTTAATCTTATTGTCCGTTAACATGCGCACGTACATCATTGCCAACAAAGCGCCAGTCGATGACAAATACATATGTACGCACATGTACACACGCACACATACATATATACATATATATATATATGTATTATATCGCATGTGCATACGAATTTAAGTATTTGCTCCCACTGGCGCCCTCTGGCAACTGCTTTGCTGCACTTCCAATAGGGCATTCCATGTAAGTTGCTTTCATGATTTCGTACACTCGGCAACACTTAAATAGAAACAAAGTTCTTACAATTTCTTTTGCTGCACTTCCAATGAGAACATCAAAATGACGCACACATAAATATATACAACAATTCATTGCCAAAATTGATACATTGCCTGTAGGTGGGTAGAAAACTGATATTATATTAAACGAAAATCATTTTTGCAAAGCAAATTTCAATATGCAAATGCTTTGCTCACGCGCAAACAAAAACTCCATTGTACCTATACAAATGACTCGGACTGTCTGCAGCCGTGGATGCCTTCGTGTCTGTATGTTTGTGTGCATAACTGGGTGACACATTACAGGGCCCTTGAGCGAGTGACTCATAATCTTTTATTTTATTTTTTTGGGGAATACTCAAAAGTTTGTGTTGGGCGTAAAGACGGTTAGTTACGAGTTAACGAATGTGAGTTCTCTTTCGCACATTCGTACACTCATTCATATGTTTGTGCTGCTATCTTTTGTGTATTAATATTTTTTGTTTTTTCTTAAGTAACAACAAATATTTGTTGATTGTTTTTGCATAAATGTGTAAATGGCGTTTTAACAGGTAGCTCGCTTATGCTGCTTACTTGACAATTTAACGACGTTGACACATATCAACTCTATAGAGCGTATAACAAAAGTGCATTACATGGATGCAAGGCTATGATTCATCTACCCCAACTCCATCACTAGCTACACTGACTAAGCACAAATCTGAGTTGTATTCTCTTTTACGATGCTATATGCATACATTTAATAATCTGCTTATCAGTGACTATAAATAAAGTTCTAGCCGTCTTGAAGTCGTTGTTAAGTTAAAGCTATGCTATTTATAAAAGCCTGATTAACCAGTTCTTTTTAAAGTTTTCTCAATCTGATAACAAAGCATCAGCTATGCGAAGCTACGTTATTTGCACGCACATGCATATGCATGTCACTCCACTAGGTGTTGTTTTGTTGTTGCTGTTGCTTCCAATGCACTTGGAAATAACATTTAATGCGGGAATGCCATACAAGTTGACTCTAGCCAAATATGGAAGTATGAGAAAAGATAATAAACATAAACACAGCATATTCGAACACTTCCACTCTCATCCTCACGCCCAATGCATGGAACAAGCAACGGTAAAATGAGTAAGCCGGTCACGTTTTGAGTGCAAGAGCGAGCGAGCGAGAGAGTGAGCGTACAAACGAGTGCAAACGAGTGAGAGTGGTTTCCAGCACAGCGCACGCTCAAAAAGCTACCTGCGTGCTGCGCTGCGACGGTTACTGCCGCTGCGAACAGCTTTTCAGTCGAGTTTAGACATTCGTTCGAGGCGCTTGTAATCGGAGCACAAATTATTGACTATTTGTGTGTATCGCGTCGTGCGTTGTGCCTTGTGCGTGTGTGTGTTTGCTTGTTACTGGCTGGCAGTTGTGATAATACATAATCGGCCATAACATAAACCCGTTTAACATTTAACGTCTAACATTTATTGATTGCATAAATTGCAACGCTTCATATTTAAAAACCATGGCTCGGCAAGGTCGAGAGGTGGCGTTGGTGCTGTTGGTGGTCGTCGCCTGCCTCGCTGGCAGCGCATGCGCCTACAACTTGTCACCGCGCCCCAATAGGGAAATCAAAGATCCACAACTGGCTCCGGTGATGCCGAAAGTGCGTGCGTCATATTTCGGTTATAGCCTCAGCCTGAGACCGCACGGGTAAGTGTTGTGTACCGTTGGCAAGATCCAAGATTCGATACGATTCGAAAACTCAAAGCTCTAGGCGCGTCTTCTTGCTCGCTCGCTCGCTCGCACTCGCGGTCGTTAGTGCAAACAGGTTGGAGTTTTCGATGAATCATCGAAATCGAAATTGAATCGGCGTGCGAGCGAGATGCCAAATGAAGTGATGAAGTGGGCTGCTGTTACGGGGCTATCATAAAAGAAAAAAAGTGAATGAAAAAAATAACGCACAACTTAATAAGTTGTACAAACGATGAAGTCATTTTTTTTATGCAGCTATCAATTGACAAGCGAAAGGCCAGATAGTGTGTGTGAATGGGGTGGGAGTGGGGGTAGCGTAGATGAGATTACATTACACTCGGAAAAAAGTCGAGCACTTTAAACTTGTTCTAAAATGCAAGCAGAGTAAACAAAAAATGTTCGTAGAGTTTATCATTTATCATTTATCATTTATCATTTGGTACTATTAAAGTAAGAGCTTTACAAATTTAGAACAGTATAAAGCCTCCCCTTTTTTCTCAGTGTATTTTTGTGGGGTAGATATCAAACACGAAAAGCTGAAGTTATGCAAATATTGAAGCATTCTAGCATTGCACGTACGTTGCTTCCCTTCTAAGCAGATATAGCTAGAGACACTTGTAGTCGTGTCTATGTGCATTACGTACACTTATGTATCATATATTCTATATAGTATAATGTGGAATGAGGCATATTCAATTTGTGGCAATTGAATGTATTGCTTCTTTCATATTTTCAAGCTAAAAAAGTTTAGTCAATGCCAATTTGTTGTGCGGGTTTTTTTTATCAGTTCTAGCTTTTTTAGTCGATTTTCTTTGATAAGATTAGGTAGAAATATCATATTCTATATATATGTACTTCTGTATATATATAAGTGGGCTATCGCCAACAAATAAATGCTGTACAAATTATAAAGAATTTTGAAGCTTATGCAAAAATATATTGAAATTAAATACAGCAAACTCTGCCTATGCCTGTTTATATGATTTACAGATATTACCGAACTTTTCTAACAATTTAAAAAGTACATTTTTATAGGTATGGCATAGTTTTTCTAGAAATTTGTAAGCTTTACTCTGTGACTTTATTTCATATAAACAAAAGTATTTAATTGGCTCAATCAAATCAAACGAATTAACTAATTGCTTATATGAATATAAATAAATGTATTAAAATAAAATTATTATTAATAAAGTTCATGATGAACAATGCAAACAAATGATATTAATAATTCTATGAATATTGTTGCTTATAGAATTTAATTGAATTAAATAATTCCCTTTAACTTATTGTTAACCTCAAGCAGTTCCCATCGCTCTGTTATATTTTATCTATACTCCAACTGCAGCCTGTTGAACCCCTTTTAACCTTCTAGGTTTATCACACCTTTTACTGGTTTCCACCATTTGCCCTTCTATTTGCTTCTCAGTCATAAATTCAAAAAAGTTGTGAGCTTTATTTTAAAGTATTCCCAAACAGAGTTTGCATTGTGCACAGTTTTTTACTGAAATATTTATAAAAGATAGTAGTCCCCATGCTCCTAGACTCCGTACCCCTAAACCTGTGCCGTCCACACTTGAGCTCATTTTGCTGCTGCTGCTGCTGCTGCTGCCCATGTTGTTTATCAAGTATACGCGAGCTATGCTCGCTGATAATGTCTTTTATCTGGTTGGTCACCGTTGGTGAAGGCAGAGTTATGTCTATACTGAAGACTCATAGCTGTAATTTAGCTGGAATCGAATGCGACTAATTTCAATGAGCAATTGGCTGAAGTCAATTTTATTGATTGAAGGTTCATTGTCATCAGATTTGTAGCAAAAGCCAAGTCTCTAATGCTCCCTCTCTCCCTTTCTCTTTCTCTCGCTTGCAGTGTTATTGTGGGCGCTCCACAGGCCCAGTCGACGCTGGAGGCGCAGCGCAAGGTCAACGAGACGGGCGCCATATACAAGTGTTCGCTGCAGAGCGGCACCTGCAACCCATATGTGTTCGATGGCCATGGCAATCGGAACATTGAGAACACGGAATACACATGGGACTCGGAGCGACGAGACTTTCAGTGGCTGGGTGGCTCCATGGACGGTGGCACCCGGGATGAGGATAAGCTGTTGGTGTGTGCGCCGCACTTTATAGCGCCCTCGACGAAAGATTACCATATGCACGGCATATGCTATTGGGTGGCCGATACGCTCGCCGATCAGCCACAGAATGTCACGAAAATCTCGCCATTGCGCCTGAAGACGGAGCAGGTGAAGGAGGACAATGATCATCGGTATTATTTCTATATCCTGGCAGAGCAGGGACTCAGTGCTCATGTCTCGGATGATGATGAGCAGTTCTTGATCGGGGCACCGGGCATCTATACGTGGCGCGGCTCGGTCATACGTTATCGCAAGGTCTACCAGGTGGACGATCCGTCAGCGAGTCGTCGTGACACAAGTCGTCAACTGCGTCGCAAGACACGTGGCAGTGGCGACTATATCGATTACGAACCTGAGGTTTTCTACAAAACGGACATACCAAACCCAAAGAACTGGGCCCAATCGGATGATTCATATTTCGGCTATTCAGTTAGCTCCGGCCACTTCGATAGCACAAACCTCAAGCGCCTGCTGTATGTGGCCACAGCCCCGCAGGCCAATGAGCAATCGGGCGAGGCATATATCTTCGATATACACGGCGCGAACATCGAATCGTTTCACGTGTTCCGAGGCGAGCAATTCGGCGAATACTTTGGCTATGCAGTGCTCGCCGAGGATCTCAATGGGGACAATCTAACGGATGTGATCATCTCTGGGCCACAACACGCGCTCGAAGACTCGCACGATAATGGTGCAATCTACGTGTTCTTGAACAAGGGACGGGTGAGTAATGCCGAAAACTCTGCTTTTGTTTCCTGATGACTAAACTCTGTATATACGCATATATATATTTATTCCAGTTCAATTTCGAGATGAAGCAACTGCGCTGCCCGCCGCCTGTGACGGCCAAGGCACGTTTTGGCACCACGCTCAGCAGACTGGGCGACATTAATCACGATGGCTATAACGGTAAGTTGGACCCAGGTGGACTCAGGTTAAATGAACATTTTACCTGCCCTGCTCCGTTCCCTTGGCAGCTACTGTCTTGTCTTACTGCTTCAAGGCGAATACAATACAAAATGTTTTTGAAAGTTTCGCAATCTTTAACAGCAATTCTTGAACTGGAACATGGCCTTGTTTTTGTTTATATAGAACACTTGCTAGAGCTACTACACTATGCTACATAGATAACTTGACAGTACTTAGCAATTGTCTCGTAGCAGTTAGAAATTCACAGATATTCTAAAATGGAAACACAATATATTGTGAGTCAGCCTGAAAACATTTAAAATGTGGATTTTTTGTATATTGGTTCTATGTAAATATATACAACATGCAGAACATACGAGTTCTGCTTTGGAAAACAGACGCAGTTGGGTCTCAAGTATTAAGTTGCCATAGCAAAGACCATACTGCAGCCCCAGCCTGCATGTGTGTAGAATGCCTGGAAGAGAAGCTTCCTCCTAGTCGGGCACTCCTAACTAGAGCATTCTGACTTATTTTTCTTTAGTTTATATAATGTATGAGCTTTTTATATATAGTATATATATTATATGTAGTATATTTACACACTCATATATACTCTTGACTTTGATTAGTAGTCATCTGTCAATCAGTCTTTCAAGTCTCTTTTTTCACTTTTCCAACAAGTGAATCAACTCTGTGTTTTGTAATATGATTAATTAATAGAAATTCCTTTGTAAAAAACTTGTTTTATTAGTTTCCATGTTTTATTAGATTCAAGACTTATAGTAGACTCGACTCGGAGGCTTTAGAGAGACTGTTACATTAGACTGTATAGATCAGTAAGGTCTTTATACTAATTGTTATATCAGTTCATTAGCAGAGATCAACTATGCAGCGTAGTTCATCTCCAGCATCAATTCCTTTATCTATATGCCATTGCTTCTTCTACATCTGCTTTGTCAGTCTCACTAATTCGTGCCCTCTTCTCTTTCAGACATTGCTGTCGGTGCTCCATTTGCGGGCAATGGATCTGTCTTTATATATCTGGGTAGCGAGACGGGTCTGCGGGATAAGCCCAGTCAGCGCTTGGACTCGCCACAGCAGCAGCCTTCCAAGTATGGCCAGCACATGTTCGGACATGGCCTTTCGCGTGGCTCCGACATCGACGGGAATGGCTTCAACGACTTTGTCGTGGGTGCGCCTAACGCCGAGGCCGTCTTCCTCTATCGCGCGTATCCAGTGGTCAAGATCTTGGCCACCGTTCGCTCTCAGAATCGTGAAATCAAACCAGATCAGACTCGTGTTCAAATCACGGCCTGCTATGGCCTCTCCACAACAGCCAAGGGCAGCTCGGCCCAGCAGCAGGAAATTGCCATGAAAATTGTGATCGATGCACAGTTGAAGCGTGCAACATTTACTCAATCTCAATCCAGTGAGCTGAGCTTCAATGCCACAGCGGGCACCACACAACAGTGTCGCGTCTTTGACTGCGAGGTGCGCTACAGCGAAAAGGATATATTCCAGCCGATTGAGCTGGAGATGCACTACGATCTGACAAAGAAGGTGCCAGACTCCGAGGGTGAGTAGAAGAGTAAATGAGTATATCGAAACATCACTTGCCTAACACCAACTCCTGTTGCTTCCCTTTCAGTATTCTGTGACACTTGTGTGGCTGTGGATCCCGATGATCCAAAGGTCTACACAGAGAAAATCATCTTCAGCACGGGCTGTGCCACAGATGTTTGCATAGCCGATCTGAAGCTGACTGCCAAGGACTTGAGGTAAGTCAGAAACAAGATTGAATAACAGTTAAAGGTCAGTTGTTTAACTATTTTCTGTTCCAACAGCTCGAGTTATATTCTGGGCAGTGGCAAGACACTACGCATCAATTATGAGGTGACCAACAATGGAGAAACTGCTTATTTGCCACAGTTGAATGTCACGAGCTCGAGTCGCTTGAACTTTGCCCAAATACCTGGCAACTGCAAGGTCAGCGAGGCGGTCATGGTCTGTGATTTGAATAAAGGCAGACCGTTGGGCAAGGGCGATAAGGATAGTATTACCATCAGCTTCGATGTGAGCAGTCTGACGGGCAGTGCCCTGACTATCAACGCCGAGGTCTTTAGTACTGGTCACGAGCTAAACCCCAATGATAATAAGCTAAGCAGCCTGATTGCACTCAAGGAGTACACCGAAATCGACGCATCCGGGTAAGACTCAACAACAATTTATATATTAAGTCTATGCTAATCCTGTGAATCTCCTCAGTGGTCAGACCAATGAAGCTATCAATCTGGAGCACTATAAGAACTCTGCCGTAATTGTCAACAACTATGAAATCAAGAGCAATGGGCCCAGCAATGTGGATGGCCTGGAGCTCGTCTTCCATATTCCAGTTGCCTATAAGATAGCTGGCTCCACAGCCACCATACCCATCATCAATGTGAGCAACATAACCATGCAGGCTACATACGATTCGCAGCTGGTTTCCATTGAGCTGCTCGATCCGAACAACACACAGATTATTATGAACGCCGTTGAGATCTCAACAACACGCACGAGTGAGCACAAAGAGCGTGTCGTCGTTAGCCAGAACGGTGCGCAGTATGATGTCAGCAGCAGTGGGCATACGGAGCAGAGCTGGCAGGAGTTGGACTCGGATGCAGTGGCTACAGCGTCCATGACGCGTAAGCGACGTGATTTGAAAGCTTTGACTGCCAATCGAGAGCAATATGCGCGCATTTCGAACGTCAAGGCGCATGAACTGCTCAGCGAGGACTTCAAGGGCAAGTTGCCAGTGAATCGCACCATTGTCTTCAATTGTCGGGATCCAACGATGACCATCTGCCTGCGGGCTGTGATGCGCGTTTACAATTTCAAGCCAGAGAAGCCAATCAATTTGAATATGCGCTACAGCGTCGATCTGAACGAGGTGAATGCAATTCTCATCGATCCCTGGGAGTTCTTTGCCATACTCATCGATTTGAATGTGCGCAAAGAGGGCGATCCAACGGGCAGCTCGCTTCTGATTAGGCGCAAAATTGATCCAAATGTCATATCGAAGCATCTGGTAAAAAGTCTGCCCATCTGGGTATGGATTCTCTCCATACTGGGTGGCCTCTTGCTGCTGGCTGCCATTACCTATGGCATGTATAAGGTAGAGTAGCTAAAAAACCGAATGCAAATGGCATGGTATAAAGTACCCTGTTTCTCTTTTTTCAGGCGGGCTTCTTTAATCGTTCAACGAAGGAGGAACTGGATAAGCTGGTGCATCAAGGCGCCGTGGAGCCGGAAGCGGAGAACCTTAACAGTGGCAATAACTAAGCTCAAAAAATTGTGATCCATATTGCTAAGCCTTAGACAAGTACATCACATTACGACAAATGAAAAGTAGCATCGATACCAACGGACAGTTGGTTAATACCAAAAACAAAAAAAGTTAAGGATAAACGAACAGGTGTGTTCTAGATCAAGTAATCTACAGAGGAATATGTGAAGATTGAAATATCTATATATAGATATTGTATCTATATAACTAAAACCTAGTGCAAGTTGTAAGCCGCGAAGCATAGAATGTTCTTGTGGATATTGTTGGAATTTTTTGGAAAGTTAGTTGAGATAATGTTATTTATATAGAGCTGAGCTTGAGGCACAGAAAAGTCAAGCCATATTGCCATTATTTGTAAATATTTATAAAATATTACTAAAAGAAAAGATAACTGTTTAGTTTTTAAGCTACGATGGCAACGTAAAAGACTTACAGATTTTATAAACAATGTAAATGAAAGAAAACGAAAAAATAACTGAAAACGACGAAGAAAAATAGGCTAAAATTTAAGTGAGGAAAGTATTAACTAATTGTTTTGCTTTAAGTTAAACAGTTGAAGAGTTCTGAAACTTGATTTGTTTTTTACAATACGCTAGAAAGTTAAGTTAATTAATTAAATTCATTTTAAATAAACAATTTTTGTAGGAACTGTAAAAGATATGACTAAAACTAATCAAAATGGGCTATTATATATTTTGGTGCGATATGTGTGGCTACTTATCAGAGGAGTGAAATGTATGGATGTTACAGTATCGTAACTGTCAGCAATTTGTCGTGCATGTCGTTAAAAATGCACTGCTTGGTGTTTCGCTGCCTGTGCAAGCAGTGCATTTCATGTGTTTCGTAAAATGATTGCATACTTTCGCGCTGCACATTTAATATAGAAAAATAGCTCAAATTCGGCCAAATCCTTGGGCAGAACGAAAGGGCGTGTTTCATTGGAACAATGACCACAACCCGCATTGGTCATCATCAAAGTATCATGGGGTCATCTAAGAATTCAGCACTTGTAATATTTTAGACGACATGCGAATAATAGCACGAAATGTTGAATAAATTATAAGTCACAAGGAATATCTCGAGTTTTTGAGCTTAGGTGACGCTCCTTGACATAATACCCTGTTTGTCAGTTAGCCAGTTGGTAGTCCTTGTGACCCCAATCAGTTTGATATTAGATTTTCCAGGATACGCCAGGATACAAGCAATTAATAAGCGCTTTATTGTACAAAAAAGAAGTCCTTATAACTCAGTCAATTGAAGGACTTTCGTTCTTTTAAATGTTAATTCCTTTTGAGGAGGCCGTGGGCTTCCTTGAGTCCAAAGGACATTTCAATTGTCCTTCAAATGGCCAAGATAACCTCGAGTTTTGGCTTTTTCGGCCATTTTTCGACCATATCCCTTGCAAAAATTTGAGGAAAAATTTTTTTGGAATTCTGAAAATCCTTGAATGCCAATCGATAGATATGACTGCTGACTGTTGAAAAATACATATCCTTTGAGGATCCTTAAGGATATGGCTCAGTTATGGCTATATAAAGAATATCCTTTGTAAGAAAAATAGCTCTAGTTCGGCGAAATCCTTACGTATTTTCGCAGGACCTGTTGCGTTAAGATCGTAAGGACGAATACCATCGATCCTCATCAAATTATAAAGGGGTTATCTAAGAATACAGATCTTGTTTGGCCAGGATATGATAGAATTCTTATTTGGATTTACTTAATCAGGATCCTGTGGTTGGTATGGTATGAACAACGACATTTGGAGGGAACTAAGAAGTACTGAGAGTGGTTTGCCTACTGCTGGGAATGGCTGTAAATGGAAAAAGTGTACAATTCCTCATACTAAAAACACTTTTTATATATAGATATATAATTAAATTTAATTTTCTTAAAATCAATAAGTACATTGTTTTCGGTTTTTTTCATTTCTTTTTTTTAACTCTAGTAAAATGCAATAATAGTTATAAACTAATTATGACAAACGCATTTAACACGAAGCAAAACGTTAACAAGTTCCTTTTGTTGAAAAAATATCTATATATATGTATATACAAATTGTTTTCTGGCTAGAATATTTAGCTAAACATACACACACACATGCTCACATACATAAATAAAGTAAAATGGACTAGCTAACTATATAATACACAGACACTCATATATATATAAATTTGATATAGAAGTTGCAGGAGATAACAGTAGAGATATATAGATGTATATATATATAACATATATATAGGCAATGCATAAGTACAACAAGTTGCTTTAAGTGTTTATATATCTCTTTTTATAGAGTTTAGCGTTTGCTTCTTAGATAAGTTTCGTAGGTATGTTGTTTGTTTGGATATGTGAAATTGCAGGTGACATTTCATATGCTTTTGGAACTATAGCTAATCGTATTTTTAGTTTCTTTTCGATTTTAGTTAAATAACAGTTAGATAGAGTTTATAAACAGATAAAACAGTTATACATATATAATATGCGCTTGAGTTGTATGTGAAATGCATGCATTTTGATTTGCTATTCCAGTTCCTCACTTTCCTATCTTCTTCTTCTTCTTCTTCTTTTGTACATTAATTAACAACAATAAAAACTGACAACTGTGTAAATAAATACATTTGATATAAAAATACAGAGAATCTGTGTGTTATGTATTGTCAAAAATCATTGAAATTTGCTTCTGCATTCCACCTGGACAAGTGTGAATTTCTGTATATATATATATAAGCTTGATATGCGCTCTATCTATCAGTTATATATATATCTAAGTATATATAGTTTGTATTACTCTTCAAAATTTTGTTGGTAATCGTTGACTAGCAACGCTTATTGAGCACAAGGTGGATTCAATTACTAACAGACATATAGATAAAGATACTTTTAAAGACACAGATACAGATACTTTGCTTACAGATAGATAGATGTATGGATATATATATATATATACAGCTAGTTAACACATTGTTTCGCTAAATGGCGAATCCTCTTCGCACTTCATGCCGCCCGCTTTCACTCACTAACAGATACAGATAGACTAACAGACAGATACAGATACTTTGCTCTATTGCTTACAGATAGATATTGTTTATATATATATATGTACAGTTAGTTAACACATTGTTTCGTTATATGGCGGATCCTTTTCTGACTCAGTGCTGCTCTTGATATTGGAGGAGAGTTTTGCTATCTCGTCCTGCACCAGGTGCGTGCTTATCTGTGGTATGGCCAGGCCTGTGCTGCTGCTCTTGGCCGAAGAGGAGGTGGTCGCCGAGACGGGTTCGCCATCGCGTGACTCTTCGGTGCTGGAGCTACTCTCCTTGAGCACATTCATGCCCAGCTTGCTGGTATAGGGTGGCTTCAGCGTTGAAATCAGTTTGGCAGCAACCGGAGCAGCTGCAGCAGCACCAGCACCAGCAGCGGCAGCCGTTGATGTTGCCTCTATGCTGCTCGCCTCGGCGCTTGCTTGCGCAGACAAGGGCTTGCCCTGGTCCATGCTAAACTGTTTCTTCAACTGCATGGGACGCGTTGGCAATGCTGGCGCTGCCTGCGTCAGATCTAGCGAGCTGGAACTGTCGTCCCTTAGACGTCTGCCATCGGCAGCGCCAACGGACGCCGTACGCTTGGGTTGATAACGCGCCTGCGCAGCGCCGCCAGCAGCGCCAACGCTCACGCTAATGCCCGTTGCCGAATGCGAATCGCCGGCATCCAAACTGGGCTCCGCGGTCAGCGAAGGCGTGTCCACATTGTAGGAGCCGGTCAAAGAGGTATTTGTCTCATTGGAGCTCTGCTTGATGAAGCGATACGGATGCGCCGAGTAGTCCGTGTCTGTGCTGGAATTCTTTTGCAAGCTCTCGCTGGACTTCTTGAACAGCCGCCCGCTGCTGTCGTAGGGTGGATTTAGGAAATCGCTTGTGGCACGCGTCGGCACCAGCGGCGACTGATAACTCTGCTGTTCCATGGACGAGTTGCGCTGCCAGGGACGTTCGTGTTTCAGCTGAAATCCGCTGCTCGCCGCACCGCTCGTGTCGCTGCTATCGCCCGCAATGACGGCGCCAATGGCGCCTCCCTCAGCCGCTGGCTTGGAGGGCGACAGCTCAATGGCTGTCTCCCGGCGCAGCGGATAGCGATGACTATAGTCCACAGAGACGCCAATCTGAGAAGATGAAGAGAAGAAGACTTGAAGCATATATCAAATGAGATCAATCAGGGAGCACCTACCTCATAGGATGGCACACTGGCATCGATGGAGCCACGTGCCTCAAAGAGACCCTCCAATATTCTGTAGTCATTCTCCTCGCACTCCTTCAAGTGTTTCTTCTCCTGCAAAGCAGCAGCCTCTGCACGCGACATCTCAGTCTTGGGACGATCCAGAGAAGCTGTGAAATGTCCAAAGGTTTAATGAGCAAAGATTTCGTATGGAAACTGAGGCAGGTGCAGGCGCAGGCGCAGGCTTAGGTATTGTTTTTGGGATCTCTTTGATTGGCTGGCAAGCACAAGGCAAATGAATATTACGCATACGCCCGGTTAGCAAATAAACAGATTACATAATTTTGGGGATTTTGAGTGCTTTCGCTTTTAGTTTCTTTTCATGTGGGCCAATCGGATGTGGGAGTTTGGATGGAGATCGGAGATCGGAGATCGGAGCAACGCCAACTTACCTTTGTTGCTCTGCAGCGAGACGGTCGGCGAGGCAATCAAATGGCAAACGCTCTCCAGCTCGTCCGTTATGGATGTATATTCACTGTGCAGTTTCAGCAATATATTTCTGGAGGGTTTCGCATGCAATACTGATTTACCTAGAGTTCGAGGTTAGGTATTTTTTGAGAATGCGTCAGAGATCAAAATACGAGTGTGTGTGTCTGTTGGTGTTGGTGTTGGTGTTTATGTATGCGTATGTGTGTCGAGAGTCAACAAGAGAGAGAGAGTGAGCATGAGCGTGTGTTACAGTGAAAACTCTGCTGACAAACGGAGTCCATGACTGCCTATAAATATTTCATAGCCGCACACGTATATCTCTTGTACATTGTAGCCTCCCTAAACACGACACAAATACATTTTAACGTACTGCTGGCTAAATCTTGGGAACAACTTGCTTATTTTCTCAATTTAAATTTCACTTCATCTGCCTGACAAATATTTATCAATCTTAAGACTATATGATTAGATATTTGATACGGATATCTAGGAAGAGACTGAATTAAATATACTATAGAATATATATAGATAGAAGTCTAATTTATTAAGATTATTTTTATAGTCTATTTCCGATTGGGGCTTTTTATATTAAGATCATATTCGCATAAACAGCGAACTTGCGGACATTGATAAGACCTAGATTGAACTTGACTAAATTAAAGAAACTATTGATAGAAAATATAAATCTATCAGGATAATATTTACTGCCCCATTATAATCTAGTCAAGCTACTATATTATAATGCCTACAAACTCTAGCTTAAAATTTGAAAGCCACTAGGAATTGCATCTCGTCTGCTCAACAAAAGAAATTTCGTACATCGGACATCAAATACGATTGATATAAGTACACTTTATACTACTACTCATATATATTATATTATATTATATTATATATATATATCACATTGAATATTCTGCAGCTAATTAAAATCGTTTATTCTTCCTCTCATCTCCCTGGCAATTCTCTTCATCAAACATCTTTATCAACACGCAAAGGAACTTTCATTGTTCACTGCCTAGAGTTTTCACTGTATATGCATCACAACAACAACAACAACAACAACAACTACAACAACATCAACGAGATTATATGCTCTTGTGGGTTAAGTCGAAATTATGTTGGCCAATTTAGGTAGCTTGGATTGGTCGAAGTTAATGTTTTAGTTTGGATTAGAAGTCGTCCTCATGAATTTGTTATTAGTTAAAGGCATCAAATTTAGGAGCGCGCGCATTGTTTGCATTTAACGCTTACAGTCTAACTCGTTTACAGCGAACAACAGCCAACAACTGAACTAAACATACCCGACTGTGGCACTGGAGGCACATCCTTATCGCTATCCGGCTCGGAGTGCGTGAGACTCATCTGGCGACGCGAGAGCGTTGTCAACTGATTGAGGCTGATGTGCGAGCGATTGATGTCGGCGCCAGCTAGGGAATACGTCTCCGAATTGCGGCGACAGAGCGAGACGGTGCGCTGACGCAGAGCGCGATGTCTGGCAGCTGAAGAAGGCGACGAAATATGTTAGATCAATCGAAATATCAAGTTGAGACACAAAACTTAAGCGAAACGGAAATAAAGAGAAAGGTAAGTACCAAACGAAAACGCATACAGAAGTAGTGAAAAAGTAACGTAACATGGAAGCAGAAGTGGAAGAAGTTGGTTTAAAAGCCGGACAGAGTTATGGCTTTATGGCCAATTCGCATTACCCTCGAATGTCATGTCCGGCGCTGCATCGTCGGAATTGTCGCCACCTACGAGAGTCTGATCATCGTCGTTGTTGCCCATGGGTGTGAGGGTATCCTTGCTCTCGGTGCTGGCGCCCGTATCCTGACGCACGGTAACGTACGGCGTCCGCTTGACCGTGTCACAGGTGGATGGACGTTGCGACAGGGGTAAATAAATATCGGAGTCAGCCTCCGATTGCATGGAGGCTTTGCGCACCATCTGCTCGTTGAGCGCCTCGCGGGACTTGGCCACTTCGTCGGGTTCCTCGGGCAGCGGCACCACCTCAAAGTGTGTGCCCTCATCCAAGATGTACGCATCCGGTCGCACTTCGGTCAGCGAGCGATTAAAGCGCCGTCGATTGTTCACCTGGTCAGGTGCAAAGCAAAAAAAAAAAAACAATTGGCAACAGGTTTAAGGTGAACGGCAGGCATTCAACTGAGACGCACCTGTAGTGAATTTAAAGTGAGTGCGGCGCCCAGGCCCAATGACGCAGCAATTCCAGCAGCTCCTCCCCCACCTCCACCTCCGCCTCCTCCGCCGCTGCCTCCGCCTCCGCCTCCGCCTCCAGCTCCTCCACTGCCCTCATTGTCGGACATTGAGATGGTGCGCATGCGATGCATCTCACCTGGAATGTTCATCACAGAGCCGCGCAGCAGCTCCTCATTGCCGGTGGTATGTGCGGACATGAAGCGATGTATGACGCCCAGGTGCGACAATATCTGCTCCGATGATTCCTCCATTTTGCGCAAACGGAATTCAATGTTCTGCAAACAAACACACGAACAGATACCCAATATGAACAACAATGTAACAATTGCAATAAAAGAGAAGAGCTGAAGAGAAGTACAGCTTGATGTCATATGTCCTGGCTGTCGAAGCAGCATACAAATGAACAGCAGCTGACACTTGGGAGAGGGTTGCTTCATAAGTTGAGCAAGCAACTAATGCGAATCGAATTTGATGCAGGTGCAAAGGGTTGAAGGCAGCGTTGGATGAGGAAAAGTAATAGTAATTGTGAGCAACGAGTTCAATTGAACTGGTTCCTAAAATGAACTAGTGGTTCTTTTTTGGAATCACTTAACAAAATACCTAACATAATTATTAATAATGATATTTGATCAATTGAACTAGTTATTCAAATGAACTACTGGTTCCATTTTTTGGGATTAGTGAATGCAAGAGTTCACTCAGTTATTATATATTATCTTTGCTTAGTTGTTCAATAGATTAGAAACGAAAGAAATATGTTTGTAAGGAACAAGTTCAATTGAACTGGTTCATAAAATGAACTAGTGGTTCTTTTTTGGAATCACTTAACAAAATACCTAACATAATTATTAATAATGATATTTGATACATTGAACTAGTTATGCAAATGAACTACTGGTTCCATTTTTTGGGTTTAGTGAATGCAAGAGCTCACCCAGTTATTATTAATTATCTTTGCTGAGTTATTCAATAGATTAAGAACAAAAGATATATGTTTGTAAGGAACTAGTTCAATTGAACTGGTTCATAAATTGAACTACCGATTCTTTTTTAATAGTCTTTGCTCAGTTATGCCATTGGTAATTGGATTCGCTCACTGTTTATGAAGAATTCAAGCTATAGCACGGGTCGTTGTATTGATTTGTTGAGCTGTTTATGAACCAAATCGTTTAACTGAGTTGCAGAAATGTTTATATATGAAAGGTTGTATCAAGTTGGTCAGAGAATGAGCTTATATAATTTACCACTAACATCGTTCAGGAACGAAAAAATAACTTGATTCCTTCACCAACTTTTAGGATCTTCTCATCCTTTTATCGTTTAGTCTCGCATCTGATTTCTTCAGTTTTTTTCTTCTCTTTTCTTCGGAATTCTTTGCTTTAGTTCTTATTTTCATTATCTCATATTCTTGTTCTTATATTTTAACTTCATATCTTCTTGATTGCTTCCATCCCAGGTATTGTCTACTTTATGAATACTTGAAATGCTGCTAAAAACATTTAGAAAAACTCAACAAACCCAAGTCTCGTTCATGCATTTGTTGTCATAAGAACGTGCTTAGCAGACTGTCAATAATTTATATATATGTTGAGGTGACCCTCGTACGTCTACACATTTATGGACATTTTCAATTTAAACGTTGCGGCTGAAGCTGCTCAGGCTTCAACTGCTCCCTCTGCTCGCTTGGCTGTCAATGCGCATAAAACCCAAATCAATGTGTAAGAAAGAAAATTGTGAATTTGCATAACAAAAAACTAAAAAGTGGGCTTAACGCTGTGTGTGTGTGTGTGTGTGTGTTACACACCTGTACTGTAGCCGTTTGTATGTTCTCCTTTTGATTGATGTCCTCGATTTTCTGTGACATGGTCTCGACGCGCTCCGTTGTGTTCTTGACGCGCTCGTCGGTCGACTGATTCAATATGATTTCCTGCTCATGGAAGAAGCCCTCGACGCACTCCTCCTCAAAGTCGTAAAGTCGCTCCAGATCGTCCTTTTCGAGAAACAGCTTGAGACCATTGTCCCGCTGCACCTCCAATCCTATCGACGGCCACAAACAAACACAATTCAATTCAATTATTTCGATGGACCAAGCAGAATAATAATGATAAGTAAAGTAGTTATATAGAAATCGCATATAAATAGATATATATATATATATACAATAGAGCAGTTGTAGTAGACGGAACACAGCAATGCGGCAGCAGGGTAAAAAGATATAGAGATTTGTACATTATTCTCATTCAATTGGGGCACGCTCCGATTGTTTTTCACTCACAGGGAACAAAGCTAAACTTGCTCATGCCGGGCTCACCTTTCGCTTTACGCACGCAATACTTGAGCAGCGAATAGAAATGGCAGAAGGCGATAAAAGGCGGCGGCAGCACCGGCTTCTGTTGATACTCCATGACCACTGTGAATCTCTGAAACATCCACACCTGCAGGGAAAAGGCAGAGAGAGAGAGAGAGAGAGAGAGAGTGTGTGTGTTAATAGTAAAAACAAGTTTCTGGCTATTTTCATTGTTTAAAGTTAAAAGGAGTTGGCTTAGTGGCTTAACAACGCGCTATACAGCTAGGTGGCAACGCTTGCAGCTGGCAAAGCACAAAGCCAAATAATGCTTAGCTTTTTTGCTCCCAACTTTAAGTTCTTAATCACATTACAATTGCTTCAAGTCAGCTTATCGCTTGTACAGCTAAACAACTTGAATTGCAACCAGGTGGCAACGCTACGCAACATAAGAGACTGCTTAACTTAAAGTAGTTAAACCCATTGCCATTGTTTAAAGTCAGCTAAAACCACTTGGAGTAGTTTGCCTAACAACTTGACAAAAAGATTTGCAACCAGGTGGCAACGCCTCTTCTCTCAATAATTCCCTTAGTAAAAACTATTATAACATATTAAATATATTTAATTAAATGAAATATACTTAAATAAACCGCTCAGTAATGTGCTTACCTGATGTGAAACCGAATTGACTTCGTTGAATATATTATTGAAGACGGCTATGAGCAGATTGATTAGCAATATATTGGCAATCAATAGATACATGGACATTGTTATAGGCGTTACCCAATGACCTGTAAATAACATTCAGTATAATAATATGGTAGAAATATATATATATATATATATGCTTAGCTTACCTGTAACGCAGGCGGGCTGACGCGGATCCTCGCCGCAGGGCGGATCAATGTCATCGGCAAAGACCTCGCCGTACAACATGAAGTACGGCTGATAGGTGACCTGAGCAACGTTAAATTAAAAAAAGAGAAGAAAAGCAAATAGAAGAAGAAGAGGGGAAAAGAGGGTTTCTCATTAAACGCCAGCAACAACAACAAAAAAATGACCAAGCTTAATTCAATTTGGGAGACGAGCCGACAGCTCGTTCCCGACTGGGTCAACATTTATGCAAGTTTTACACATCAACACAGACAGTGGCTATAATATATATATATATATGTGTATATGTGTGTATGTTGGATGTGTGTGTGTATGTGTGTGTTTACTGTGCATTTTGCCTTTAGTTTTAACAGCATGCTACTGTAGTCTACTGTAGTTGGGCGTCTGTTCATTAAAGGCACTGCCACCATTTCATTAGCATTTGCCGGGTTAATGGCTATGCGATTAAACTGAGGCACAAGGTGTGACAGGCAGTCCAAAGCTGCAGGGGAGAGGTGTCGGCATCTACCTAACTCGAAGCCTGAACATTTTGTGATAGATTTTGATTAATTAAACGTGGACAGTTTGCTGTTTACATTATTGCACACAGCAGCCAGTGGATGATTTTCAATTTCAATTTTATGGCTTTCAATATATTTGAACCCAACAGAGATTCGAATTCTCATTAAAAAATGGAATCAAGGCGAGAGCAAAGGTATTTCTAAAATTGTTACTTAGCTTTAAACGCTTTAAATGAAACTGACTTTGTGTGATGTAATTTTTATTAGCTGTGTCTGTAGCTGTATCTATTTCTGTATCTAT
Organism: Drosophila hydei; assembly: GCF_003285905.1. NCBI lineage: Eukaryota > Metazoa > Arthropoda > Insecta > Diptera > Drosophilidae > Drosophila > Drosophila hydei. Next base: position 345,473 of record NW_022045837.1, on the reverse strand, counting down.
ATCTATATCTCTATCTATATCTATATCTATCTGTATCTGCATAGCTCAAGCTGTTGCAGCATCTATATCTTTATATTGAGCTCTATCTTTAACTGCATCTGCTTCTGCACCTGCAACATTGATGCTCTTGCCATATCTTTAAGCATTTCCCCTCTTGAATCTGCCCCTCGCGCATTTCCCAGCTAACGGCTATGCTATAAAAAGGCGTCAGAAACATGCTAGGACATGATGTACACAATACACTTTGACTGTGTTAAACATTTGCATATTGCATGCAAATTGCTGCGAAGAGTGTTTACAGTGTATCAAAAAAGTCTAAGGACAGCAGTGCGACAGCCTCAACTGCTTGACTGAATGCATTTTGCGAACTTGAACTGCACACAATGCAGCAGCCATGCTGCAGGAGGTGCACTCGATATAGAGGGAGGGGTAGAGTGGGGCAGGGCAGGGGACTGTTTCGTGTTTGTGTGAATAAAAGACGTTTGACATTGTTCAAACAGCGCAAGCAATGCGCATGCAACGAAATGAAGCATGCCAAAATATTAAATATTAATAAAAGATATTCAAATGGAATTTATAAATGACTAAAAAATTATTGACAAACTTGAAACTGAGTACACACATTTACTTCTCAGATGCAAATACTTAAATTGCTTTATTTTGTATTGTCTTTTTTTCTGTTAAACATGCATGGCGTATACTTAATATAATTAAAATGAGCATATGATATAAAATGAAAAGATAACAACGTAGTCGGCGAGCAGGAAACAAAGGAAGACTCGAGGGTCAAAGAACCAACGCGGGAGACAGAGGCAGACAAAGAGAGAGAGAGAGAGAGAGAGAGAAGAGAGAAGAGAGAAGAGAGAGAGAGAGAGATCATGGGAAATATCTATTTTGCGGGTTTATTTGAAACAACATCGATATATTATATTATATAATGAAATATAAGCAAGTAAATTGATAAGAAACCAATTAAGACAAAAAGTATCTTTTGCACAATAAAAAAAACGAAAATGTTTTTGTTTTTCTTTTTTTTTTTTGGTTTTGAGGCACAACAACAACTAGATAGACAGCTTGCCAATATATATATATATATCATATATCAATATATCACACAAGGACGCCAGCTAGGATCAACTGCTAAACACTTTTTTTCACTATATAGCAAACCAATTGTAGATACATTTGTGTGATTTCCGCTTAAGAAACTTGGCAACTCGTGACTTTCGCTTGATTCTGTTTCAGCTGCTGTTGTCGTTGTTGCTGTTGTTGGGGGCGTCACAGTGGGCGGCATCGTTGTTGTGGTTGTTGTTGTTGTACTGGCTGCTGCTGCTGCTGCTGCCGCTGCCGCTGCTGCTGCTGCATGACCGCGATGATGTGCAGCTGCAAATGCACTAGGTCCAAAGCCAGCTATGCGTGTGTTATGCGAACGACTATTATGGCCGAGAGCGCCTTGAAATCCAGGCGCAAAGATTGAGCCAGCAATAACCTGGCCAATTCATGGCGCATATACATATTTATATATATGTAAAACCAAATCAAAATGCGTAAGGCGAAGTATGTGTGGGTGAGAATAGAGCATGGAATGGCAACAAAGTGAAAGGTGAAGAGTGAACAGTGAACAGTGAACAGTGAACAGTGAAGAGTGGGCAAGTAGAATGAGCACGAAAGTATGAAGAAATACAATAATACAAGACACAATGAAGAAAGAGAGCAGTTAGTCAATCGAATATCGATTAGCGAGCGGCGAGTATCGCTCGCATGATAACTACTTAGTCAAACAAGTAAATCAAAAAACTCGCTGTGAAGCTCTACTTAAGTACGAATATTTCTCATAGCTACTGTTAATTGAGTTTGAATAAAACGTTTTACTATTGTTATTTTTATAAGTGTTATCATAAATATTTGTTTGAAGTTTTATTTAAGTTTAAGTAAATGCATGTACTCCGTTTCTCTCAATAAATACACAATTCACAAGCGCTGCAATTGTAAAAATTGTCAGTGTACATTGAGCATATATATAAAAATGATTCTCGCTCTGTATACGTACATAAATGTTATTATTTGTTTAAGACACACACACTCACACGCACTTACAGCGACACAGACACAGTCACTCACACAGACAGACATAATTAATTAGCATGAACAGCTTTTTTACGATTTTTTTTTGTTTTCAGCTAAAGAATTATTATTTACACGTCTGTAAACATTTTTTAAAAATTTTGTAAACAACGTCGGAGAACAGATTCGGCCGAAGTATTAAATACCCTTGCAGAATTGAAAGTTAATTGTATATTTATATTTATAAATTGAACTTGTGTAAAGGTTAATATTTTATAATAGTTTATGTATATATATATATATATATATATATATATAGATATATATATAGATATATATATAGATATATATATATAGATATATAAATATAGATAATAGATATATATATATATATAGATATATATATATAATATATATAATATATATATATATATATATATATATATATATATATATATTATTTTTAATTAATTAATTATTTTTTGGTTATCAACTACGTTTTTTTAAAGAAAAAAAATCTTAACCAAAAAAAATTTATTAATTCTTTAAGAAATTTTTTTTGTGATTCAAAAATAATTATTTTGAAATTGCGCCAAAAATTGAAATTATTAAATTGTGACAATAATTTCTTATTGCTCCTAGACTTATTTATGCAAAATTTTAAACAGTTTCCGAAATCTCTTAAGATTTGCATAGCTGAAACAAGAATATTTTTCTTCATATTTCAGTGTGTAATAATATTTTTGAATAGTTCAAATTGGGGCTTGTTTTGTGACATGAAAAAACAAGCTGACTTTAGCTGCTGATAAACTATATATACATATATATAAATATAACTTCTTCAACTCATACTTAGCTAATAATTAAAGCGTTTTGCAAGGGTATTTAAATTAACTTGAATAACTTTCCACACATACACACACATTCAACTATTTATATCTATATACACTGGACTTAGTAAAATCTTGGCTTACCTCTCTAATCAGCCGCCAAGTGGGCTCATTGTTGGGATAGAGTATTGCCTGGCGACTGACGCCAAAGCTCATGAGGACCACAGCCAATAGCACAACAAAATATATCATATTCTTAACCATTTTGCCCATCATGGTGACCAAAGGACCTTTGGAGCAGAAGAGGGCCATATAGCCTATGAGCATATATAGATGAAGCTGATTACTTACCCAAATACTTGTTGACGCCAAGAATGTTCAATATGCGCAAATACCAGTAGATGCTGTCCACGCAGTAAATGACTCGCCCAATGTCCATCGTGTTGGGGCGAAAGCGAAAGGCCAGGCCGATGAGGAAGAGTATTATGGCTGCGCCATCGCACGGATTCCACATGTTCCACGCCCACACCGAGAATTTATGCCTGCAATAACAACAATGAGGCAAATGAAGCCAGGCCGCAACAGAATCGCATTAATGAAGGACGCCACAGAAATCGAAAGCCGTAAATCAAGTGTGAATAAACTCTGAAGGAAATCACACACGCACACACACAGGATATAGATAGAAAGAAGAAGAAAAAGGCAAGTAATCAAAATGCACAGAGGCATAAAGTATGCGCAGCACTCATTTATAATCATTAAATTAAATGCAATTAAACACACTCTCACAGACACACACACATACACACACGCACACATTGGCTTAAATTCAATTTGCGAATTACTTTACTTACGTAATGGCCACCGGCTCGGATGAAACGATTTCGCGCACCTTCTCAAATCCCAATGTCGTTATATAAGCTATCGAATACCATTCCTGCCAGCGCGGCATCGGACCCATTTTGACTAGCACCGTAAATGAGAACATTATCAGAAAGAACATGTACGCAATCTGAAAATATGGCCAAAACATATATAATTACATTAAAAAGGGCAAGTGGAAACGCTCAAGTGTCTTAGTTGCTCGACTAAGGTATGCCCTGTTAACAGCGGAGCAGCACTTTAACTCTCTTTGTGCGCCGTTCTTTACACTGTAAAAGTTCTGTGCTCTCTCTTTAAGCATGCCTAGGTATATATGTATATAACTATGTTTCTAAAAATGAACAGCAGCGTAAAAATAATATTGTAATTCCAATCAATTTTATATAATATAAGTAATTACACTTACTCTTTATACCTTTAATTAAATTTACTGTAATTAAAAATTTTTTCAAACTGGCACTACTATTTTTATGAACAGCATTTTATCCGAGTACGCAATAATAATATATTTATTTATATATATTCATTTTAATTTTTCTTAAACTCTATTCATCTGAAGTACGTTGTGATCTTCACTAGTAGATAATTAACTTTTAGATTGACTTAATATTTTCCTACTAATCAAGCATATTCCTATTACATACGCTTCTTAAATCTTTCCCCTATCTCAAATACAATCTTAGCTATACTCACAAAAAGACCTCATATACATCAAGTGCTATCTATGTTCATATTGATCATATCATATTTTACCTGAATCTTAAGAATTCTCATATTTCCATAGACGACTTATGTCAACAAAAGAATAGATAGACGCCAAATAAATATCTAGATAATATATATTATATATATATTATAAAATATAGACACCAAATAAATATCTAGATAATATATCTAGATATTTATTTGGTGTCTATCTATTCGTACATAAATCAATACATAAAGTATCTCAACTTTTTATCTGCATTTTTACTATCTCTTTATTAGTTTTGTTAACTTTTCATGTTAGTTGAGATACAAACTAATCTATGCAGACTGTCAGAGCATATATTTTCTGCTACAGTAACTCTTCATACCAATAAGCTTTCAATGTTCTCAAATTTTAAATTTCCTTCGTATTCAAGACTGAATCTTACCTGCACTTATAAAGGTCTAGACAGACGGCTTATCCAGATGCACTCAACTCTTCTCTGCTGATCAAACCACTCCCTGCTTTATATGCTCTCACAATGTTAGCCCTTACACTTTCACAAATTAATTTACGCCCTTATCTAACCCGATCTAACAAACATTTACAGCGTATCAAATAAATAGGAAAAACCTTTTACACTCATCCACATAAGTCAGCGTACGTGCTGTCAAATGTGCGCGCTGCAGCGGAAATTAAGCACTAGCTACTAATTTCCGTTGGCTAATAACTAAATAAACTTTAAGCCCCACAAATACTCACCGAATCAGCCCAGAATTTGGTAATGGGTGCCGTATAGAACTCGTAGAACTTTTTCTTCAGACGCAGCGGTTGATGCTGCTTAATCTCGTTGGTGAACTCAGATAGGTGAAAGAATTCGCGGAATTGCGATGGATCCGAGTCTGTTAGCGAGACCTGTCAGATCCGCAAAAATAATTGCATGGAAAACGGAAGAAAAAAACTTTTAGTTTGTCGTCGCTAGTTGTGTGTGGCGAGTGCAGCGAGTGAAAATGCATGTGAAATTAGTTTGAAATTGAGTTGAATTCAATTATCAACATTAGCCAGAACGGAAAGAGGCATTCAAAGTGCGTGAGTATATATGTATATATCGAGTATATATATTGCAAAAATATCTGTATATATATATATATAGTATGTGTTGATATGTACATGTGCACACGGCGTATACGCGCGTCAAAATTGCGCATACGCAGAGCTGGTCGGGCGAAAGTGAAAACTAACCTACATAGCAGCATATCTATATTTATATATATCAATATATATACGTAGTATAAAGTGAGTTAATTAATTGAAATTTTGCGTGTGGGCAGGTGTTTTTTTGATTTCTAATTTATTTACGCGCCAATTAGGTACAGGTAAGCACATGCACTAAAGCTGCAAAGGCAAAAAGTACTAAAGCAAATCGAATTGATTCGATTCGATGGATCAGAAAAAAAAAACAAATAGCAAATGCATATCGTAATGGATAAATAAGAATTAAGTCGAAACTACTTGGTTAGGCTATGGGTAGGGTATTCAACACTAACTTTGGAGGGTGGTTCTTCCGCTCCAGCAGTGAGATTAACCTGTAAAATTCGAACGAGTACTTAACGCAATGGTACTTATGGAAAAGTACGCGGTGTGAGGAGTTTGGGGTGTTTATTTTTCACTTTTTTTAATAATAAAAAATCAAAAAGATGTTCGTTTGAGTTAATCAGATGAATTAGTTAGTCAATTAGTGGCACTTGCTTAGCTAAAAAAGAAAAAAAAAACAAATCAAGGGATTTGATTTTTGGACGGTCTACGGGACGTATGCGTAATATGCCGCATGTCATACAATGTGTTCTATTATTATAAACGAATAGGTTTTATATGATTATATAATTGTTATAGATAATTTTTCATCTTAAGTATACTCAATTATGTGCTAGACGTACACTTAAAAAAAAGTATTGAATTGTCTTCGTTGTATATGAAAATATATATTTTTTGGAGCGCATTCAATTAAAAAGTTTCACAAATGTAAATGGATGAACAACTGAATGTGTGTGTGTGTGTGTGTGTGTCTGGATTTGGGCTATGTCTGTGTCAGTGTGTGATTGTATTCGTGGGTAACTGTGAATTTACTCACTTTGCCATTTTCGTGTACTTTTGTATCGCGCACCGAATAAGTATCCGCCAATAGAGCCTGCAACGGGTTGAAGGGGAAAGGGGATCGCACGTTTTCCATATATGTATATATATATATATATATGTATATATATGTATATATATATATATATGTATATATATATATATATTTATACATACATATATATATAGTTAAAAAAACAAAAACAATTTACGATTTACGATTTTTGTTACATCATCTAACTGAAAGTCTATTAAAACTACAAATTGTACGAGCTTATGATATGAATTTTTAAGATGCGAACTAATTGTGGAGTACTTGACAAAGTGTGTGTGTATGTGGGTGTGTGAAAGAGATAGGCACAATAAAAATCATATTGAAGAGAAATTGAAATTTAATAAAAAAGTTTTCGCTGCATGCCGCATCTGTGCTGGTGTTTGTACAAGTGTTCAACTATAATAACGGTAATCGCAACCTCAAACAGAGCTTGGGAGTTGGGGGTGGAGGGGCAGGAAAGAATTTTAATCAAAGGCAACAACCGATTGTCATTTATCCTAACAACTTTATAGCTGTGCGCACGGGTTCAATGGATTTTAATTTGATTTTCTGATTAAAGGATTTTCAACTGCGCTTCTATACAAACGAGCATATGTGGAGGTGTGTGTGTGTACCTGTGTGTGTGTAAGTGAAAAACAATATTTGAACAACTGCAGAGTTTGCTCCTGAGAGCTGCGAGCACAACAAACAGCTTGATATATCCATAACTAACTAAAGAGAGAGAGAGAGAGAGAGAGCGAGAGAGCGAGCGAGAGGGGCGGCTGGCTTTCACGTACTACATATATTCATTGTTAATAGCCGTGTGCTTGTGTGTGTTTGCGGGCGTGTTTGTGCTCATAACGGTTATTACTTAATTGAACTTTAAATTAAGCCTTAAGCCATGGGACATCGGCTGCAAAGGATTCTGTTAGGACTGCTTAATGTTAATTCGCACTTAATAAGGATATACCCCAGCGGGCATAGGGAACAAAGCAAAGCATTTATATATATATATTGAGTTTACTGTGTTTACATATATTGTTAATATGCGGGGCGGTGGTGTCTAGGTGAGCGTGGCTCTATTGAAGAACTTACATCTGTTGAGTTGGCAGGACTGTGAAATGATGGCGAATGCTTTTCAACTGGTATTAATTTGCACTTTTTAAATTAATTTGTGTATTAAAAAAGAGAGAACGAGAGAGAGAGAGAGAGGAAGAGCGAGATAGAGAGAGAGAGAGAGGGAGTAGACTGTATTGATTAGGTATACGAATTGACCATATATGAATGGAGTGAGAACCTTTGCGTGGTTCAAGCGTGCTATTTGACTGTTATACAGTGTTTGTACTGTAGTCCGTCTATTTTAGTTTGTGTACTACTAATATTATACTGTTATACTGTAATATTATTTTACTTTTCAATAGTTATACTGTTATAATTGTTATACTCTGATAATATTAGACGGTCACACACTGTAGGTGTTATACTGTGATACGGTTCAACTGTTATGCTCTTTTACTATGGAATAGTTTAACTGTTATACGATCAAACTGTTTAGTTGTTTTACTGTAAAACAGTTTAACCGTTATACTATTATACAATGAAATAGTTTAACTGTTATACGGTCAAACATTTTAATCGTTTTACTGTAATACATTTTAACTGTTATACTATTGCATTATTTAATTGTTATAAAGTTCAGCAGTTCTACTGTTATATTGTGATACTGTCTTATTATTATGCTGTTATAGAATTAAAGTGTTATACTTTGAAACAGTTATACTGTTATACTGTTATACTGTTATACAGTTAAATTGTTATATAGTTCAACGGGTAGGATTTATTACTCATGGACACATGGTGTATTATACATTCGTTTTGGCTCTTTTATACTTCTTTGCTACACGTTGCTTGTTATACAATAACATTAGCATACTTTAAGGCAACAAAGGACCAACAACAACGGCTATATTACTATGCAAAGTAACCTTAGGGGACTAAAACTTCAAAACGGCTCAGCGACACGTTGCCTAACAGCTAAGGGCGAGCGATTTACAAGGCTTGACTAAAAATAGCCCACAAATTGTTGGATTAAGTTGACTGGGCGAAGAAATCAATAAAAATCAACTAAACACATAATGCGTTACAAATTATATGCCATAAATTTAAGTAATGTATGAGTATATCGTTAATATAGACAGAATACAAAGAATACACAATACACAAAGAGAGAGAGAGAGATATAGATAGATAGAGAGAGAGTAAGAGAGACAGAGGAAGACAGAGAGTAGGAGTAAGACAGACCGACAGACAGTTCGACAGCAAATACATAAAAGTAACAAATACGTTCAGAAACATATATATATATAGTAGGTATAGATAAATAGACATAGAGTCTTGGAACAGGAAATGCTTGAAATAATGTTGGTATTTTTATTGTTTTTTTTTTGTTTTTTGTTATCTGTTGATTTTTACTACCTTGTCGCGATTATTACTGCCCGCGCCCATCCTATATCTCAAGGAAATGGATCTTTTGGCTTTTAAAAGGGCATTCTAAAACAAATAGAGCGGGTAGATGGCATTTGGTAGGGTATATGATAGCACGATATATAGTTAGGTATATAAATATATATATATATGATAAATATGTATATGTTAATTGAGATTATTAGGTATTCGGTATATAGCTTAGCTGAAAATTGAATAAATACATTTTGAAGAACTGGCACGCACATAAGACATAAAGAAAATCAAAAACAAAACCAAAAACAAAAACAAAATGTAAATAAAACAAAAAACACTGGTTAAATAAATCAAACATTAGTTCAAAGGATAGCAGCATCAGTTCTGAGGAGACAGTAGGGCCTGGCATATGTGCAACTTACCTCAGCATCCGGCTGCGAACGATCGGAATCATCATTATCCAAATTCTGATTCTCCAAGTGCTCCTCCTCGGTCTGCGGCATTTGCTGCAGCTCCTCCTTGGATTTGAAGTCCAATTGCCTGATATAGAAGGGCATGATCAAGCCCAGAATCACCTGGTTGAATACCAAAATATATTTATTTAATTATATAGAATAGACTATAAAATATTTAAACTAAATCCAAAAAAATTCAAAGCAATTCCTCGCTCCCACTCACCTTAAAATTTGTATTTTTTCGCGTACGCAATCCGCCCATCCAGAGATCCGCCAGAATCACCTGGCTGCAGGGATGGGCGAGCAGAGCGCGATGATTGGCAGCAACGGCCAGCGAGAGGCAGCTTTGATTGGACCACGAGTGCAGTTCGCAGGTAAGCAAACGCTGCGCCTTCTCCGCATCCTGGCGATAGCTAAAGTCCAACAGTTTGTTGCCTACCAACGCAGCCACCACACAGAACCACAAATGAAACAAATGTCAATTAGTTGACCGCAAAGGTCAGTTACGTTAATTAGACGAGTGGCCCGATTGGTTGACAAATGTCGCCCACACACTCGACGCTCGCGAGAGAGAGAGAGAGTGTCAATTAAGTCAGTTATGCACGACTTACCTTTGCTCTCAAACTCTTTGGCATAGGAGCGCAGCTCCTCATAAATTTCCGTGTCCAAATCATCCTCGGCCGCTTCATGAGCCATGGCCTTGTATAGCTTGCAGGCGACCAAAGACTTGGCCAGCGCCTCCTCGCCATGGGTCCACATAAGCAAAGCCATTTGCTGACGCTTCGTGAGCACGGCCCAAATCTGGAATGGCAGCGAGAGAGAGCGCGAAATAAATTGAGGCTTAATAGAGTCCAAAGAGGCAATTGTTTAAAAATTACGTATACGCACCAGCAGCTCGTTGAATGGAAACTCGAAGAGTGCCATTTCGGTGGTAAATGGCAGCAGTCCTGTAACGAGGCTCAGCGAATTGGCCCCAGCATAGCGTTGATATTGATATGACGAGGACTTGCGGCAGGCATTTGCATAGCTGTTCATCACCTTCGCATAGATGGGCCGAAATTTGCGACGCGTATAATACGATCTGCAACACACACACACACACACTTAGTATAAATAGCCAGCTAACAAAATTTGGTTTGTTCTTCAAGTCAAGTCATTTCTCAACCGAAATTTGCATTTAAGCAAAATTTATTTAGCTCACAGAGGGACTGCGAGGCCGAACGTGAGGCCAAGTAATAATAATACCCGTAGAAAAAGTGTCTGAAAGAATTTTCTTTTTTACATTTAGTTCTTTTTTTTCTATTTTATTATTCTTTATTATTTGCTAAGCTCTGCCCGCATTGCCATTTCGTTTAGCATTCCCTTTGTCAACAATTGGATTGAGGCTCTGCTTGGCGTTTATCCCTTTGTAAAACTCTGCCCCCGCCCCTCTGCCAGACGTTGGCGTCAGCATTGGCTTAAGTGATTTATATCCTGGCCCCCAAAAAAGTAGGAGAAAAAACACAAATAGTAATTGCGTTTGTTTTCCAATTGAATATTTCTAACTTTTTAGTAGCTTTTGCTGCTGCTGCTTCTGTAGAATGTATCTCTATCTGCAAATGAATCTTTACTTAAATTTGTATTTTAATTTTTTATTTTTAAAGTATTTTCATACGTTTAGCTGTAAGTGTATCTGTGTCTGTATATGTGTTTGTATCTGTATCTGTTTTTTTTTTTGTAAGTGTATCTGTATCATTATCTGTTTCTGCGTCTGTATCTCAATCTCTGCCTATTTTTGTGTAAGCATCTCTATCGCCATTCAGATATATATTCCACTCCACTCAAGCTGGGGTTTGTTGAGATATCTTTATAGGAGCTCCTTAGCATAAATCTGCATGTGAAAATCTACACTCTGGAGCACATGACCTTTTCAAGCGCTCTTTAAAAAGAAGTCCAAAGTAAACTCGTGCTTACAAATTTATTTGACTTGTTTTGTTTTATTTATCATTATTTACAGAAGCTGTTTAAGCAGCTGCTGCTCGCTTTTACGGCCAAACAATTAAAGCGGGCATAATAAAGAAAAAATGTTGCCATAAATAATTTATGGGACATAAACGCGCGACAATTGGAAAATCAATTCAAATTTTATGGTAAGCAAATCAAAAACTTGAACGAGTTTAATTACTCACAAATTGGCAGGCCAGGTCTCTAGGATTGACTGTCTGCCTGCCTGTTGCTCATTCAAATGTCTAGACGTTGCTGAATGGAATGCCAAATAGATACACATACACAACCACAGGCAGAAACAAACACACACACACATGCACACACGCCCTATGAAACTCACGCCCCAAAGGTATTTGGCAAGCCAAGCGAGAAAAGGCCAAAAACAAGAAGCGAAGCGTAATTTAATCTAAACAACAGTTTCGATGCCAGTTTCAGTTTTCAGCTTTCCGTCGAGCCCCATAGACCAAATAGCATTTAGATGGGCATTTGTCAGATAACTTGTGACCTTTGATTGAAGCACAAAAGGACCCAAAAAGGACAATAGGCGAGAGCAAGAGGCAAGTGTTAAATTAAGTAGTTTATCTAGCCGAACGACATCAATGAGCCAATGAGCCAATGGCCAAAAGCCAAACAAAACAAAAGTTGCATAAAAATGTGCCAAAAGAAGAACATTTACTTTCTAACCATTTAACATTTACTTAAATCCCCCAATGAAATTTACTTTACTTCTTTTTTGTTTCAATGAAACTTCATAAACAGCGCTGAACCCTTAATTTGGGCACTTTCTGTTCTATTTTTTGCACTTTTGCTGTGATCCATTTGGAGAACTTGCTCAACTTTTCGTTTCTTACAATGCGTTTTTTTGGCTTTTAATTAAATTACTTGATTGATACATTTGCCATGCTTCGGCCGCCCTTATTGAAACCTCAAACATTTTTAGGGCCAGCTCACAATGAGCAAACACAAAACAGAGTGAATAAGTGGCAATAAACGACGAAATTATACCCTTACCAAATTTTCTTTGCGACAAGTTTTAGCTAAATGAATTATTGATGAGTTTCACAGACAAAGTGAATATAAAACTGAAATGATTCTAGTCTTTTTATACCCTGCAAGAGGAGCTTGCTACACCCTGGCCTTAATGTACCCTTTGTTAAAAGTTTGACTTCAACCTACGAAACAGTCTGAAGAGTTTTCCTTATTTGTTCTCAAGTATAGGTAATGCCCTTTCGAAATTCACTTAATATATAAACCACATATTACATTCCGTATGCCCACATTTCTAGTGTATAAAGGTAAAATGTTATATATTTTATTAAATTCCTACATTCCTACACAAAGCGACCTCAAAAGCCGCGTTAACTAAATTTAAGCCGCTGCGTTTTTTGCCTCGCTGGCCAAAAATGTTAATGCGGAATAATTATAGACGCCTTTTGGCGTCTGCTTTGCCGCTGCTCGCTGCCCTTTTTGACTTTTTGTTTTTCCACACGCTAAAACAACAAACTTATTACATTTTCATAAACAAATTTTTGCCAAGCGGAGGCGGCGTTGACGTCGACGTTGCGGCTCATCAAATTTAATCCGGCAACAAGTTAAAGGCGTCGGCCCATGATACAGGGCGTGGCCCATACTTGCCGAGGTGAGGCGCTGGCAGCAATCTTTATGGAGCTTGGGTCAAAGTTAAAAACACAGACATAAACCGAAAACGCTGCAGTGATAAACTAATTTGTTGGGTCCACCCTAAAGCCCACTCGCGTTCCGCCCACTGTCCATTTGCCAGTTGCCATCAGCTTTTAATTGGCGCGCGTTTTATATGCCAGAAGACGATCATTATAACTTAGGCATTAAGTTTGTCACGACCTTTTCCCCGAAATTTACGACTGCTGCCTTTTGTAGTGCCATTTCCACTGAAATTTCAGTTGGCCAACATTAAACTTTATTCTTGTTCTTATGTTTGGGGTACAATTACTCAAACAGCTCGATTTGATGGGCCTTAGCTCTTGCCTGTAGTGTTTGCGCACTTCGGTTCGAATGAGAGTAATCAAATATCAAGGAGACTGACTGATAGATACTCTGTACGATTTAAGTTCGAAAAGCGCCTGAAGCCAAACTAAAATATAAAGTGCAATATACCTGCACTTTAAATCAAATTATAGGGTATTTACGGCCAGTGAATATTTCAAATTAAAGCCACTTTTAGTTCTATGACAGTTATTTAATTTCAGAACAGTCGTAGTCATAAAATTTCCTTTAATGTAATGTAATGTAATGATATACCCACTTTTATTAGAATGACAGGGTATTAAATAGGCACTACAAATGCTGTAAAATCGTAACTATTTGTCTTCTAAGCAAATAAAGCATCATTTACTCTAATTAAATTGAAAAACTAATGCATTTCCAAGGAATATACCCTTTTCATTTAACTAACAGAGTATTATGAAACTGAGTAAATCTTAATTTTACAAGCAAATAATTCAACTAATATTTCATGATAAACTTCACTTTATGCACAAACATTCAATATACCCGCCTTGTGAATTACAGGGTATTTCAAAACTTATATGCAATCTGACACAACATAACTCATTCAATTTAACATAATTTTAATAAGTCTCAATATACACTTTAATTTCCAAATTTCTATGCGTTGATCCTGAAACTAATTTACAGGGTATTTATAGTCAGCATTTGTAGTTTGAAGAAAATAAAATATATACCCGCTTGCGATAAATGTATAGGGTATTTAAGAGCATCGAATCAAATTCTATCTGCTTAGCTAACAAAAACTTAACGAAAAGTGCCCACAATATGCTCGAAATATGAACCGAGAAATGCATATGCCCACTGACGCACAATTAACAGGGTATTTAAGGGCAAGCTATTCGATTTAAAGTGAACAAAACCCACTCGAGCAGCAAAAATTCGACTTGAGCTGTCCCACACATATAACCCTTATTAAATATTTAATTTACAGGGTATTAAAAGCTTTTGCACACGTGAGCCAGGCACACGACGCCTGCATATGTTACCCTGTCTGCTCTCACTCACCGATAGGCGCCGCCCATTAGTTTATTGATGACAAGGCCAATGTCGTGAAGCGTGTAAATGTAGCCTTTGGGTATATGCGGGCGCACATCGCGCAATATGTAGCTGCAATCGAGAATGAAAAAAAAAGGAAAAAGAAAATTGAAAAGGAAGCGAAAAACATTCATTCAGTATGAATACCCAAACGAACACGCTCACATACATATTCATAGGCCAACAAGGAAAACGAAACTTACCCCAAGGTATTGGCCGGACCATGTTTTGTGTTGTAGAGCTCCTCGAGTCGGGGTATTGTTAAAAATTTCTTCATCGAGACGCCATTTTCCAAGAGTAATTTGACAAAATCGATTCTATCATGTTCGAGTGCCTGCATCATGGCCTCATCCAGAGCGCCTGCGGATATATATAATAAAGAATTATGCAAGCAATGGATCCAAATTAAACAAGTATATATACATATATATACATAGCTTTATATATCTTTGTATATGTATAACGTATTTATGTACCATTGGGCCACTCCTGTCCATAGACAAATATTTCACTGCGCGCTATGTCCACACGATTCCATGTCAATGCAAGACTCAATTGCTCTGGGGGACTGAGATGCTGTGATTTGAATAGAGCTGTTAAAATGGTCTGATCCAGCTCCTGTGCCTCGCCCTCGGGCTTTTCCTGTATGCGAAAGACGGTAATCTGAAGGGAGACAGGACGAGAGAAGCGAAATGAAGCCTTAAGTAATGCCTAATGTAAAAACCGCTAAACAAAAATACTGTTTGTCTAGCAGCAAGGCAAGAGGTCTGCCCTATTTGAAAACCAATTAAAATCTTAATAACAACGACAGCAAATTCATCAAAATTCATCTAAAATTCATCAAAAATTCAGGCAAATTCTATTTGTGGTATGCAAAAATGAGTTCGTGGCTGATTTAAAATTCATTAAACGTTCAATTGAATCTTGCGTTAGGCTAATTATTTTTCAGGTTAACTGTTGGCTAATTAAATACATAAATCTCTAAAGCGCCACTGACTTAAGTCTCTTTAAGAACTGCCACAAACACACGAAGAAATTCATGAAGCTCGAGGTGGGATGGATTTCGCCTCCATCTTTGATGCCCTTTTAATTGCTCAAGGTGAAAGCCTTTCGCTTCGTAATTAATCATCTCTACTTTAAACTAAAGCAACAACTTTGCTTAATATATTTAAGTTAATAACACCTCAGCGAGCACAATCAACGGGCAAAAGTGCTGAGCCAATGCCACCTGACGACCTTTTAAATATCTATAAAATATGTTTTATGCTTCGCTTTTATGTTTTACACAAATTTTTCTCCTTTTGTGGCTAAACAATTTAATATAATTTAGGCCACAAAAGGAATTGAAATATTGTGTTGCCAGGGGAATGCCTTAAATATATGTGTGGCTTATAAGCAGATCAGGTGAGAGCAAAGGAATGCTCGCATCGAAGAGCTCCTGTAAATTGTAGGTGAATTGAAGTGCTTAGATATGTTTATTGATATCAGTTATAAATGGCAAGATTTTTAAGGATTTTTAGTGAGAGTTTGAGTAGGTCGTTCATCTGTCTAATTATGCCGCGAATTCAAGGACACATAGAAGTCAATTGACATTAAAGGTAACTGATAACAGTTCATAAAATGCGTAACTAGGACACATTTAAACTAAGCAACTCACTAAGCTAAGCAAATAGGTTTATAGTTATAGTCACAGTTACTTGCCCGCAACAAGCTGTTTCCATGTAAAACAAACATGAAACCTATGTAGAGTAGGAGACAGAGAACAGAATGTCTTTGCCGAGCATACGAAATGCAATATGTTATGTAAGAAACTCAACGATCCATAGGGAATTAGAGTTGATATGGAGGACTGCTGAAGTACACGGCCAAAGCTTCATTACTTAACAACTACGTTAACAGCAATCAGCCTGTGCCATAGGAAGGCAGTGTAAATACAACAAACGATGGATTATACAACATATATAAGTATCTATATTTTTATATGTATACTAGATCCATGCCGTGAAGTAAGTTTATATAGACACAACTAAATATTTCTATCTACTATTCTAAACTCTTTTTACTAAATATATAAGACATATATAAATAGCTGATATATATATAATAGATATGTATAGCTTTATGCTATTATATAAAAAATGCCCTTTTAAGCAATTAAAAAGTTGTTGAACTCAAGTTGAGCTAAACTTCAAGCAAGTCATCTCAGCTACAAAACCTACTACTTATCATAGCCCACCTCTCCAATTACAGGGCATATCAAAATTTAACAAAATTGTATTTAGGACCACCCACTCAATGCCAAAGTCAAAAGTGCTTACCAAATTCTTGTTGCGCGTGCACTGCAGCAGCTCCTGGTAAAGTTTCTCAGCCTGATCCAAGCCTACTTCAAAGGTTTTTTGTATGGTGCCAATGAGATAATCACGCATAGATTCCAACACGGGCTGCTCCTCGCCATCTGATGCATACCTATATATAAGTTAACACAATTGATCAGCAGAACGTAAATATTGAAGCTGACCATGCATTCTCAGCATAAATGCTTACGACACCAGCTGTCTCAAGCGGACATTGCACAACAGCGGAAGCGTCCACGCGCAACAATGTTGCTGACCAGCGACCTAGTACTGTATGCAATGCCAGCGTTTTCAGGGCTTAGGGCTAGCTTCTATTATAAGAACGATTGTCAAATAGAGTTAGTTGATTTTTGGAAATAAAGAACGTCGGTCATCGCCACGGAATTCACAAAGTCTTCTCATTTTTCGAATAAGTGTTAACGCCGATACTCCGTACGCGCTTAACATAATTTCGAAATCTTAAAATAAATAACTGGCGCCCAACGAAATCGGAAAAAAAAAAACCCGAACTCAATTAAACAAATATTCAAAAAATAATTTGTGAAAAAAACCCGAACTCAGTTAAACAAATATTCAAGAAATAATTTGTGAAAAAAAAAAAAACCCGAACTCAATTAAACAAATATTCAAAAAATAATTTGTGAAAAAAACCCGAACTCAGTTAAACAAATATTCAAGAAATAATTTGTGAAAAAAAAAAAAAACCCGAACTCTATTAAGAAAATTTCCAACAAATAATTTGAAAAAAACCCGAACTCAATCAAACAATTATTAAAAAAAAATTTGTGAAAAAAAAAACCCGAACTCAGTTAAACAAATATTCAACAAATAATTTGTGAAAAAAAACATTATAAATTACAACTAATACGCAACAAAAAAAGTTCACCGAGGGATTCATCAAACCATCAGCTCTACGAAAATAATATAAGAACATGTAAGTAGGGTGTTCAAAAAAAAAAAAAAAAGAATAATAATAAATAAAAATTGTAAAAATACAATTCCAACTGTTCAACTAAATTTTAATTGTATAAAAAACACTACACATATCTTATTTGCATGTTATGAGTGATAGTGAGATACAAGATTTAGTAAAAAAATTTCAAAGTATAGATACAGGTGAAAAAATAAAAATGTCTTTATCTAACGAACAGTTAAGAGCGATTGTAGAAGGCGCAGTTACAAGCGCATTAAGAACCCAAAAAGAAAACTTTGATCAGAAATTACGCGACATAGAACAACGTATTGGTTCTGTACAAGTTAGCACTCCTGAAGTAGAAACATTTAGAGAGGCCGAGATCAGGGCAAGCGTCATTTGCAATGAAACCCTTGACATAATGAAATCCCTTCCAGAATTTGAAGGAAAAAATGAGACTTATGTATCATGGAGGAAAGCTGCGCATACCGCATACAAAGTATATGAAAAATATGATGGTAGCTCGAAACATTATCAAGCTTTAGGAATATTAAGAAACAAAATTAAAAACGCCGCCGATATGGTACTCTCTTCGTTTGACACTCCTCTGAATTTTAGGGCCATTATAAATCGGTTAGATTTCACGTACGCAGACAAAAGACCGATATACCTAATTGAACAAGAGCTGTCAACACTCCGTCAAGGAAATCTGACACTACTACAGTACTATGACGAAGTGGAGAAGAAACTGACTTTACTCATAAATAAGACAATCATGACCTATGACGCCAACGTTGCCTCTTCGTTAAATGAGAAATACAGGGCAGACGCTCTACGAGTATTCATCTCAGGTACCAGGAAAACTTTAAGTGATGTCCTATTCTCAGCTAGACCAACTGACCTTCCGTCTGCACTGGCATTAGCCCAAGAAGTCGAGTCTAATCATGACCGGTATATGTTTGCCACGAATTTTGCACGTAGTTTAGAAGAAAAGGCTCAGAGAACAGTACAAAAACAACAAGGCAGAGATAGGAACCTAACTCAAGACCCAAAATACAACCAGCCAGGGAAAAGCCCATATTATAAGAAACAAGAATTCTCACCACGACGAGAACAAGTTGAACCAATGGACGTTGATACATCCGCTCGCTTCGGACAGACGACCCAATACCAGCAAAACACGGCTCCCTCAAAGCAAACTCAGTGGTCGACTCAACAACAAAACACAAAATATGAAAGTTACAATAATCAGGGACAAGCAAACAAGAGACCAAATAATAGTAGTGCACGACTCACAGGACCGAAGCAGCAAAGAGTTAACTATTTAGAAGCAAGAGATTCAGAATATGAACAGGACGGTAATAAATACCGGACCATCGCAGAAAATGAGGCAGAAGACATTGAAGACGAATCCGACGAATATGACCAGGTCCATTTTTTAGACCTGGCTCCCTGCTACCGTTCATAGAAAGATCAGTGGCAGGAAGGACAATAAGATTACTTATAGATACAGGGGCCTCTAAAAACTATGTTAAACCATTAAAAGAATTAAAACATATTAAGCCAGTAGAAAAACCCTTTCGAGTAAAATCAATTCATGGCTATAACGATATTGACAGGAAGTGTACAATGCATCTTTTTAACACAAATACAACATTTTTCTTACTACCAAACCTTACGAAATTTGACGGTATAATTGGACTTGATTTACTAAACCAAAACAACGTTATATTAGATTTCAAAAACAAGAAGTTAATAACAAACTGCACTTCCGAGACTATTAAATTTCTAAAATGCCCAGCCGTAAATTTTACGGATGTCAAAGAAATAGAAACCCCTCAAGCCATAACGACAAACTTTCAAACAATGCTCAAGAAACGAACAGGAGTCTTTGCGGAACCAAATGAGGCACTCCCGTATAATACCAACATCATTGCCACCATTAGAACAGAAAATGAGGATCCCATATATTCCAAACTATACCCATACCCAATGGGCGTATCGGAATTCGTAAACGCAGAAACTCAAGACCTGTTAAAAAACGGTATAATACGTCCATCTCGTTCACCGTACAATAACCCCGTTTGGGTTGTAGATAAAAAAGGTACTGATGAACAGGGAAGGAAAAAGAAGCGTTTAGTCATAGACTTCAGAAAACTTAACCAAAAAACAATAGACGACAAATATCCAATCCCCAATATTGCCTCTATCTTATCCAACTTAGGAACAGCAAGGTATTTTACAACCCTAGATCTGAAATCCGGATTTCACCAGATCTTACTTGCTGAAAAGGACAGAGAAAAGACAGCCTTTTCTATAGGAAGTGGAAAGTATGAGTTTTGCAGGCTCCCTTTTGGCTTGAAAAATGCACCCAGTATTTTTCAAAGAGCCATTGACGATGTGCTCAGAGAGCAAATCGGAAAATCTTGTTATGTTTACGTCGACGACGTAATAATTTTTTCTGAAAACATGGAAAACCACGTCAAACATATCGCCTGGGTCTTAGATAAGCTATACGAGGCCAACATGAGAGTTTCGCCAGAAAAATCACACTTTTTCAAAGAAAGCGTTGAATATCTAGGTTTCGTGGTCTCAAGTAAAGGTATAAAGACATGTCCAAGTAAAGTTGAAGCGATTCGTAACTACGAATTACCAACAACTCTGTTTAACGTCAGATCATTCCTCGGCCTGGCAAGCTACTATAGGTGTTTTATCAAGGACTTCGCATCTTTGGCAAAACCTATAAGCGACATCTTAAAAGGCGAAAACGGCAAAGTTAGCGCAGGACAATCAAAGAAAATACCAGTAAAATTCGACGAGAGTCAACTCACGGCATTTGAGAAACTAAAAGAGGTTCTCGCATCCGAAAATGTAATGTTACTCTACCCCGACTACAAGAAAGCGTTTGATTTAACAACTGATGCTTCGTCCTTTGGTCTAGGGGCAGTCTTATCCCAAGGTGGAAAACCAATCACCATGATATCAAGGACATTGAAAGATAGGGAACTTAGCTTTGCAACAAATGAAAGAGAATTACTTGCTATAGTCTGGGCCTTGAAAAGCCTCCGAAACTATCTGTACGGAGTAAAAAATTTAAATATCTTTACGGACCACCAACCCCTGACGTTTGCAGTATCTGACCGTAATCCAAACGCAAAAATCAGGCGTTGGAAAGCTTTTATAGACGAGTATAATGCAAATATCTATTACAAGCCAGGGAAGGAAAACTACGTTGCTGATGCGCTATCGCGGCATAATATTCATGCCTTGGAAGACGACGCACAGTCAGACAGAGCTACAATGCATAGCGAAGTATCACTCACGTACACTATAGAAACAACAGACAAACCAATCAACTGTTTCCAAAACCAAATTATAATTGAAGAAGATAGAGTAGCCTCTGATCGTACAGTCATTATATTCGGTAAAAAAATCCGACATACAATTCACTTCTCAGACAGAAATTCGTTAATCGAAAGAGTTTACGATGTAGTCAAAAAAGACGTCGTTAATGCAATCCATTGCGAGTTACCAGTACTGGCATTCATACAACATAAACTAATAGAAACTTTCCCAACAACAATATTTCGATATACAAAACATATGGTAAATGACATTTTTGACAAGAACGAACAAAAAGAAATAACTGTAACAGAACACAATCGAGCCCACAGAGCAGCTCAAGAAAATGTAAAACAGATTTTACAAGACTACTTTTTTCCAAAAATGACAAAACTAGCTAACGAAGTGGTTGCAAATTGCAAAATCTGTAAAACAGCTAAGTACAACCGTCACCCACAAAAACAAATACTTGGAGAAACTCCTATACCTTCCTATGTGGGTGAAATGCTACACATTGACGTATACTCAACTGATAAAAAATACTTCCTTACATGCATAGACAAATTTTCAAAATTCGCAACCGTTCAACCCATTGCTTCAAGGACAATAATCGACATACAATCGGCAATTTTACAACTTGTAAATTTTTATCGACATATCAAGACGATCTATTGCGATAATGAACCCTCCTTAAAGTCCGAAACAATAAAATCACTATTAAACGGCCAGTATGACATTCAAATCGTAAACGCCCCACCACTCCATAGTACTTCAAATGGACAAGTCGAGAGATTTCATAGCACCCTCAGCGACATCGCAAGATGCCTAACAGCTCAAAGAAAAATTACAGATACCGTTGAAACGATACTCCAAGCAACTATTGAATACAACAACACAGTTCACTCGGTAACAGACAAACGTCCAATCGACATAATCCACTCATCCTCCCCAGAACTTAAAATTGAAATAAGAAATAAAATTCAAAAAGCACAGCAGCTCCAAATAAACAGGGTAAATGAAACAAGACACGATAGACAATTCCAAGTAGGCGATACAGTTCTTGTAAAGGCAAACAGACGTTTAGGGAACAAATTGACACCACTGTACAATGAAAACAAAATTGACGCAGACTTGGGGACAACGGTCTTAATAAAAGGGAGGGTGGTCCACAAAGACAACCTAAGGTAAACAAAACATTAAACCCTTTTTATTTCTTTTTATCTTTAGGATTTGGGCTATAATTCTCTTCGCCACAACGGTAGCGGCGAAACTTACCGATTATACGAACACAGATTACATACCGATCTCAGACGGATATGTAACCATTTGGACGGATTTCCAATATTTAAAACATTCAACTAATCTTACTCTATACTCAGCAATAGTAGAGGACACGAAGAAATTAAGACAAAATTTTCCACGATCACATATGAGACAGTTATTAGACACAGATATACAACATATAGAAGCACTAATAGCCACAGTAAATATCCATCATAGACATGCTAGGAGCATTAATATGCTAGGCACCGTTCTTAAAGTCGTAGCTGGCACGCCAGACTCCGACGACTTGGAAAATCTTAAATTTACACAGAAAGAACTTGTAGAATCAGAAAACAGGCAAGTAACTATAAACACAAAAATGCAAGAACAAATAAATAAGCTAACCGACACAGTAAACCTCATAACAAAAACAAAGCAAATAGATACAGAACATTTGTATGAGACACTGCTCTCAAGAAACAGAATAATTATTTCAGAACTAGAAACCTTGATGCTATCAGTAACACTTGCAAAGGTTGGAATTGTAAACCCCTCCATATTAGATTCTTCTGACTTAAAAAATATTGTTAATGAACACCCTATAAATATCACTATTACTGACTTAATGGAAGTATCTCAAGTTAAAGTCTTGCTAAATAATAACTTTTTACACTTTATTATAAGATACCCTAAGCCTAACATAGTATGTAAAAAATTAACAATATACCCTGTCCAACACGATGGCATTGTAATCAATTTCGCCGAAGACTACGATATAGCTGTTTGCGACAACCATGTAATATCAATAGGAAATTGTAGCACAGCCCTCACAACAACGTTCTGTAAGAAATTACCCTATACAACGTGCGCGCAACAACTGCACTCAGGTGGCACTGCACATTGCTCAACTCGACCCAGCCATCTTGAACCTCTAACCATCATCGACGATGGCGTTATCATCATCAACGACAGAGTGGCTATAGTTGACGAGCAAATGGTGAAAGGGACATTCCTCCTTACCTTTGACAACGAGATAAAGGTAAACGGCACCGTATATAAAAATCCAAAAAAATACGTGAGGAAATCCCCGAGACCAGCGGCATCCACGCTTCTAAATATAACGGATCATCAGGAAATACCGAGCCTGCCGTACCTACAGAAGCTAAGCATAAAAAACATCCGGGACATTGCTCAAATAGAAGAACAACTGGTAAAAAGACCAATAATATCTGGACTAACCGTGGTCATCATTCTACTTTCCTGCTACGCCTCAATGAAACTTTATCAAAGACATCAGAGGAGCAAACGTCAACTTGATCTTCAAGCGGTAATTAACAGTTTGAAGAACTCCGAGGACGTCATTCACCTAAGTGGGGGAGGAGTTAACACAATTGATCAGCAGAACGTAAATATTGAAGCTGACCATGCATTCTCAGCATAAATGCTTACGACACCAGCTGTCTCAAGCGGACATTGCACAACAGCGGAAGCGTCCACGCGCAACAATGTTGCTGACCAGCGACCTAGTACTGTATGCAATGCCAGCGTTTTCAGGGCTTAGGGCTAGCTTCTATTATAAGAACGATTGTCAAATAGAGTTAGTTGATTTTTGGAAATAAAGAACGTCGGTCATCGCCACGGAATTCACAAAGTCTTCTCATTTTTCGAATAAGTGTTAACGCCGATACTCCGTACGCGCTTAACATAATTTCGAAATCTTAAAATAAATAACTTATATATATATATACAGAAAAGTTAAAGTCTAGGTCGAAGTAAGTCTAGCGACTAATTAAACACATTAAATTAAATGAAGCAAAAGGGAATGGAGGCCACAAATTGTTAGGTAAATAACGAAAGAACAACAATAACAACAACAACAATTAAATAAGACTGACAAAAAGTTTGTCAAAACGAAGTGGGCTACGCGCCGTATGCGTAATTTTGCGGGCCACGCGGCTTATGCGTAACATTGTGGCCTACATTTTGTCAGCGGGCCTCGAATTTAAATAATTTGCCAAAATGTCGTGTACTTAATGAACGTGAAGCCTGCCTAAAGCAGTCAGACAGACACTAATAACAATATCAGACGCACAAGGCAGAAGCAGCCGCAAATTAAATAAGAAAAGGACCAGCAGGCAACAGGCAACAGGCAGGCAACGGCAGGCCAACCTGCATGAGAAGGCGTAACTAATTAAATTTCAACTAACGGCTGTTGCCTCATTAATTGCCTAGCTGGCAATCAGTCTGATGCCAAAAAAGATATATTTATATATAAATAACAATCCGTTTAGACTTACTTGTGCACAAAGGCCAACAGATCGGCTGCACGGCCGGAACCATCGCAAACGACAACAGGAACAGGAGGCGAATCCGTCACGTATTCGAGGACAGCACGTATTGTGTTCGTTCCGCCCTCAATCACCAGACAGACAACCGGCGTACTGGAATGTGTGACTGCAAGGGCATAAATAAATTATGTTAAAGACATATATATATATATATATATATATATCGACATACATACATATATACATAATATATATATATATATATATATGTTATATATGAATGTATCTAAGAAAGGTGCGAGTCAATAATTCACAGCGAGAGCATCGCTTAGCTGGCGGCTGGCAGCTAACTCAACCTAACCTCAGCATGATTTATGCAATACAATTGTCCACTCTTCAATCACAAGCTTTTTATATAACACAGTCATAATAATAATAAAAGCAAACAACTTCATCATAATAATAATCATCCAAAGGCCACAGAAGAGAACAGCATACTACTCATTCGTATTTTCATACTTACGTTTTGAACTGAGCTTCAACGAGCGAACGACTGTTCCACGAGCTAAGCACATATACAAATGAAACTTTAACCTTTAGAAATGACACTGGCTGAAAGTTGTGTTAGTGGAGCAACTTTGTCTTCTCTCTGTTTTCCTATGCTCTACGCTCTATATTTCACTTTTTTCTGACTATATGTTACACTAAATTGAAACTTGTTCAGCAGACTTGAGGCAATCATTTATAAAGCACATTAAAGCTTTAAAGCTTTTTGGGTCAAATTGCCTTCCAGATGCCGCCTTTACCTCACCTTTACTCCTAAAAAGCTTAAATCTTAAAAGCACTAGAAAGCTGCTTAAAGCACATTTAAAATTTTAAAATTATTTTATATTCAGTAAATTAAGCTTCAAAGCACATTTAAGCTAATTAAAAGCTGTTAGCAGCAGCTTTCCTACATTATATTTCCAAAAATATTTTTTTAGAATTCAAACAAACTTTTTTAAGAGCTTAAAGCTTGAATGCTGGAGTCATACAACTACCATGATAGGTCCGTAGCAATTTAATACATAAAGCATGATAGGCCCCATTAATAAGTTATAATACTATAGTCTTAAATGTCAAATAGAAATATTGAAGCTCACTTAAAGATGCAGTCCATGCAACTAGCTTCACTCTTCGCTCAATCTATACGTTCTCTATTCAATTCCTAATATGCAAATATCCACATGGATTAATCCAACACTTTCAACTCGTATATCTGCACACCTAAGTTAGATTTAAGGGCTGTGTGCAATTTCTCTGCATGGAAACTGAACTCTGTACAACGCCTCTCAGGCAGCTTTTGTACGACTTCTGCCTCAAAGCATATTAATCTTTGCCACAATTTCAAAAGTTTCTTCCTCTTCCTCTTTGGCTGCTTGCCGCAATTGCAAATCCGACTAAAACTGATTGCATTTGTTCGCTTTGTTGATCTGCCTCATCGTAAACTTACATGGATGCAGCTTTAAATTCGAAATGAATTTCTCCAGTTTGCGTCGCAAAATCAATTCAGCTCCATATTTGGCCTGGGTGCCATTGTCCACGAGCAGAAAATACGCATGTCGATTGTTCAGCACAGCCAATTTTGATCTAGTAAAGAAATAAAATAAAGTAAATTTTATTGTAAAATGTCAACTGAGTTCAGCTTGGCAACAGGTGCCACAAATTGCCAACAGAACAGCTTTAACAAAGCTTGTGCTGCGGCCTTATCAAATATGCAGTGGGTGGAACCTACCTTGGCGAGCTAATGCTGTGGCAGGGCACCTCACGATTGTGACCCAACAGCTCATGATTGCGCTCCACAATGCCCCAGGGCGCAATGCCGATGCTGACCACGCGTCCTGTTCTCTGCTGCCCCTCCAGCAGCAAAGCGTCGCCCACTTGCTTAGTGACGCCTGTAAAACAAAGAGAAAACCAAAAAAAAAAAATAAATAAAAGAACAAGTAAGAAAATTTTTATCAGGCTTAACTGACTGCTTAATGCTTGCTCCTCGAATAAATTGTTCTAATTTGTTCTGATTTTTTCTAATGTCTCTATAAGTCTCTATAGTCTAGCCATAAAACTGTGGTAGATCTTGCTTATCTGGTATTTTTCTGGAAATCAACACTAATTAATAATTATATATATCATTTTAGGTATATTATTTTAGATATATTATATACACATATTTTAAGGTTCGAATACTTTTCATAAGTTATAGCAATTCTCGATTCAGTTCGCCTCAAGTCTGCGTATCCAATAAATTATTAATAATTTAGCAGACGAAGGTCAGCCCATGCCTTGAAATGAAGACTTGGTATGGCATTCAGTCTAGTTTGACACGTTCCTATATACCCTCTTTACTGCTCGAACGAATATTAAAAGAACAAAAAATAAACTTATAGACAATGTGAACAATAGCAACAAAAACATGTCTAAAATAAATACGCTTTTGTGTTACTTTTTGTGTATAGAGAAATCCGAGTACCTTGATTTTGACTTTCACTTTTTTACTACATAAATGTATATATGTATATATATTACACATATATATTTATATATATATATTTTACTGTTGGATTAAGTTCATGCCAGAGCAGCGTGTCTAAAATTTAATAACAGCTGCAACAGCACAAAAGAAAGATGACAAAAAAAAGGACTCAAAAACTAATGTTGAAAGCGAGTAACGAAGTTGAGATACACTAAAAGAAAATTTGATTGAAGACAACTTACAATAAATGCAATGAATCCTTGCCTAATTCTTGTATGAAAATATTAAGTTGAAAAGGAATCAGATTGCTATATCAAAGAAAGGCATTTCTAGTTGCGTTGCTTCAAGAATGCTTAACTCTTGTTTATGCATGAATATATATCCTTTACAAACTTAAACCAGTTTAACTTATATATAAATTAAAAAACTTAAAATTTTATAGATATATATTTTTATGTCTTAATTGCCCAAAAATGTTTGTAAAATATAACTTTTCTAGTTTTATTTAAGGGTTTATCGTTTATCGTTGCCTTTCCCAGGGCAAAAGTCTTGACATTTCATCATTATTCCGCCCTTTGTTAGGGCATTTAGTGTCGCTCAGTTAATACGGAAACTGTGTGCAATCACTTGACTGCGCGATATCCGCTTGGGATTTTTATTTATTTAATTTTCAACTGACTGCCCAACTTGAACTTCTCCTTGTTGCCGCTGCTGTTGTTGTAGAGGGTTTCATTATTGTCTGTCGCTGCGTTATTTTCTTGGTTGAAAACTTATTTAACTTCGTTCAAGTTGACTTTAATAGTGTTGCCATAAAAGATTTTTGTAGTAAAAAGTGAAATGAACTCGAAGCGACTCACCTGTATTGGTGCCGCCCGTGAAAATCCAAGCTCCCGTAGTTTTGGCCGCCTTTAATAGTCCTTTGCGTATTTCCTATAAAGAAGAATTTGGAATTTGAAGAGTTTTCTTCTTCTTCTTTTCTTTTTTGAATGCCATTCAATTAGCGTGTGAAAGTGGACACTTGGTTTGTATAGTTGAAAGTTTGTTCTGCTTTTGCTTTTCCTTTCCTTTTTCTTACCTTTTTGAGCTTTGCCTGCAAATCAAAGTTGGCTTTGCCGCCCTGCACGGTGATCAAAAGTTTTGGCAATTCCAGATTCCATTCCTTGGTGAATAACTGCACCAGCAGCTCCGGTCGTGTATCAAATGACAGCCGTACATACTGAGGATATATATAAAAGTATTCGTTTGCTAAGTTATTGGCAAAAGTTGAAGCAACGCCTCCAGAGAGACAAAGAGACTCGCAACAAATTTGCTTTTAAAGTGGCATAGAGCCTCTGCCACATTATATAAAAATCCACTTAAACAGCAGCTCAAGTTGTATGGTTCGAGTATATTTTAGTCGGGTAGTATTGACTAATTGATACTCTTTAGTAAGAATTTACAGACTATATACAAAATAATCAAATAATTAAAAAAGTAAATTTTATTTTTTATAAGAAAAAACGAACTTCAAATATAATTACTAAAATAATAAAATAAGTAATTAATGGAATTAATTAAATAAAATATGTTTAAGTCAAATTAAAGTGATATATATTATTTTTTTCAATTATAATTAATAATTAAAATAATTAAAAATTACCAAAATATATTAACAAATTGAAAAATAACTTTAATTTTGAGTTAATTACTTTAATTAATTTATGTCTTTCTTAATTACCTTAATTAGTTCAATAATTATTTCAATTACTGAAGCAAATTTTCCAAATGACTTAATTTTCTTGAGCACATTTTATTTGTTCATTTAATTTGTTAAGTAATTATCTTAGCAATTTAATTATTATCAAATACAATTTACGAGTTTAATGACCTATGTAATGGACCTCAGTCTTAGTCAACTACCTCAGTTGCCGTTCAGTTAAACTATCTACTATCTATGGTCGACTGGAACTCACCTGCGCCTTGGTGGGATGTGCTCCACCTTGAAATTCAATTGTACCATATGCATCGGTGGGCTGTGGGCGTGTATGCTTGGTGGGCAGCCAGAGGTCGCCCGGCGAGCCGCTCTCGATGCCGGCAATCGTCTGATGCGTAATCTGTGCCTGGCCGCAGCAGCATCTGTCAAACGCAAAAGAGTTGTTAATACGCAGTTAAAGTCAGGTTAAGTTGACGCCGCATTGCAACCGGATGTGGCACAAAGGCAAAAGGGAAGCATATTTCTTCATATATATATATTTTTATTTATATTGCTGGCAAATTAGTTGAGTGGGGAGATATATCTGTTATTGTTGTACGACGTGTTGATTTATTGTCAATATATGTGTTGTATAAATGACACGAGGCAGCAAGAACACTCCACACACACACACATGCATACATAAGCACGCGTGCTTCCCACGCATATTATGGCAAGCCTCACGTGTAAAATAAACCGTTATTTATGCATGTGCGGCTCTTTTGTTGGCGCTTATTGTGGGTGGCCTTGTTGCTGTTGCCGTTGCCTGTGCCTTTCCGTTGTTGTTTTTGTTTTCGTTTACTCATACGCAAAGCTGTCACATTTGTCTGTCTGCCGCAGCGTCTCTGCCTGAGTGTGAGTGTGTTTGGCTATAACAATAGCTTTGACAGAGGCAGCATGTTTGTTTGCTTGTCATTTTTTCGCTCTCTCTCTTACTTCATCTGCTTAGCTGCTCTTTGCGTTTGCTCAAAACTTTTCGTCCTGTTAAATAATAAATTTCAATTACAGCTAACTAATACAAGCCACGCATATGCATCGCTCAGCAACAAATGCCTAATGAATAAATCAATTGCAGCTCCAGCCTGAAGTTTGGCTTATCTGGCAAAAATAGCCTAACTTGGCAAGCACAATGGGCACAACAGGTGGGTATGCTTTACTTATTATTATTATATTATATATTATATTATTATATAGGAAATGTATATAGAAGAGCAACTAAAGCCATTACAACGTTTGTTTTTCATCTCTCATATTTGCTTAATTCTCTCTTGACCACTCTGCTCCTCTTCTTCACACACTTTTCTCCTGTTCTCAGTGTTGCATCTCTCTTCCTATTTCTTGCTTTCTCTTTTTTTCTCTCTCTCTCTCTCTCTCTCTGTCTCTCTTTCTTTAACTCTTTGTGTACTTATCCCTTTCTCCGTCTCTCTGTCTCTATCTCTCCCTCTACATCTATTTCTATTTTGGTTTCTGGATCTGTCTCTCCATCTATCTCTATCGTTCTCGGTCACCCTCTAGGCCTATCTCTCTTTTTTTCAGTCTCTCAATATCTGTCTTCTCCTCTCTCTCTCTCTTTCTCATCCTCCCTCGTTCTGTCTATTCCTATATCTGCCTCTATCTATCTCTCTCAATATATCTCTCTGTACCTCTCGCTCTAACTGTCTTTATCTCTATCCATCTCTGTCCCTCCGTTGCTTTTCTCTCTCTCTCTCTCTCTGTACGCTTTGCATCACTTTACCTGCTAATTCCCTTCTGTACACATTTCTCCCCTCTTCACCTTATGAAACCTATCTACCCCAGTTCTTTAATTATATTCCGCCTCTTCAAATTAAATAAATCTGCACATTTGTGTGTGGCACATGCAACACGTGCCAACACACATACTATCAATCAAGCCATTTAGGACACGCAAAGCCTTGAATAATATTTAATGCACACACTCACACACACACACACACAGATGGCAATTTACAAGCACGTGTAAATAGCGTAATTTATTTAGCCAGGACAAGAGAAGGTAAATGGCCATCTGTTTGCCAATAGATTTCAGTGGGCGGCCTCCGAACAGTTGTCAACACAAATTGTCAGCGCCAACAATTGTAAATGACTGCAACAACAGTGGCAGGGGGGAGGTGGGCAAAAAGGCGTGGCAGAGTAGGGCATTAAAACAGCTGCCAGCTGAGGCCAGGCAGCTGATTGTGGGTTAAAAGCGCGTTGCCAAATATTTGACAAGCAGCTCAACTGGCTGATAAGAACGTCAGTCGGGCAAAGTCATAAAGCCGTCATAAACTGTGCACACTGTACGTAACATTGGAACAGAACAAAAAACTTTCACCCAAATAAGCCAAGTCAAGCGCGGAAAAGCCAGACAGACAAGACAGGCTGGCAGGCAAGTTTATAACGTATTTATCTCAATTGGTTTAGAGAGCGCATCTTGGGAGCTGGTGGTGGGCTGGTGGTGAGGGGGCGTGATTTGGTTTAACTGCCAGCCATAATAATAAACAATAAAATGCCAGCGCCAAAAATGAAACTAAATACACAAATTCTCCCTCTACCCATCTCACTCTCGACCTCTCTCAATTTAACCCACTTTAGATAAACTGGGCCAAATACATTGCAGTCAAACTGTTTTTTGATACGCAAAACTGGGTCAAAATTTGTGAGCCAAATGGGGATGTGTGGGAGGGGCTGTCTTAGCTAGTTGGGGGTGGCGCTGCACTTCACTGGCTTAATTAGTAAATGAATTGCAATTGGATTCTCATAGCTTTGGCACTTACTTTGTATCGTCCTTTGGGCATGGTATAAATTTGATGCATTCGCGTTTCTGAAAGTTTGTCTCGATCCAACTGCGTGGCTGATGCTACATATATATATATATATATACATATATGGGATAGATAAAAAATTTAATAAAATAAAGAAGAAAATTTGAATTAGTTTAGTGTCTAAATAAAGGAAATTTATCATTTTCATATGGCACATTAAACACAGAAAATATTTGGTTAAAATATATATAGAATAATGTTTCTTATATATTTAATAAAATAAAAAATAAAATATATATAAGCTATAATAATTTATATATATTTTATTTAATTTTTTTTTGTAAATATAATTTAAAATATATTTAATACATTTATTCCATATGTTTTTAGTCTTTTTATAAAGCTTTAAAAAATACAGCTAGAGCTGTAAATAAAAAATAAATTCCTTTATGGAAGCCATATAGAGCTTAGATAAAAAATTTAATCCGAAAGTTCAGAAATTAAATTTTTTCTTCTGAAATATTTAAGCTATATTGAAATACTGTATTGTTGTTGTTTTTGCTTAAATAACTAAACATATATATTGATTTTGATATTGATATATATATATATATAAATTATATACAAGATATATTTACACTAAAAGTTTTCAGTGCTGAGTGAGGGAGTTTATAGAAACTAGCTAAACAACATGAAAAGTAATTTAAATAAATGAAAATAAATAAAAACAAAATTTAATAAAAATAAAACAAAATAACATTTATAGACAAATAAAAATATAGCCATCGCGCGCTATCGACTACCTAATACTCGTTCAAAAAAATATTTTTAATTAATATTAATTAAAAATTTCATTAATTTCAGATTTATTACGTTTATACGAATGCCTACATTGATCTAACTGGAAAACCTGATGAAGTAGATCTAAAACTGTAGCACTTATCGATAACCGATTATCAATTACTGATTATAATCATTTACATATCATTTTTGTTCAATCTCTAAAGGAAGTTCACACTTTGCCATTTATAGTACTAAGAGAAAATAGAGAGCTTGTATAAAGCCAAAAAACATCTTTAGGTTATTGAACGAGTATTTTTTAATTTAGTTTTCTTTACGTTTACAGCAACAGTTAAAACTACATTGTACAATAATATTAAAACACAAATATATAAATCTTAATCTTCTGTTTTATCTTTCATTTTGATTACAGCTTTCTCAAATTACCATAAAAACGAGTGGAAAACTTAAGAAAACTACAAACTTCAATAAAAACATTAAGATTTATACACTTTATAAAGAACAGATAATAGCATGCTAAGTCAACTGGACAATTCGATTGGTATATCGAATCGAAACTTAACGCATTTGCAGTTAAGACAAAGCGCGAGCTGAAGCAAAAGCCATGCAAAATAGTTGCAAAGAACAATGAAAAGCAAAAAGAAAATAAAAGAAAAATTCCAAATGGGAAAACTTGCAAACGGAAGGCGAAAACTATTCAAGAGACTCAAACACCAAACGCGCGGCTCTTAAACTTGTGGCAAATGCAACAGTTGGCAAATAAAACAAGACATGAGTACAGTATGGAGGCCACGACTAGTTGAATACCCTGTAAAGATGACAAGAGTTGCATAAACCAGGTCAAATCGGTCCAATTGTAACCAGTTTGTTGCCTTAAACTCTGATAATTCAGAATTCTTTTTTTGTTGGGGTGATGGCATAAACGATAGTTATTGGCATACAATAATTATCGTTATTTATTGGATTATGTGCTTAGATTAAGAATTTGCAAGCATAAAAATACCAAATGGCCTATGTTAAGCTCAGATTCTAACAATGGTTAGTTATCGGTATATATAAGCTATCGATACTTATCGATATATATTATATTTAATCAGCAAATGCCAATACAAAAATCTTAAATATGTTTCCTCACGTGCTAATTGTCTACATTCTAGGAAACGTGATTATTCGATAATTATCGATATTAAGCACTTATCGAAATATGAAATTTTAGTTATATATTTGTGTAGTTATACTAAAGCTTTTGATATTTGGCGATATTATAGTAATCGATATTTATCGGTTATGTATTGCATGGATTTGTATCGATTTTAAAACAATCTGGCACATATCTACTGATAAAGCACTTAATTTATGAAGAGCTGCCATCCCACACAGCTTCAGTATACCCACTCTAATCACTTCCCCTTAATACAGGGTATAAATCAACATTTAAGCACAGCCATTGTTAGCTAACAGGCGGCATAAGACTGCGATTAGTAACAGCAAGTGGGGCAGATGTAAAGAGGGGTAGAATATTTTTGTTTACTATTGGTCGTTTCTATTTGAAGTACCTCCGCTGTTGGTTCAGTATCCGCCTGCGCTCTGAGCAAATCACGCACGTTGAGTATCAAAACTTTCGACAGCGTTGACGAGACGGAGGAGCGTTTACGCAAACGTTGCCGCTTACGAATGCCACGCGGCGTACTGGGCAATGGTTCGTCTCCATCCACGGATGGAGCTGTCGTGGGCGGGGGCGTGGCTGGGGTAACAGCCGGCGTATTACTGAAGCGACGCACTGTGGAGAAATCACGCGAGATGCGACGCAAATATTTGTTTGCTGCGTGCGGTGAATCGATAACCATTTTCAATTGGAAAGCGCACACTGAAAACTGATGTGAGTATTTTCTGGCTGAGTTTTCTTTTATTAATGTTGTTGTTTTCTCTCGCGTTTTCACTAATGCGCGCTAATTATGCAGCGTTGCATTTTCCTTTCTTTATTTTGGCTGTTTGTGTGTTCGCACGCGAATCTCAACTGAAACGCACCTGCGATGCTGCCTGTTCAACTAACGGGAACAGCCAGATGATAGAGCGAGATGAGCGCAAGATAAAGAGAGAGAGCGAGAGGAGTAAAAGAGAGAGAGAGAGAGCTGTCAACTCCTGATAAAACGCGAGTTATTTACAATGCACTATTTGCATGACAGCAAGAGAGGCTATAAAGGGAGAGAGAGAAGGTATGAGGGCGAGAGGGAGACAGGGCGCAGCAGCTGCCTCTGAGGTTTTTTGTTTGGTTGAGGCGTTTACGATTGAGCGCTCAAATTAGATAAGCCTTGCTCGTTACACGGCTAAAAATAGTCAAGCAACAAGTGCGAAAATTCATAACTAGCTAAGGGCTTCCTGCCCAGCTCAACTGTTAGAGATGAAAGTGCGATGGCTGTGGAATGTGAAAGTTTTTATGGTATTTTTAAGATTCTAGCATCCTTTGTATATATTTTATGATTTATTATGTAAAATGTGAAAAAATTTCTTTTTTATTACATAATTAAATTTTTCATTAGACAAAATTTATTTATATTTTCAAAATATTTATTATTATTAAAATCTTATCTTTACCATATTTTTATATTTTTATATTTTTCAGCAGAGTTTCACATATTTTTCTTGCATTTTTTTAAATTTCTTTACTTTTATTATTTTTTTATATTCTTATATTTTTTAATAGTCATTTAACTTGAGCTTTTCATTCGCAGATTTTATAAGTTTTCACGTTCCTTTTTTATTTCGTGACACGACACGATTCCATCTCTAGATGCTCACGCTTTTGCTCTCTGGCATTTTGGCGCTGTGTAGCTGCGATGCATTCGACTGCAACAAATCAATTTGGCTGCTGAAAGTGTGTGAGTGCTTCTGCTCTGAGTATGTGTGTGAATGTGCTAGTGTCTGTGTGTGTTGGCCAGGAAGTATGCAGTTAATACCATTACTTAGAGCATTATCAAATTTAAATTTAAATTTCTATTTTCAGTTACCAGAACAGAGAACAGACACCACTTGACTTGAACTGAGCAGCTCAAACAACTAAATCAAAATGCATTTAATTAATTTGCCGACGACTGCATTTAATTAATATTAAATTATGTCGCCTTCAGTGTCACTTCAGCATTTTCTGCTGGGCATAATTGATAAGACAATGCGCCTGGAGCAGAGTGTGGGCCAGGCTCTAATCAAAGGCGAGCAATTAATTAGGCAAATTTGACCGAATATTGTTCTATTGCAATTTAATGGATCATAAATTCATTAAGTTTGTGGCCAAACGCAAATGAGCCTTATTAAATGCACTTTAAATTCATTTGTCATTTAGTTTTCTAATAATATTGATTGAACTTGCAAATTTAAAACTTTATTACCATTATTATCAAGATACGTTAATATTTTACTTAAGAACTTTCGTTGATAATTACTTGAGTATTTTATTTGACTAGCTAAATAAATAATTAATTGATTTTCACAAATCATTTTTTACCTGTCTCATGTAAATAGAAAAGACAAAATTACAGCTGATTTAAAAAAATAATTACTAAAGTAATTAGATGTAATTACTTAAATAATTATATTAGACCGAATAACAGGACTTGCCTAATATAGCTATTTAAGTAATCTACCATAATTACATAAGTAATTAACATAATCAATTACTTCAGTAATTAACCTAGTTACCTGAATAATTAAAAAATTTTGTCATAAATTGAGTAATTAAGATAATTACCGCAGATGTTTATAAAATTACTGGAGTAATTAATTTAATCAGTTAAATAAGGTACTTAATTATTAAGTAATTACATATTAATTACCTACAACTTGCTTAATTATGATTTAATTGAACGCCAAAGAGATTTACTTTTATTAATACCCCACCGAATTAGATTACTCTGACCGCCTAAATTGAACCACATTTCATAGATCTTAAGGAAAAACTCAAACTGAGAGTAAACTTTTAGTATTTAAAATTAGCTGAAAATCATGAAAGAAATTGTTAATAAATAACTAAGACTAATTGTCTTAAGTAAAAATTATATAAATTAAAATTTACAATACCTAGGGGAAGAAGAAGAGGAAAAAACATCAACTACATATACAAAGACTTAGACACAAAGCAAACAGAAATACAAATTAAAAGAATATATAAAGCAATTTATACAAACTGAACAGCACACTTTGTGATTGATTGATTGATTGATTGATGCGAGAGAGTACAGTGAAACATAGGCATGTGTGGACAATTATAATAACAAACAAACAACAGCAAAGTGTTTAATAAACAACAGAAAAAACGAAACTGACGTAAATCAAGATTGAAATTGAAATTGAAATTGATATGTTTGATATAGCTTACCCTGGGCACAGTTATATTTATCAGACCCCAACAGATTTTTTTCAGTCCCCATGGTATCTTTAATATGTGCGTGTGTTTTGTTTTGATATTGACATATTTTTCATATTGATGGGACATATATATATATATATAATATATATGTATAAATATATATATATATATATTTATTGTTGTCGTATACACAAACAAAATATCAATATATATTTATTTTTTTGATTGATGCGTGATTGACAGGTCATGTTTGTTGTTTTATTGTTGTTGTTGCAATGTGCATGAGACACACAACAAATTTTTTTGTGTTTTTTTTTTTTTTTTTTTGAAAAGTTATTTTTCGTGGTGAAGTCAAAAATATGTGAAAAAAATATATATTCATAAATAATTAATATAAAAAATATTTTCAAGATTTGTATTCGGTGTTAAAAATTTGAAGAGAAATCGAAAAAAAATTTAAATCGAAGCAGAGTGTATATAGAGTAGTTGTATTTTAGTGTTAAAGCAAAGAAGAGAAATATTATTGTTCTTGAATTAGTTGAGAGTTCTTTCGATATTCAACCAAATATATATGTATATATAGAAATTGCTCTATTAATTAGTATTATTATTATTATTGAATGTTATAATTCTAGTTCAGGGGTAACGCATTTTGTTTGTTGACCGACTTACTACCAATACCACTTTGCCGTATGAGCTGTATTTGCGACTTTCACAATTGAAATTTAAATTAAAATTAAAATTAAAACTTCATTTGTTTTTATAATTTATCTAACTAATTAAATTTTTTTTTAAAGCAAATTACTTCACTAAAAGCGCGAGCAAATGTTAACAGATTACGTGAATTATACTTAAAGTAAGCTAAAAGGTCGAAGCCTAAAAGTATGCTTTGATATGTGGCTTGAGCTCTGTGACGCATTTGAGAAGCATGGAAGAGCTAGATTCCCTGTATAATAATCTCTGAATATATACCATATATACACTACATATCAAATACTTTATTTATAGTAGCTTTTTTAACTTAGAGAATTTAACAACTAGATACCCTGTACTTAACGTAACAAAAGTATGCATATTGCTTAAGTAAATCATATATAAATTAAAAGTATTTCAAAAAGTTGTTGCAACTTTTTTAATACCCTGTAAAGCGTGCATATTATTGAGCTGTGAATAGCAGCAACTAGATACTCTATATTTATCGCTAGTTTGTATATTAATTAAATATCTATATATCTAGGCATACATATTTCAGCTTTTTAATGCCCTGTAAAGCATGGGTATGCTATAGTGAAGTGCCATTTGGTAGCTAGATACCCTGCATTTATCGGACAGGCATGCCTGTTTCAAGTTTTCAACATCTTGTAAAGTATGAAGCACATACATATATATTTTTGTATGACATTTAACAAAAACCTTGTACGGGCGAAGTCTGAAAATTAGTGAAGTTCAAGAAACGCAGAAATGTTTGCATTACATTTCATTCCATTTACTTTCAGTGGCACATTGGCTTCACAGACTTCTAAGTTGCCCCTCGTTGCTTTTATTACTTTGTTTTACTGCACCTTCGCACACTTGTTTATTGGCTACAGTGCATTATTAAGCTCAACTGAATGTGACACTGCGCCAGACGCAGCAAAACAAACTGTAAAACATAAACACAGACATACACACGCAGACACACGCACACACACTTAATCTTGCCCTTCAAAATATCTAATTTATATATAAATATATTTTAAATTAATAATTCCTTTCTAAAACTTTTCAGACCACTCTCGTTTCCAGCTCCTTTTAGTTGCACAACTAAACTTTTGTCGCCTGTGCGTGGCACATGCAACATGTGCTACTTGCTGCACATAGCTGAAATTGAGTGGGTGTGCCCCACTTGCCCAAAAACCCAGCTCTTAAAAAAAAAAAAACCCGCCCACAGCAAACAGTTTAGATTTCATTGCCGCAGCTGAAATGAAAACGACTGCGGTTTGTGGCATTGTCTAAGTGCCGCATGCAGTTGCACCAACAGTTGCAGCAGCAGTTGGCCACGCCCACTCGGCACTAAGTATTTCAATAGCTGCCACAAACACACGAAATACATCAAGTCAGACTGTTACTATCGAGCGTGCACGACTACACAATACTTGCTTAAAGCTTGAGGACTTAAGAATTTGTGGAGATTATAGCTTTCTGTTGTAATTCCAATTACAAGTCGTCCCCACACTCACTATAATCCTATACATAATATCTTCATTAGACTAGGCAACATTTATATATATTCCTCTATCTATATCTATGTATAATTCTGTATATATATATATACTCTCATATACCACAAGTGCATTCATACATACAGCTTGCCAAGCAGCAGCACTAATATACCGCTTAAGCTGCCCCGTCGAGCCACAAATGACAAACACAGTTAGTTACAGATTTTGTGGCAAGGAAACAAGGTAGCACAGGCAGCTCAGGTAGCTACCATCAAAATCGCTGACAGTTACCACAATCAAAACTTGCCATTGCCACCAATTGTGGCAAACAGAAATTGCAAACAAACAAACCCAACGCAATATTTGTTAATTCAATTAAACGTGAATTTTAAACAAACAGAAAGTGCAAATATATGTATCAAACCGCACAGAGCCATATAGACACATAAATATATCTATATCATATGCAATATATGCTCATCTATCATAGGCTGTGGCCGCTCTTTGTTCATCGCTACAGTTATTTCGCTAGAAATGCAATTTAAATTAAAATATCATCAATAAATATCAGAATAATAAAACTCGAATTAATTATGCAATAATTATTATTCATTTAACACTTCGATAAACACTGGCAAAGGTCAAACAAGAATGGAAATTTATATGCCATAAAACGCTAAATACCCTGTATATATATATATATATATATATATATATATATATATATAGAGCAGCAGCAATCAGTCAAAATACTAAACTAAGTTCTTGACTTTTATGTTAAAATACATTTTAAAATAATATTTATTTAATGTTCATATGATTATTGGTATAAAAACGAATGTGTTATGAACAAATTCTACATATTTTATAATAAATGTATTTTACAAAATATTACTAATAATATGAGCTGAAAAATGACTAAACTCTCATTATCTTTTAGCTAAGCTTACTTTATTATCAACTTCAACTGTAAATTAAATTAATAAACAAATTTTTGTTAAGTTCTTAAGCTAAGCTTCTCTTATAGTTTATATATTCTTTATTTAATATTTTGTAAAAATATTATTGGCTCTTAATAAGTTGTTAAAGTTCTATCTTATCCCATCGTTACTTGAGTTTATTTTATTCAAAGCTTTAAGGCAAATTGTAAATTGTATTCTCAGCAAGCATAAGTATCATATAGATTAAATATTCTTTAAAATAATTATTCAGAAACTTTCAAAACTTAAATTATATTTTTTAACTTTCATTACTTCATCCAAATTAACAAAAAAATATTAAATATTAAATTGAAATAAATGAAACATAGTTTGCGACTTAGTTTTCTAGAATTGTCAAAAGCAATAAAATACCATATAAATTCAACACAAAAATACGAAATACACATACCAAAATCAAAAGAATGTTTACTATACTGTAAGGCATATCAAATATTCTATATAATCCACAAAGTCTACAAGTAGAACTACAAAAGGTATATACCCTATATTTAAGGTAGATTAAAGTTATATAGAAATGCGCACAATTGAACTTTGATTTAATGAATTTTAGCTGTTGTTATTTTTCTCACTACCCTAAATGCCGCAATCAATATACCCAGCACATCTAATTGTTACAGGCTATATTTCTTTTCATATTTATAATTTATAAATTATTCATTACCAAATAACATTTTAGTTCAATCAAACATTTTTCACAACTGTTGCAAATCAGTCATAAGAATATATATACTCCACACT
Source organism: Drosophila hydei (assembly GCF_003285905.1). Lineage (NCBI taxonomy): Eukaryota > Metazoa > Arthropoda > Insecta > Diptera > Drosophilidae > Drosophila > Drosophila hydei. Next base: position 304,593 of record NW_022045837.1, on the reverse strand, counting down.
CTATGGTTACAGAGTATATTTTACAATTTTGTTGTTTAAATAAATTATGCTTTAGTTCATTTCTACATTCGCCCTGAATTATTACCAACGCCATACGTAAAACAGCAATATACTCCCTACCCTCAACATTTACAGGGTATCTGCTACACATTTTAGCATATGTTACTCTAAAGTAAACTCCACTTTTCACGCCCGCCTTAACTCTAACTGCGCTTCGCAACCAATATACACCGTTCAACCAATAGTTACAGGGTATTCCCGCTTTCGACATTTTCGCCCGTGGCCAAACACAATGTAAGTACGCCCGGACAGACAAGGCATGTGGTCACATTAGCTGCTCCATTTAAAACTCAAGTACAGTGTCTTTTTATTATTTCAAAGAACCGAGCAACCCACCCAGCCCGAACCCTACGCACCTATTGCCACGCCTCCCCCAACCCTTGGGCTGCCCATTAAACTAAAAGCTTTGACATTTTATGTGCGCCCGAGGCATAAAAATGAAAAACTTTTGAGTGGGCGCAAAGCAACAACTACAAAAAATAACAACAAAATAATTGAGGGAGAAAAAACAATAAGAAGAAGAAGAAAAAAGTTACAAAATTAAATTTGAAATTAATTAAGAGCGAAGCAACAGATTTTTATACGCTGTGTTGAATCAGTGAAATGCTGCATCGACAGATTGATTAACTTAACATTTTGACATTAAATAATATACATATATATTTATGATATATCGAGCACTCGAGCCGATATGCAATTATGTTCGCTGTCAACTGGAATTTGTTTACTGAATCATCTAAAAACCCAATTAGCAACGTGTGGCTGCAACTGCACACATACACACAAGCGTTAACACCCACAACTGCAATTTGCAACATTTGACTCTATGCGCGTAGCAGGTGACATAACTGTCTCTGAGTGTGTGTGCAGCCAATTAAAATTGGTCAAAGCCATGCGCCAACCAATGATGTTGCTGATGATACACATGTCAACAGGATCTAGTATCCAAATAATTCGACTTTTTTCTAAGAATGCCACTTCCTCTTCTTCCTCCTTTTCTCTTCATGTTTACTGCAGTTTAATGTTGCGTCATTCAGAATTTCATTTGCCTTGGATCCACATTAAAGCAGTTGAAGCAATGGAATCTTTGCTCTATGTACTTGGACTGCTTGCAAGTAGTTCGCTGCAATCATTTCTTGTATGAGAGATGTGCCAAATGGTTCAGAATAAGTTCAATTGGCTGTGATCAGTGAGCCATAGAGTTCATTTGCACATGAACAATTGAGCTATTCTACCATGAGCTGCTCAGCTCCTGTACCAAATGAAATACTTGAACTTCTGCAACAAAGTGAACTCAGTGTGCCAACTCTAGCATAAATGTACACAAACACACAAATACTCACGCATACACACATACATATGTATGATCTAGTAAATGACAAAAGTTTCTCTTAAGTTTAAGAGAGCGGAATGAAACTTTTAGCGAGTGCAATTGGCTTATTAGCGGCTTGCACAGCATAAATTAGGTTCTTGAGTGCTAGAACATGTAAAGAGCACCTGTAAGCCACACATATGGCAGAAGCAGCAAGAACCACTATAACGAACGCAGCATACATATAAATCAGCAGCCAATTTGTCGACAGCCGTGCAACCTGATTGACAGTTGCCTGGCAACACGAAAGCCAGAGTAAGAGAGAAAGAGAGCGGGAAGGACGGCTGCAGCACAGAAGACGACATGCTTTTACATAACCTTCTATTGCGTTTAGTTTGGCTTGCTGGCAACATGGCAACAGGGCCAACTCAATAAAACTTACGCACCAGCATAAACTCCACTTAATATCCACATCAAATGCCTCAGGTCGTGCATAACGGTAAACCTCAACTATTTCTAGCATCTTGTCTCGCTTGCACCAGCAGCTTGTTATTGTTGTTCTTGGTGCTGTCGTCTGCTTTGGAACTCGTTAAAGTGGAAAATTGAAAGTGAAGCTGGCGTAGCTGATGAAGTGCAACAACAGCGGCTTCCACTGATGGATCAGATAGACTGACGGACGGCAGCCGCATTGAATGCAAGTCTACTTTAAAGCTTTTAACGAACTATGAGCGTCATACAATTTGCCGCTAAGGAGAGCACAGCACACACACACAAAGTGAGCGAGGGAGGGAGAGCGAAATTGAGTGCCGATAGTGTGTGTGGTGGGAGCGCAATAAACAGCTGCTGATTAATACGCGCAAATCGCTCACATCACTCGCACTAATTACGCGTCAAAAACAACAACAATACAGTGAATAGCTTCAAGTCAATAACTTAAGCCATTTAAGTGCAATAATCAATTGCAATTAATTTGAAATTTTGCCTAATAGGTTTTCTACTTACAAACGTCCAATTAGTCTCGAAGTACATTTTGCAGTTGCTTATTTCTCCCCAACTGCAGTGGCGACAGCAGCCAAATAACTGTATTTTCCGACACACTCCACACAAACATCAAATCATACGAAACGTATAACAGAACAAAACAAACAAATTTTACGGCGCAAACATATGAAGAAGATGTAGAAAGAAAAAAACCAAATAATTCACCCGCTTTACAGAACTTCACTCACATGGCGCCTTCGAAGTCGCGGCGAACACTGAGTAAACTTTATTTTTGTTTTGCTTCCCCCCAAAAGCGCTCAAATTGTGTCAATTAAAAGCGCAAATAAACGCACACAAGCAAAATCACTCACTCTCTTACGCACACACATTAAAAATCGAATGACAAGCAATCGAACGACGAACGACAAAAACAGCAACAAGTACACAGATAATAACTAGAGAGACAGAGCGAAGAGCGCAACTACTCAAATGCGAGTTCACTCAAGTGCGCGCTCTTTGCGATCGTTTGCGGCGAAAAACAAACTTCATTAAAAACTTTGAAATTGTTTTGGCGCAAGGGCCGAACAAAGTTTTAATGCCCCAACTTAACTGCAATAATAATGTTTATATTAATAGCATTTACTGCATGCAGCTGCAGCAGTGCAAATGCCAATTCCCATGTTGCTCACTGACGTCACAATTGAGATAAGCTGATAGCAGCTCAGCTATCTTAAGAGTGGGAGAGAGCCGCCACATTTTAATCCACAAATTAAGAGCATACTTTTAGGCTTAACAATTAGATAACTTTTAATTAATTCCAACTCAACTTATTTTTGTTCAAAGCAAGCTACAGAACAAATTGCTAGCATAACTACTTAAAAAACGAATAAAACTAAACTACAAATATGTTTAACTACGTTTGATGCTTAGTTATTATTATTCATTATATAGAAAAGTTTTCAAGGCCAGTGCCAAAAAATCGAAAGAGAGCAAATACGAAAAATGTCAAAAAGTAAACAAAAAAGAAAATAAAGAGAAAGGAAATGTTATTTAATTGAAGGCAAAGACAAAGACTAAACATTCCCTTCTCTTTAAACTTAATGTTTTTTATTTGTTTTTTTTTTTTTTTGCTTTCACAACAAAGCAGTTTGGCAGTCAGTCAATGTGGCAATTAGCTGGGAGAAAGTTTTTCTTGGAAAAGAAAAATAGGGAAGCCGAAAATGAAGCGAAAATTAATTTAAAATATGCGCCATTTTGGTTAGACAGAGTAGGGAGGGAGAGAGACAGAGTTATAGAGCGTACTACTTGGATAGAAATTTGAAATAGTTTTGAGTTAAATCGTTTAAATTAAGATTGGATTGAGCTTCTTTTCGTTTCAAATAAGCTTTAGTTTTGTTTTTGATCTAAGAGAGTTTTCACTTACCGGTTTCGCTTTGGGCTTCTGTTTGGCCAAACGTTTCGGTTTCAACATAGTCCGCTATGGACGCACAGACACACACACATACACAGAAGATACAATGAGTTAAAGAGAGCGAAACGGAGCGCGACCAACCACACACACACACACGCTTCGAGTGCTCTTGCTGATTGGTTGATTGATGTGTATGAAGAGCAAAGTTAACGATGTCGATGACGATGTTGAGCGTAGAACAGTTATCCTCGCAATGCGCTACTTTAGTTTTGAGCTTTGTAGGCTAAGCAGCCTGGTTTTTTGGAGTTGGAGTAGAAGGGAAAGAGAATAATATTTATTTATTAATTATTTAAATTTTTTTACATTATTTTTGGCATGCAGTCGTGCAGAAGATTCAAAATTGGCAAAGCTGTAACTGAAAAGTAACTGAAATACTAATGACACCAGCTAAGCGAATTTTAAATAAGTCGTTGAACTTAATTGTAATGATATTAATGTAATTTAAATATATACTCCTTTATTCTAATATATTATGACTGTTATACATTTTGGTGTAATCTGATAACTTCAATACAGTTACAAAGCTTTCTAGCTCAAGCTCAATCAAGAGCTTTAGCTTTAAATAAAAAGAAAGACAAGAAAACAACTTTATACTGTGTTCAAATTTGTATAACAAGTGTATAACACTTCTGTATATGTCAATCTAGTTTCATTTATTTTTAGCGATTCACTAATAATCAAGCAAATGTTTCATCTAAGACTGGTATTCTGTATTTTAAGCTGTGTTATAAGTGTAGAACAATTCTGTATAACACTCCTTATTTACTTTTAATCCTATTTCTTTGCTATTTTACTAGCATTAATGGCTTAAATTGGAGTATAAAAGATTGTCTTCGAAGATTTATTAAAAGTGTATAACACTTTTGTATAACAATATCTAAATGGACTTAATTTAACTGGTATTCTTGTATACAAGATGAGTTAAGATCTTTAAATCTATATAAGTATATAACAGTTTATTCTAGTAGCTTACGACTGTTATACATTTAAGTCTGCGCTAGTGTCATTCCACTCTCATGCATCTGTTAACTTTAATATTAATTGAAAAAGCAAAATTTGTTTAAAGTGCGATGCAAATAAAACAAATGAAACGAAAAAAGAACAAACAAAAGTGGAAACAAAAGCACCGAGAACCAATTACGAATGTTAAAAATGAAGTATGTTGGGATTTGAACCCTGTTAAGGGAGGCTTACACACAGAAAGAGAGAGATGGAGAGCGAGCCTAATACATGTTATGCTAATTGTGTTTGCTTAGGCAACAGAACAAACAAAAATTCTTTTCAAATATGCAAGCAGGGACAGTAACAAGAGCGTACAAAACTGTTATACAATTCAGGATGCTTACCTTGACGGGCTTCTTTACGGGAGCTGGACGCGAATACTGATGATAGACCTGGACATGGTTCGATGTGAATTTGCCCAACATGTGGAGCTATTTAACGGGTACCAAAAATGTCAATTGCTGTAAAATAGAAAGAGAAAGAAACTGTTAAAAGTTGGTCGTCAAGTGTGTGAGACTATTTTTAAATTAAAGTTTCAAAAGGGTTGTAAATAGAGTGGCTTTGATGTTCATACAGCTCATCGAGCAAATGAATGCCTCCGCTTCTCTTATTAACTCTACTCTCTACTCTTCAATTTTCTACTCTCTTAACTCTTTTCGCTCTTCTCAGCTCTTTTGCCTCTAGTCTCTTAGATCTTATCTCTTGTCAGTTATGTCACCCCTGCTCTCTTCTTCTCTATTCTGTTCTCTTAGCTTTACTCTTCGCGCTTTTTGTGTATTTTCTAACCTTCCTCTATTCTAGCTATCAATTAGAGCTTTCAATTAGGCACACCGAAAATAGAGCTAAACTTTGAGTTTTTCGATATGCAAATGTCATAGTTAAATGTCGCTCATGTTGACGAGTGTAAAACAATACACTGAGACGATGTCACCGCTGTCTGAACCCTTGTTGATCCATGATGACGACACCAAATGTTTGGCAGATTTAACACATGGCCAAAAGTTTTACTTGAGCGAGAGTGAGAGAGATGAAGATGAAGAGGTCGAGTGTAACATGACCAAGTCCGCGACAAGGCCAAGACCAGACGCAAACGACAACAGTTGACTTGACGCCTTTGAAATTTGAAAATAAAAGAAAAATGCTGCGCCGTGACAGCAGTGGAAAAACCTGAAGAATAAAAAAGAAAAGCGAAAAGCTAAGGAAAAGCATTTCAACAGCTTAGCTTGAATCAAGCGACGACAACTGAGTTGAAGAAAAAACGTGCTCGACTTTGAGATGCCCTCTAAAAGAGAGAAACGAAAAAACGCTGACTTTTCTCATAAAGCAGTGTTCATAAAAATAGTAGTGCGACTGAGCTCGAGATGTTGGACAACAATTTATATATATAAAGCATAGAAATCTATAAATTGATACTGGCTATATATTAAGAGTATTTCAAAGATGATTTATAATCTCTAAAACTCTTTTTGAGATTGACGATTGAGCTGCTAGTAAAAGGCTTTGACTGAAGAGACTCTGCTCTTATATTATCTAAAGGTAAATATAAATAAACGATATATAAAAGGAAGATCTGCTGCCTCAGCCTGAAGCCTGTATAAACCTTCCTAGCAATATACCCCATTTGCAATTTGTTATAGGATATTTTTGGGGAAGTTCAAGCAAATGCCAACTTTTCTCGCATTAAAGTTGTTGTTGCTGCAGCCGAAGCTGTTGCTGCTGCTGTTGCTGCTGCTCCTCCTCCTGTTGTTGTTAGCGAGTTGCCTTAATTTGCGGAATTCAAGACATTTGCTTTCATTTTGAAGATTATGTGCGTATTATAATCCGCTGGCCAAGGAGTCAAGGATAAGACGCGTACGCACTCCAAACAAGACAAAACGCATTTTGTCCTAAAATCAATACAGTGAGCCCTGCGTACATGTGATTAACTTGTGTGCAGTCAGTTAGGTTCAAGAAATTGAGATAAACGCTTCCATTAAATATTATGCAGGCACAAAAGACATTTTAATACTCTGCCAGCACGTACGCGACGTTATTTTTGGGTGTGACTAGAGGGAAAGCTCTCTGCAGCTTCTCCCTTTTCTGCAAGAGAAAGTATTTTTCTCTAATGATTGCTCAAAGTTCTAATTTGACTTTAATAAGCAATTGGGTGCCCGACGACGTGAAAGAGAGCCCCAGTCCAAGACCCAGCCCCAGCTCATGCCATGCTAAATATGCTTGCTTTTGGGGCCAAACCATTTGGGTAAATGACGAGATTAGTGTGTGCGAGCGCTGCCCTGCAAAGTAGGCTACGTTTTTTTCGGCTGTGTATGTTAAGCAGGTGAGACAGGTACATAAATATGAGTTATTAAAGAGAGCTTCTAGTTGGAGTTGGAGTTGTCTCTATATCAAATAAGTTGGGTTATAGAGAAATAATAGAAAAAGTTGGAGTCAAAGAGAAATCAGCTGTGCTAAATGTGTTTGAAGTATTTTGAAAAGCGCAGAGAAGGGCGATATTTGAAGAAAATAACTGAGAGAGAGAGATAGACGGAAATAGGGTTGAGAAATCGGAATAAAGAAGGAAGAGAGAGAGGCAGATGGACACAAAGAGAAAGAGACACAAAGGTGTGAGAGACAGAGAGAAAGAAAGGGAAAAAGCGAAAGATATAGTTAGAGAGGCCGGGAGAGAAATGAAAAAAAAATAAAGAGAAGTATGGAAAAATAGAGAGAGACAGAGAGAGAGAGAAATAGAGATTAAGAGACAAAAAGAGAAAGAAAGAGAAATTGTAAAGAGAGCCACACAGATAGATAGATAGAGAGAGATATACGGCAGCAAAGCGAAGGAATAAGAGAAGAATATGGAGAGAGATAGGGAGAGGCTGCAATTGATACAATGCATCTGGCACTTGATTCTATTCATATGAAATTTGAATTCCATTTCAAAGAGAGAGATACACAAAGCAAAAGATAAATATGGTGTTACCATTGTTATTTTGCCAAATGACTCTGCCATATAGAAATAGAGAGAGAGAGAGAGAGAAGTGGCTGGCCTGTGTGGGTTGTAATGCTTTCAAATTATTTTAATTATTATTCCAACAAACTCGCTAACAACTACTCAAAGGCCAAGCGCTAAGTGTGACCGCAGACCGCAATGAATAGAAACCACAAGAGCCACTCCACAGCTGATGCTATATATATGCATGAAAGTAAGAGCTATTATGTATGTATATATATATAGCTATACTATTATTCAAAATTGCTTTAATGGCGCTTGGTTCAAAGCGACATATCATTCAAATACCGCATCAAAGCAACAAAAGTGCCATCAGCGAGCCGTGCAATGCCGCCCCTCTTGAAGCTAACTGAAAAATAAAAAACAAAAATGAATATAGACAGGAGAGAGAGAGAGAAAGAAATGAAGAAAACTTGAGAATTTCTAGTGGTTTTCATCGGTAATTTGCAATGCAATGTCGCACTAGACGCCTGCCGTTGAGTAGTTGGCATAATCACTCAAGTAAGACACACTCAGGTAGGTGTGATATATACGCGCTTATACACTGAGAGAAACGGGCATTGAGAGAGTCTAGATTAGATTAGAAGATTCATCAAAATACAAGTAAATATTGATGATCTTTATGTTCAACGCAAATTCTATTTAAAAAAATAAAAGAGAAGTCAGAAATATAAAAATACACTCAGAGAAAATGGCTGAGTGGAGAATCTAGAGTGTATGTACTAAACAAACTTAATTTTAAAATATGTTTGCTAATATACACTCAGAGAAAGCAGAGAGCATAAAGTGTACATGATAAGAACTTTAAGCTAATATTTAAAAAATAAAAAAAAATTGTTATATTTATAAAATATAGAAAATATCTTGACTTAAGCAGAAGCAAAGCCTAGAGGAAAGTTTAAGGGAAGCAAAGGAATTTTAGCAATAGATTTTGATCTTTACATGCCAAATAAGTTTCAGAATTATATAAGCTAAAGTTAGAGTTGATTTTATAGCCGCTCAGCGAGTTTTCTGCCAGTGTAGCTCTCGTACATAACAGTCAAAGGTCTTCAGCTGTATTTACGTCACGTTCATTTTTAACAGATTTCAGCTGGCACAAAAGACAGCAGCCAGAGAGCGGAGAGGAGACTAGGCAGAGGACATCATGAAGGATATGGGCGATGCGAGCGTCAACAACTGTCAAGTGCGCCTTCAGCTGTTGGAATGAATGAATTCCTAATTGAGATAAGACTCAACTCAGCAACTGGTACAAATGAAAAATGAGCCACAGCCACAACAAATCACGCACAACAAACACAAACATACACAGACACAATGTGCCTTTATCGGAATTTGGGCAAGAAATCGCTTAGCAGCAAATTAGTGAAGGGCAGCAAGGGAAAGGATTTACACTCCTACTTATATGTATGGCTGCCGAAACTAGATTATTGGCAAAAGGAAGCTGGCTAAAAAGGATACAGTTGACCCACAAAGTAACATTACATGACACACACACACATGTACACACACCTACTTGAGTGTGCTCTGCTCTATTGGTGCAATCATTCAAGCGCAGACAAATGCTTTGCTGTTTGTTTGTGTCAACAAAGTGTCCTTTGCAATTTCCACACTCGTGCTCTTACTTGAACTTCTCACTCTCACCTCTCTCTGCTCTTCGCTCTCTGACCCCGCTTGCTGTTCAATATCCTGCACCGGAAGTGCGCTAAAAGGGGGCCCTGCATGTGTGTGTGCACTAAAAACTATTGATTCAAGTGTATAGAGTATACTAATGCACATATGTACAGACTGTGATTAAGTTTCCTTTCAGCGCGCAAGTTGGCAAAAAGTTATTTGCTAAGTTCGTGAAAAAGGCTTAAGGCTGAACTGATTGTTATCGATATGTGTAGGTAACGATAGTCAACGCTAAGGCAATGCTCTTAGAAGGCAATGCTCTTTGGCGAATCTAATCAAGAAATTAAATAAAATTGGTGACACACATATATATATATATATACTTATATATATAACATTTAGATCGATAACAGTTGAAAGTTATAGTTGGCTGAAAGCTATCGATTGTATGCAATATACAGTCTAAAATTAAGTTTGCTTTCAGTTCCAGTATTAGTTGAGCAAATGTACGACAAATAAAAATAGAGAAAACTCTTGTAACAGACTTAAAGCTAAATCGATTATTATCGATATACATGTGTAACTTACGTAAAAGATAATGTTACGTGCATTCTTCATACCATTTAAGACTTTTATAATAAGAAAATGGGATCCATTGAAAAACACGTAAGTATCGATATTAAACAAAAAGCTGGTGATCGATAACATTAGAAACAAAAGCATTAACGTGTACTTCATTATTGTTATAGCTTTTAGTAATCAATACAGTTATGAACATTCAGATGAAGTTTATCTCATTTAAAGCTAATTTTATTGTTATCGATAACTTTTTATAGATTTCTTTTCTGTTATAATAGCTGTTGATGGCTGTAACTTGACATGTTTGTTAGTTTTGAGTATGGCATTGGAGTATTTCACAAGTTTTAATGAGTTATCGTTATCGATTTTTTAAAGTTCTGTTTAGCATTTACTACATTGCACAGGTATTTAAACAGATTATTAGTTATTATGAAATTTCTCATAGTCATGGACATCTATTATGTGTTAAGTGTGGTAACATTCAGCATTATCGATAGTTTTCGATTATCGATCAATGTCAGCGATTGCACTTCAAGACATTTGACCTTTAAGTGTGCACTTAACAACTATTTTCGCTTTTTATCGCTACTATTATCGATTCACATTTTTATAAGAAGCAACCTAGCCGCCCCTTTGTTTCATAGCTGATTTATGGGAAATCTCCGAGTATCAGGAAATCAAGAGTATTTTAAAACAGGATATCTCTAAATCAAACACACTTCGGTTTCCGCCACATGTTTGGCTATAATCCAAAGCACACTGCACGTTCCCGGCTAACGACAGCGACATTCATCAATCCGCAACACGTTGCAAAGCTGTTGTAACTAAACAAGAAGCGGATGGAGAGACAGGCGAAAGGACGAAAAGGACCTGCATAACATTTAGAATTCAAGCTGCCCCTTGAACGATTGAACGACATCCGGCCAGACACATGCGAGCACGAGTCGGAGGAAGTGCGACGGTGACATTCAAATATGCCAGGAAGTTCTAAATAAAATGCGACAGGTGGGCGACCCGAGCAGACTCAATCGATATGCAATTGAAAAGCAATTTATTGGACAAACAGACAAAGCTTTTACATCAATTGGCATATTGAAGAATGCGTGCCTCGATGAGCGGCCGAAAGTGTTGAATCAAACTGCCTGCCATATTCGATTGACGGTCGCACAGACCGCAAATGGCTGAATTTTTCATTTTCTTTCGGATGATGTCAGCGAAATCGAGCATTTGGGGCAAAGCTTCACCCTTCGCAAAGCTCCTAAAGAGGAGGATTTCACGATCTTTGCATGTGCCCGGCTCACCCTCGGCGCAGTTGATGATCAGGACCTTGCCCTTGGCGACCACCTTTTGCAAACATTCCCACTTGCTGCCCGCATAGTTGCCACAGCCAGCGCGTCCGCGCAGACCACTTCGCTTCACCTCGTCAATTATCCATTGGGACAGTTCGATACCAGTCGCCACGGGCACAATCGTACCGTCCGTACAGATTTTGAAAGATCCGATCACAATCGACAAGCGGCCCAAATACCAACTTCGTGCTGTTCAGCATACCTTCGGGTATTTGCGTCGCATCTTTGTGTTTCGCTTCAATCTTCGATTCGTTAACTGGGAGCTAGGATCATTCATCCTGCCAACGCGCCTGCTCACGTATGTCAAATTTACCAGCGTTTGCTCGCTATAAAAAATTTATTCCTGACAAAGTTGGCGCTAACATTCTTCTAATTTGCCTTCAATTATAAATTTATAAACATACAAAAATATAATATTATAAATATATAAATATATGGCACTGTTGTGTTCTGTATAAATTCGTAATACAAAATGAAATGTAATTCAGAACCTGAAAAGGCAACGACATCACTTTGCATTGCTTTGGAGCCTAGTTTCAGTGCTAGATTATCCCAAGGTAGCCACAAAAGTTGAGAAAATATTGTTTAACTCATTATCAATAATGTGTTTAACTATCTTCTACTGCTGTGGCAGGGAACAAAAGACAGATGAAGTAATGCCACTGACATTTAGCTGAGCTGGCTATATCAATATATCATTGAGTACATGAAAAACTTCTAGACTTTTGCACTTGAGACTTTGGAATATCTATTGTAAAGTATATGCTATGAAAGCTTAACTTGAAAGAGTAGAGAAAGACTTTAGTATAATGGACTGCAGTTGGTAGGCAATGGAGTACACTGAGTAGTACGTCATAAAACTTTTAGCTATGCCAATTTTTAATCATATTAAATATGTAAAAAATTATGATAAGCAAAACTTAAATAAAATTATTCTATATTGCATATTTTTTGGCATCAATCATTATAATTATAACATTATATTCTTCATTTGAGCTTGCTCATATAAATTGAACAAAATACTCTTTTGTTACTCAATAAATTGCAGTTCGGCTCGGTATCTTCTAGTCAGGCACTGCCTGTCCAACTTGTCTTCTGCTAAGAGATTCTCAAATCACATAGATCCATTATCTCTCTTTTAACTTTTATCAATAAGAAACTTTACTTATTTGTGTCTACATCAATTTTACTTAAGCAGCTGAAAACTTCTTTTCTAGAATATTTATATGCAATAGCTTTACAAATTTAACTTATATATAAAATATTATAATAGATTCTCCACTCTCTTTAATACTCATTTATTGTCCCACTCTTAGAACTTAACTAACTCGTTAAGCAGTTGATACAACTGGTCAAATATTTATTTTCATGCAATAAAGCATTTCTTCAGCAGTTTCTATATGTTCATATATCTGCTCCATTCACAGCTTCGATTGATATTTGATGATTCAATTAGTTGCATTGGCATTCTGATTGACATTTTAATTGAACACTCAAATATTTGCATGCGACTATTTTAGTGCTACTATACCCTTTATATATATGTATATATTCACTTATTGTAATTGGGGTTTGCCCTTGTGCGGCTTATCCCAACGCATAATTCCCAAAAATAATCTTTTTTTAGCTACAGCCAAAAGGAAAGAGATATATATATATATGAGAGAGAAGTACGCATAAAACAGACAAGAGGACAAATTGAAGCTGATGCCATCTAATGCTCGACAAAAACTTTCTGCACACACAGAGACACACAGACACACACACATATGATTGTTATCCAGCTGCGTGTGTGTGCGCGCATACGTATACGTAATTTTTATCTGAATCGACATTTGGTGGCAGTGCAAAGGGGCGTTTGGTCATGCCCAGCCGCTTACAGACGAGCTCATTTAATTTATGCGCCCATGCGGCAGAGACATTTCGTCTTTAATAAGCAACAAAAGGCACTTCGGCAACGACGCGAAATTCAACAAAACGACAACACGTTGCCACAAGCGGCAACGAAACAAGAAGGCGATGGAGTCGACTCAGTTTAAAGGACGAGGCAAGCACCTGCTAACATTTAAGAATTCAGGCTGCCCCTTGAACGATTGAACGACATCCGGCCAGACACATGCGAGCACGAGTCGGAGGAAGTGCGACGGTGACATTCAAATATGCCAGGAAGTTCTAAATAAAATGCGACAGGTGGGCGACCCGAGCAGACTCAATCGATATGCAATTGAAAAGCAATTTATTGGACAAACAGACAAAGCTTTTACATCAATTGGCATATTGAAGAATGCGTGCCTCGATGAGCGGCCGAAAGTGTTGAATCAAACTGCCTGCCATATTCGATTGACGGTCGCACAGACCGCAAATGGCTGAATTTTTCATTTTCTTTCGGATGATGTCAGCGAAATCGAGCATTTGGGGCAAAGCTTCACCCTTCGCAAAGCTCCTAAAGAGGAGGATTTCACGATCTTTGCATGTGCCCGGCTCACCCTCGGCGCAGTTGATGATCAGGACCTTGCCCTTGGCGACCACCTTTTGCAAACATTCCCACTTGCTGCCCGCATAGTTGCCACAGCCAGCGCGTCCGCGCAGACCACTTCGCTTCACCTCGTCAATTATCCATTGGGACAGTTCGATACCAGTCGCCACGGGCACAATCGTACCGTCCGTACAGATTTTGAAAGATCCGATCACAATCGACAAGCGGCCCAAATACCAACTTCGTGCTGTTCAGCATACCTTCGGGTATTTGCGTCGCATCTTTGTGTTTCGCTTCAATCTTCGATTCGTTAACTGGGAGCTAGGATCATTCATCCTGCCAACGCGCCTGCTCACGTATGTCAAATTTACCAGCGTTTGCTCGCTATAAAAAATTTATTCCTGACAAAGTTGGCGCTAACATTCTTCTAATTTGCCTTCAATTATAAATTTATAAACATACAAAAATATAATATTATAAATATATAAATATATGGCACTGTTGTGTTCTGTATAAATTCGTAATACAAAATGAAATGTAATTCAGAACCTGAAAAGGCAACGACATCACTTTGCATTGCTTTGGAGCCTAGTTTCAGTGCTAGATTATCCCAAGGTAGCCACAAAAGTTGAGAAAATATTGTTTAACTCATTATCAATAATGTGTTTAACTATCTTCTACTGCTGTGGCAGGGAACAAAAGACAGATGAAGTAATGCCACTGACATTTAGCTGAGCTGGCTATATCAATATATCATTGAGTACATGAAAAACTTCTAGACTTTTGCACTTGAGACTTTGGAATATCTATTGTAAAGTATATGCTATGAAAGCTTAACTTGAAAGAGTAGAGAAAGACTTTAGTATAATGGACTGCAGTTGGTAGGCAATGGAGTACACTGAGTAGTACGTCATAAAACTTTTAGCTATGCCAATTTTTAATCATATTAAATATGTAAAAAATTATGATAAGCAAAACTTAAATAAAATTATTCTATATTGCATATTTTTTGGCATCAATCATTATAATTATAACATTATATTCTTCATTTGAGCTTGCTCATATAAATTGAACAAAATACTCTTTTGTTACTCAATAAATTGCAGTTCGGCTCGGTATCTTCTAGTCAGGCACTGCCTGTCCAACTTGTCTTCTGCTAAGAGATTCTCAAATCACATAGATCCATTATCTCTCTTTTAACTTTTATCAATAAGAAACTTTACTTATTTGTGTCTACATCAATTTTACTTAAGCAGCTGAAAACTTCTTTTCTAGAATATTTATATGCAATAGCTTTACAAATTTAACTTATATATAAAATATTATAATAGATTCTCCACTCTCTTTAATACTCATTTATTGTCCCACTCTTAGAACTTAACTAACTCGTTAAGCAGTTGATACAACTGGTCAAATATTTATTTTCATGCAATAAAGCATTTCTTCAGCAGTTTCTATATGTTCATATATCTGCTCCATTCACAGCTTCGATTGATATTTGATGATTCAATTAGTTGCATTGGCATTCTGATTGACATTTTAATTGAACACTCAAATATTTGCATGCGACTATTTTAGTGCTACTATACCCTTTATATATATGTATATATTCACTTATTGTAATTGGGGTTTGCCCTTGTGCGGCTTATCCCAACGCATAATTCCCAAAAATAATCTTTTTTTAGCTACAGCCAAAAGGAAAGAGATATATATATATATGAGAGAGAAGTACGCATAAAACAGACAAGAGGACAAATTGAAGCTGATGCCATCTAATGCTCGACAAAAACTTTCTGCACACACAGAGACACACAGACACACACACATATGATTGTTATCCAGCTGCGTGTGTGTGCGCGCATACGTATACGTAATTTTTATCTGAATCGACATTTGGTGGCAGTGCAAAGGGGCGTTTGGTCATGCCCAGCCGCTTACAGACGAGCTCATTTAATTTATGCGCCCATGCGGCAGAGACATTTCGTCTTTAATAAGCAACAAAAGGCATCTTCGGCAGAGCAAATGCAACAAAAAGCGAAGCAGAGAAAGAAGCGAACAAACAGAACGAAGTATTCTGTGTTGCGTGTCAGTGACAGGTGCAGGTGAGACACAGCCAAAGGCTGCGAGACTCAGAGAACTCAGTTATAAATGCCAGGGCAGCAGGTAACTGTTAGCAGAGACCAGGTAACAGGTGCAAATGACGGCGCACAGTTGCGCAAACTCAAGTGTGCTCAATTAGTGTCCTGTATTGTTGTTGTCGCATTTGTTAGTTATCTCACCTGCCCAACCATTTAGCATTTCGCATTTAGCATGCCCCGTCACATTTATGGCGAGCGCAAACTAAGCACACTCACTTCATAAAGGGTATTTGTAATGTGGCATGAAGAATGTCTAACATGATTTATAGCATACAGCATTAGGTAAGAGAGAGCATTAACTAGAGATTAGGTGGCTTGCTGGTTAGCTTGATGATGGATCTAATTACACTATATAGTAGGCACTATGAGCTATAAGCTGTACTCTACAATTGTGACAGTTAATCGAAGATTGGCTAGATCTTAAGCATGTATTTCTCTACTCCAGACTACCTCTATATCCCATTAGCTCTAACTCTATGTACGCTATACACCTTATATACTCTTCGAACTCCATATACTTTAATTGCTCTGTATATTCTATAAACTTCATATACTCTGTAAACTCTATCTACTTTATACTCCATATACTCTATATGATCTATATGCTCTATATACTCCATATACTATATATACTCTATATACTCCATATACTCTATACACTCTATATTATATAAAGTATATAGAGTATATAGAGTATATGGAGTATATAGAGCATATAGATCATATAGAGTATATGGAGTATATACTCTATATACTTTGTATACTCTATATACTCTATATACTTTATATACTCTATATACTCTATATACTTTATATACTCTATATACTCTATATACTCTATATACTCTATATACTCTATGTACTGTATATACTCTATATACTCCATATACTCTATATACTCTATATACTCTATATACTCTATATACTCTATATACTTTATATACTCTATATACTTTATATACTCTATATACTCTATATACTCTATATACTCTATATACTCTATATACTCTATATACTCTATATACTCCATATACTCCATATACTCCATATACTCCATATACTCCATATACTCTATATACTTTATATACTCTGTATACTGCATATGCTCTATATTCTCTTATTACTCTGTAGACTCTATATACTCTATACACTCCGTGTACATTATCATATGCATACATCCTGTACTCGATGCTCAATACTCAATAATCCATATACTTTATATACCATATACTCTATATAGCCACAGACCCTATATTCATCGTATCCCATGCTTTGTTCACATCTATAACTCTATGCATACTATAGTCTACATACCTTTTTGTCTGTATACCCTATAATCTATATACCTTTAGTTCTATATACTTTTTCTTCGTCTACTTTACACCTTATACGTTATCTATCTACAACTTCAGCTCTATTTACAAAAATACAAGTTTGTCATAGATTTTTAAAGGGTATTTGAATTGTCATAACTTTTTTTCACAGCTCAAAGTACTTTAGCTCTTGTTTATAATTACATTTGCCCCCTGGAGCTGTTGTTTAATTGCAGCAGCGCTCGAATCATTGAACCTTAAAACTCTGCAGTTTGCCATAGACAATTCGAGCAGGATTTGAAACTTTTAAAGTTCTTCTTGGAATATAAAGTAAAAAGATTTATCATGAAACTGTTCAACTTGTTGCAGAATATATATATGTATATATGTACATAAATCTATCTGTCTACGTATATGTATCTACAAGTAATGCTCTATCTATCCATTAATCAGTCTACCAATCGACCTATACATATATTTATATCTATCATATTTGTAGACTCATTCTAATCATTCACTTCCAGTGACTATAAATATTTCCGTCACACTTTAGGTAATAATACATATTAATGTGTACAGTCATCATTAAGGGCACTCCCACAGCCCAATACCTAGCAACATCTAGCATTATACTATTGTTATACCCTTCATCAAAAATATATACATATATATATATATATATTCCTTTCTTACGTGCAATTCCAAGAGTTTTGCTTAACCCCCGCAAACATCACAAGTTGGCATTAGTAAGCATTAGGGGCATTCCACAACTTGGTTTATTTTTAGCTAATTCAACTTAAGTGCCACGACAAGTGTTTCACTGTCAAGGCGACCAATTTACTACGCTGCTCTAGACCAGCATTTTTTATGGCCAATTTATGGGGTAGACGCACACACACACACACACACACTCACAACAAACTGTTGTGTGTCGAGCAGACGGTGTGAAAATATATACAATTTGCTCTTTGTGGATTTGTCTTTGGCGCGGATTGCATGTGCATATAAATATCTTTGTATATATGTCTATACATGTGTGTGTATGTGTGTGTGTGTTGCTGTAGCTGAGCTCTAGCGTTCTCCCTCAGCTCGCTCTCCCTCTCAACATTGCTTGCCTGCCTGCCTTATTGGTTAGTTGCCCCACTTCATTTTGCTTTACTTTATGTGCCATTGGTTCACGTTTGTTTTGGCTTTCGCTGATTTCATTATTATTATTATTATTTTATGGTCATTTTGTGGTGTTTTATAACACTGTTTTTTGTTTTTATTTTTGGCTGCCCTGCTCCCTCTCTGTCGTTCACCCTCATGGCTTTGGCACAGCTGTTATTACAGAACGTGCAGCTGGCATAAAAAAAAGCATTGCATACTTTTCGTGCGCACTGTGACTGTGAGAGCAACACCAACAACAATGTAATGCACGGAGATTAAGTCTAATGGAGTGGCCTGTGCAATAAGCACAAAAAGGTGGCTTAATCTCAACTATATATAAAAGGGCAAGCGCAGACTACCCTCAACACACACTCACACTCACACACCCACGTAAAAAACTAGCATAAAGTCAGCACATATATGTACACTCAGCGAAACGGTTGACTGAAGAGATAGTTGGCTGCAACGAAGAAGTACTTTACAGAGTATCAAATGTAGTATGTATATCTAGAGGTGGGCAAGTATATATCTGTCTCTATAGTATATATATATATATATATATATATATATATATATATATATATATATTGTATACGAATTTCGAACTAATTACAATTTTATATTTGTTTATAAAATAATTAATTAATTATTAAATTTTTTTTAAGTCTAAAATATTTAAAATAAATTAAAAATTTTTTTTTTAAATTTTTTTTTCATTAAAATCTTTTTTTTTATATTTTTCTCAGTGCATGCAATTTTTTGCCAACGTTCTGCATGCGTTTGCATTGCTTAATGTATGATAATATAAAGCTTATAGCTGAGCTGTTGACAACTATTTTTGTGAGATCCATTCATTTAATACCCTATAAACACAGCCAAGAGCAGAGAGGGTAAGTAAATACCCTTTAGACCATTTATAAAAAGCAAAAGATGACCCAAATAGATATAGATTCGTAATGAACTTACTCTATATATAGTTTTTGTTAGTTGTAGTTCATAGTCAAGCTAATGCTCGTTTTTTAATCACCTGCAAATACCCTGTATTGACTACACGAGCTAAACTCCACCTCTCTATAGAGCTGTCTATTGGCTTGTTCATATCCATTGTGTGTGCGCCCACACGCTTTTTCTGTGTACACAGGAGACACGCTAATGTTTAGTATTGGACCGGACATAATGTCCTGTGCAATTAGTCCTTATCTGGAACACATCCAAGCACTGCTAAAAGCTAATGTCAGAGCAAATGCTTAGCACAAATTTAAATGCACTTTTCTCAGGAAGCCAACAGATGAGCATAATAAAATGCAATGCGAGGCTGCTCAGCTGCTGTAGTAAATGAGATTTTAAATGGATTGTAATGCGCAAATATCCTTGGAATACGACGCATAATTGTTGCCTACTTTGCCAACAATGAACGTCTCTATATATATATATATATCTGCAGCTACGAAGGACATGAATGAGCGAAGTGTCTTGACTTGACTGCATTTACGACACTTGACTTGCGTGTAAGATTCACTGAGTGCGTGTGTGAGTCTCTTTGTCTCTGTGTGGGAGACTCCTTTTGTGGCAGCTGGCAGTACGCGTTGCCTTTGCTTCTAAATAAGCTAATTTATATGCTAATCTAAGCTAATCAATTATAATCCAATCTATCATTGGGCGACACAGCTCCAGATGCGCGAATAGACTTGCAGCGCCTGCAAACCATTCCGCAAATAATTGGCTGTAGAACTTACATCATCTGGACCTTCGGTGGTCTGAGAATCGAGTGAATAGTAATGAATAAAAAAATATGTATCAGCGCATCATTCTAATCAAAAATCTCTATACTTTATGTCGCCTGACTATGCCTCCTTCTAGCTCTTACATAGTTTATACCAACACTATTAAGCTCTGAGCTGCGTGACTAGCAAAAAGTTGTTCTAATTCTGTTCGCTCATCTATAACCTACGCCTAAGAAAATAATATATTCATGTACATGAATAAAATGAAGTCATTTGGGCAGCTTTGTCTGTCAGGCGTCACTTGAACTTTATTCATATTTATTTTTGCCAAAAAATGTTTCTGTAATTTAAAAGCAACAATTTTTAGCTCTAACTAAACTCAGCTAATTTTGTCTCCATTTCATTTTCAAGCTTTAAGCCAATTTTCTCGAATAACACATCTTAAATTGATGCTCAATTAATATCAATTGTTAGCTTTTGATTTTTGCCATCACAATTTAGCTTCAGTTTTATGCAATTCCTGCTTTATTTTCTCTTCAATCAACTTTAATCCGATGCTTAGCTCTCTAAGCTCTCGGCTTCTTGAGTGCCGCCTCAACTTCAATCTCAATGTCAATGCAACTTATACTGAGCACTTTGGCTTTTTATCCTTTTTCTTTTCTCTACTCAATTCACCTCAATTTCTGTGCCTTTTCTCCACAATTCCATTTGACATTCATCTTGAACTGTATGCAATTATTAACGTCGATTGCCTGCTTAAATCTTCAGCTCAAACGAATTTAAAATTCGTGCTGTGTTTGCATTTTTTTCGTCCAATGTTCACTTCGGCACGTGCATAAATAAATTCTGTTAAAAATTGCATTTTGACCCCATTTGGTTGCACTGCCCATGGCAGTTCAAAGGCGAAGACGATGTCAGCTTTTCTCTTTCCTCGACCAAAAAAAAAAAATAAAACTGAAAAAGCGAAAAAGTTTTTTTTGTCAGCACGAAACTAAAACTTCTCAATGTGGCTTGCTACTTGGAGTTGAAAGAGACAGAGAGAATGCAGAGTGAGAGTGAAGAGGATGAGGACATGTTTACACATGACTATGACAAGTGCTTAATGGATATGACTACGTGTGTACAGTAAGCACTCCACACGCAGACAGCTAATACCTTAAGTCGCACTGACTTTCATTAAGCCGATTGCACACACAGAACGTGCAGTTGAAAGAGTTGCAAAAACATTGAAATAAAGTGAAAGAAAAACATAAATCAAAAAGAAATTCATACGCATAGTATATTTAAGGATAGCTAGAGCCGGAACTTTAAATTACATTTCATATGCGTGAGCCATAGCTGGGCTCCACAACGACAATAGGCGAAACGTAAACGGCACCCCAGGGGTAGGCGACGGAGGCGTGGCACCAAACACAAAGAGCCAATTTTGCCCATTTATATATAAAAAAAAGAGAGAGAGAGAGAGAAGTGGGCGTGTGCCTGCACGCTAAATGCTAGGCTAGCTGCCCGTGTTTGCGTGAGTCAACAATATACAAGGATTTGTAGTCATGTTTACAAGCGCACAGCCCACGCTCCACAGGGAGAGAGAGAGAGAGGGAGAAGTGCGCTCTATCTCCCTCTTGACTAGCTATTACAAAATATGCTTGTGTTTCATTAAAAATTTAAGCGCTCGCCAACATTCAAATAAAAATTGTGCAAAAATCAACGCTCGTGTTTATGACATGCGTCAAATTTTACTTTCACTTTATTTCATGCTTTTTCACATATATTTGAATACCCTGTAACCATTCAAAAAAGCAAACGACGTATATTGTTCTATATGAATAATAGCCAAAACTAGGCGTGGTCGCAGCTTAGAGTATGTAAGGATAGAATTCTACGACAATGGACTTCTGGAGAGAGTATATGTTGCCCAGAATTTTCCCAAATTTCAATTCCATTCAATTATTTCCACACGTTTCGTTAAGCAAAGACAATTCATGAGCAAATGGGAAGTCTTATGGAGTATTGCAACAGCTGCGTGTTATCGATAACTCAAACTGCTGCTGAAATATAGTTATCGGAAAGGGCATTGCTCTTGCTTGGTCACTTTATATGAGAGTAAAACGATGGAACTAGATCCTCCAATCGCTGAACAAAATATGTTAAGGCTTCGATAACGGGTTTTATATCACTGATATCGTTACTTATACATTTTTTAGTATAATCCACAGACGAGAGAGGGAGAGATAGCTAAAGACTTCAATATTTATACATACATCTACACAAGTTCCATATTGGATCATGGCTAAACTTTTTATTGTATATGAAATCGATTGGAATTAATATCAAACTTTACTAAATTAAGCTTCGAGAGCTGGAGTTACTAAATGAGGTATTTAGCTACCTCAAAAGTCTCAACAAATACTGACAGCTCGATCTTTCCAATTTGGTTCCATAGACACCAATCTCAGGGTATTTTCGAGTCGAACAGTCTATACAATAGCACTCTTACTTGGTGGACATTAATGCTCGTGTGCATTGCAAATGCCACAAGGATGAAGTTGTAAATATTTGTGACTGAATCGTAAAGCCAAAACAGATTAAGAGTGTAAGCTAAAAAAAAGTTGCATATAATGAATATGGAATAAAAGTTGAAACTGTTTTTAGAGCTTTCGAATAATGACATGCATTTTTTGATGAAATTACGATGACGGATAGATTAGATTGCCACAGTTTATCAAAATCAAATTTGATTATGAGATTCAAATAGACTGCAGACTATAAATATGCGAAAAGCGTAAATACTTTGCAATGGATTTTTTATAAGCTGTGTTAGTCCATATGATAGAACTTCACATTTATTATGGAAGAGTAGCTCATTATTGCTGAGTTTCTTTTAAATAGTGGATAGATAGCACTGCACAGCTCAGCTCTTTCAACTAATCATTAGCTGTACCTGCATCAAGAGATTCTAACTTTAATAGTCTGAGATTTTATTATTTATCGATAGTTAGTTATTTATCGATAGTTAAAATGAAGTATTGAACGAAAATATTTAATTTTCTAATGCGTACGCTATAAGAGAAAAAATAGTTCACGTTTGAAATTTTCAGTTTTTATATTTCCTGAGATGGACTCATCTTGTTGTACTTATTTAGAATATATGTATGTAATGTTTTTGGTATTTTTATATATATTTATTTCAATTTCCTTTTTACTTTTATTTTATTTTTTTTCCGTGTGCATTTTTCTTCATTTATTATTTCCTATTTCTTAGTATTTCCTATTTTTATTTCGCAGTTCACACATTTTTCTATCCAGTGCTCACTGTAGCTGTTTGCGTCATTATTTATCTTCTGCCCAAATATTTATTTGCCAGCGAAAATATAATATCGCAAGCAATATAAATATTCTCTTCATTCACAAATACCGTAAACAACAATGTTGAAAAACCTCATGGAAATTAAATGAGCTACAAATAATTTTAAATAGAGGCCAATTGGCAAATTCCGTTCGATTCCAAAGAATAACAAAAGCAAATAAAAGCAAATTAATGTTTGTCGAATATATTAAATTTAATTAACAAGTATTCAGTTATTTGATGCTTTAAAGATAGATTTTAATATACAAATTGTGACTATAGTTTATATTAGAATTTCTTTTGTCATTAACAATTGATGCCAGGTGCTGCACGGTGTCACACTCTTTTAACAAATTATTTAGACAATTTTACTGCTCTAAGCCCACAGAAAATGGGTATATTGGTTATATTACATTGTTTGTAACAGACAAATTTACACACATGTTTCGCTATGCTTTACATTAGTAGTCTCAAACTCCCTCTGTAGCTAGTGTTAAAGTTTTTTAAAAGTCATCGATAAATTGTTGAAATCGATAAAAATTGTTATTGAAATTCAGTTATTTAAGCATTGACCTCGCATGTTTCAAGAACTAAAATTTTCAGAATTTTATTCAATTTCTTCCCCACAATATTCAATGCCTCTGACAATTGCATAAGAGAGCTTCTTTGTGTATGCTTAAGCCATACCTCGTTGACCATAGCAATCCAACTGATTTTCGTTTGTTTTTATGGTGCTAGACCAAGTTGATTTTTGCGGTTTAATAAAGTTTGACTAGCCAATTTCTACTCCAGTTTTTTGGGACACCAAACTGTTTGGCATAGGGCTTGGCCTTCAAGCGTCTAAGGCATTAAGTCAGCCGCTTGGCTGCAGCTCAAAATCGATACAAGCCAAACTCACACTGAGACAGACAGTGGCACATTTCACAGTAGCAGCGGCAGCAGCTGGTTACAGAAACTTGGCCCATTTATGTTGGCCAACCATAATATTGCAGTTGCTTTCTGGCTCTCCCCACCCTCTCCCACTTCCACTGCTCTGGCAATGCGACAAAACACAACTCACATTTACCAAGAAAAAAAACATATCGCAGCACATTCATTAACCCAGCAATAACAAATTTCATCAATATTTATGGCCATGGCCAAGGACATGCTGAAGTTTTATGGTCATTTTAGTTGATATCGCTGCGGTCAGCCGTGCGTATACTTAATATGCAAATATCGCGCATACGCGCATCTGTTAACGCCACTAGCAAATTGTCTATCATTGTATTTAATCTATTTCGGGCTGACGGCGATTATATCAGGCATTCATGTTTATTCATCTTTATTCACATACTTTTTGCAGGCATTGTTAAGCAATTTTCTTTTTATTGTGGCACCGGGATAAATGAACTCTCAACAGCGCATTATAAACAACTGTTTTTAGCTTATCGCTGACGTTAACAGTTGGCAGCTGATTGCGAATACATTCACAGCAATCGCACATACATATTCATATGTATTCATATGTACTCGTTGGAGCTGCGCAACTTTTAAGCATTTAGCGTGAAAGCGAATTTTAGTTTATGACTCGCAGATATATCACAATTTGCCCTCTGTTTGTCAGCAGAGTTTGTAATAAAATTGATTTATTGCGCATACGCCGTGTTGCGTGCAACTTGAAACGAGGCAAGAAACTTGCCGTGGTTTTAACTGCGAATATAGATGCGTAAATATGAGCTAAGAGATCGTTTTAATACCTGTCCGAATGATGTTTTCAAAAACTTAATTCTGACATTTTCCAAAACATTGAAGGAAGTGAAACGAAATAGAAAATGGAACTAAAAATGCGATGTTTAATGTAAAATATAATATAGAAAAGGGAATATATAGAAGGGAATATATAGAATATAGAATATAGAATATAGAATATAGAATATAGAATATAGAATATAGAATATAGAATATAGAATATAGAATATAGATTATAAAATATAGAATATAGAATGTAGAATATAGAATATAGAATATAGAATATAGAATATAGAATATAGAATATAGAATATAGAATATAGAATATAGAATATAGAATATAGAATATAGAATATAAAATATAGAATATAGAATATAGAATGTAGAATATAGAATATAGAATATAAAATATAGAATATAGAATATAGAATATAAAATATAGAAAATAGAATATAGAATATAGAATATAGAATATAGAATATAGAATATAGAATATGAAATATTAAATGAATATGAAACATAGAACATACTAAGATAAATTAGAATATAAAACATTATGAAACATAGAATATAGAAAATGATATATATAATATAAAATATATAAAAGAATATAGAACAGTATAGAGAGCATATTTGATGTAATCCTTTACCAAGATAGTTGCAATGATATTTCCGACATATCGTATACCCAAGAGCTAATCGAATTATCATACTTATAAAGCCAACAGGCCGACATCATCATCATGAATATTCATCATGAATATATATATATATAAACCTTGTGTTCAATTATTCTCAAAATTCCTTAACTCCAGGGTATTAGCTCGCACAAAAGGCCATTGTAAATTATGGAATATTCAATTAAGCTCAGCCGGCTGTAAATTTGCATTATGAAATAAACACAATTTGTGGCATTAGAAACAAATTTAGACGCGACTCATGCCGATATTTCCGCGCGTAAACAAAACGCAGCAAAAGTGTCTGTCAAAGATATAGTTTTTCTTTTCTTCTAGATTTGTGTGCGAAAATTGTACAACGAAAAGTCAAAGTTTTATTCGCTGACGCAATTTGGTGCGAAAGACGTTGATTGCAGTTCGAGCTAAGTAAATAGGGCTCATATTATAATATTTTTCTTCTTCTCTTTTATCTAAATCACAGAACTGACTTTAGCTGACATTCAGACGCGTGTACCTTGAATATATTGTACTGTTTGCTCTGTCAGCGTCTAGTCTTAGCTATTTCTTCTCCTCCTTCTGCCACTCGAGACCAGGCAACTCAGTCGCTGTATGTTGTTAGCTCTCTCTCTCTGTCTCTCTCTCTCTCTCTCTTTGCTGTCTCTGTCTCTTTCTGTCTGTCTGTCTGTTTGTCTATTTGTTTTTATTGCGCCTGGTTGTCGTGTAGTTGTCGTCGTCTCAAGTTTATCAGTTTGAATAGCAATGAGGCGATAAGTAAGTGAGGCATATATATATAAATATATATATATCTATATATATATATACATGTGTATATATTTGTATGCGCGGCTGTCAGCCAAAAATCACTTCTGTACAAAATGCAGTTAGTAAGCATGTGTGCGTCTATAAGCAGCTTCAACTCAGTTCCGAAAGCCGCAAAGCTAACTTTACAAATCACTTAAACCCTTGAGACTACAAAAACTTTGAATTAAGTAAGAATGATTTAACCACAATAATACAAATACAAAAAGCTTTATATGCTCAGTGTTACTATGAAAGATCATTAAGGGCACGCTTGCAGTGTTACCTTATTTAAGGTGTTCAAGAGAGCTATGCAAAATCGTTTAAGCTTATTTAAAAAAAATATACAAATTCCTCTCTATTCATCTTGTCATGTTTAATATCTAGTTATGTCAAAATCTTATTTATTTTCATGGTATTCAGCCTATTTTCATTGTCAAGAACTACTTCTTGTATCCTTAACCTGTAATTAAATTTAATTTTGTCCATTTTCATTTGCAAAAGCTTTTTCTTGCCTTAACATCTAGTTATGTTTAACCTGCAGTTTCGAATTTATTACGAATTATTAACTCTATCATAATTTACATTTTGAAGTTCGAGTTAAAAATAAAATTATTTAAAATTTTATAAAAATAAAATTAATCAAATTACACTTAAATCTTATATTAATAAAGTTGAAACAAATTTTTGCGTAAACAGATTTTAAATTCTGCAAGTTTTTTGTTGCAAAACTTCATAAATTGGTTGAATTTGTAATTGAATTTTGTGAAAGGCAAATTTGACAATAATTTAGATTATTTTTATATTTAAAACTGATTATCTACTTACATATTTTCTTATTAAGTGTACTGCATATGGTTAAATCTAGCTTCACAAGAATCTATACAACATAAATTTCAACAGAAGCTCTCTCTTTTTGAGTAATGCATAAAAAATCAAACTTTATATTCGCAACATGACCTTTTCTCAGTAAACACTCTTTGATATTCATACAAAATTCATTTTATTGCGAATTTGGCTAACTAGTTAAAAGCTTTAGCTGCGATCTGAACACAAATAATTCTTGCAATTTTTATACATATAACCATTTTTGTTTATTGTCAGCTTCAGCTGAGATCTCCGTTAAGCTTTTTATATTTATTTATTTTTATTTTTAATATGCTTATATTAATACATTTGAACAGACAAAAAACAACAACAGAAAGGCTGATATGCAACATTTAGATCTCATAAATTTTTTATACTGTTCTATGTGGGCTGTTGTTATTTTTACCTATCTGAAGTTTATGTGAGCGATATAAACGTGCAATTTTTTTGTGTGACAATGACGTGGGCTGGACAGCCACACACACACATACACACATAGGCACACCCACTCATAGACATGTCGCAAAAAGACATAAGCTGCAAATGTTTGCTTTAGCGTTGTCGCTGTGCTGACTATAAATATGTGAGTGTATAGGTCTAATCGAATGTGTGTGTGTGTGTGTGTGTGTGTGTGCGTGTGTTTGTCTTGCGGCTTTTACAGGCAGTATCGTCTACTTCAGCTGCTGCTACTGTTGCTGCTGCTGCTGCTTCTTTTAGTCTATTGCATTAAGTTGATTTCGCGCTTCAATGGATTTTGTGGCTGCCACAACTGTGACTTTGCTTTTGCTTCAACTTTTTTCTGTGCTCTATCATAAAAGAGAAAAAGAGTTGATTGGTTTTTGAGCAGATTCTCTGCAACTGTTGGCATAAACCAAAATTTATTTTTTTTTTATTTAAAGCGTGAAGCTTGAAATTAAATTTATCTGAATGTCCATGTCTGTCTCCATGTGTTAAGGTAATTTGAATACGCCCAATGTGGGCATGGCATTGCGGCTTTGTCAGCTAGATTTGAATTTCGAATTTATTTACATGGAGTTATAACTCGACTTACATTAAAATATATTAAGCTATCTAGCGAGCTGAGAGTAAATCTATTTAAGTTCCCCAATTTACAACTGATGCTCTACAGCTAAACCCCAAAGCAGCCTATGGAAACACAAATGAACAAGTATTATGCAGTCGACTACATGTTAACTACTCGCTTATTTTTTTGTTACTAAGACTCTTTTGACTTTCGCACAGGACTCTTCCGCTAAGCCACTTTTATATGCTCAATCAAATGCTTGCGCCTCGCTAACAGGAAACTAAGCACATGTGTATCCATATATATATATACGCTTATATAAAGAACAATCATTATAGGCTGAAGAAAAGTCCAAGTTGAGGTCCAGAGAAGTCAATGGCACGTTAATAAAATGGCTACTTAGACTTTGATTTGCTATTATTTCAATTTTCGCTCAAGGTCGAGCTGGAATTTATAATTAATTGCCAGCCTTGGAGCTAGGCCTGGTAAAACTCCTTTTGTCGCTTTCATTTTTGGACTGTGTTCTAATTAAAACTAATTAACTTTGGCACAAAAACGAAAAATTGAAGAAAATCTTTGCATAAATCGAGTGGCATATTCAAAAACTCTTTTGCCTACAGTTAAAAGTCAAAGGCCAAACTAATTTAAGTCTAAAAAGAAATTGTTGCTGAAAGCAATTAAAAGCCCAACCAAATATTGATAGAGGATTTGCTCTCTCGCTCTACAACTCTCTCTCTCCCTCTATCTCCACCTCACGCGATTTCTATTTTAACTTTTCAAGAAAGTTTTGTTTTGTGCCTGATTTAAAGCTATTGTATTGCCTTTGATTGGATTCCAATGCCTAAAAGAAGCTATCAGCAGCGCCTAAAAAACAGAAGTCGCTGGCAGGCATAGCCGACTGCTTAATACTCGCTTGAGTCACATTTTTGTGCTTCTAAATGAAAATCTTTAGGGCGTACAACTTTTTGAATGTGCTGCCTTCAAATTCCTAGCTTCAATACGAACTCCACTTAGCAACCAATATACTCCACGTCTGCTTTTGTGAGCGAGTATAAGAAAAAGCAGGCCTCTAAAGAAGTTTTGCTTAACAAAGGGTCTCTAGCAAAAGCAAGTGCTAATTTATGTAAATATTTTTCAAGGACCTTGCTTGTCTGCAAACTTTCCTTGTCGCCTTGCACTAAATCACATACGAAAGTCGTTTATTACAACTTTGTACTTGATTCGAATGCCACTTGGCTGCAAAGTGTTTAGTCTAGCTTAGATTTTGGTTTTCTTTAGTCATAAGCTGATTTGGCTTGATGCTTCTACGCTCAGCCATAAATTCCATATTCAAATTGAAAGGCAAATTTTATTTGCCAGTTTGCTTTATGCCCCATGATGTCAGCCATAAAATGTGCAAGCGACTTAAAGCTGAAACCCTTTTCTTTATTTCGCTGCTTTACTTATGGAAAGTGAGCTTAGAGACTTTTCCTTTTATATATTTGCTTGTGTTTGTCAGAAGGTCTTTTGTAAATTCAGAAGGTATAGAAATATTTTATTAAATCTAGAGATCCATTCAGTGCAAATGAGCAAGGTCTCTTATAGGCAAGGTGATCTTATAGCAAGCACTCTCAACGTTCGTTTTTTCCAGTTTTTATAGCAAATTATTTATAGCAAGTATTCTAATAATCTTCCCCTGAATCAGACCGAATTTCTTCTCAAGTTTTTTATAGTAAAACATTTTATAGCAAGTACACTTTAAAGTATATTCTCCTAAACATCAAATAAAGTTGCTCTCAACGCCTTTTATAGCAAGTCTTATAGAAAATATACTTATAGCACATAAACTTTCTCTACATTTTTTTACCACAATCGCGATCAGTCGTTCGACCTGTAAAGACGTGAATTCGAACAGCCTTCGCTTAAGCTCTACTGCTGCAGAGTTCTAAAAATAGAACTTTGCGGTGCATTCTTCAACGCAACAGCAACAAAAACCGCACACGCAGCGTTTTCTTATCGCTTGCTTCCGCGTAACTCAATTGCTTTAATTGCAATTTACGAAATTTCGTCGCTTGGCGCGAGTGCGCCTGCACTCAAAAGCACAATCCGCGATGACATCTAATGTCAATAACCTCGCTACAGCTGTAAAGGTAAATGCAGAAATGCAAGCCCAGCTTAACGTTGTGATGGCAAATAGGCAAGCCTCCATCATGCCAATAAACTCAAAAATAGATATCGCCTCCGTGCAAGGCATCACTAACAACAAAAACACGAAACGTAAACAGCCAAATTCACCAAAAACCATCAAGAAAAGGCTCATCTTCGACGAACCAAGCACCAGCAATGCAGCATTAATATCAGAAAATCGATTTTCACTGCTCGTAGAAGAAGATGAAGACTACAGCGAATCACCTGTAGCTCCAGAAGCCCCAGTATTGACCGACCAGCAAACTACTCCGAAACCTCGTCCGCCCCCCATATGGTGTCCAAACATCAAGTCTGTGGCCCTACTTCAACAGATAATAGATAAAGTAATTGATGCTAAATCATACGTAATTAAGCCAAAGAAGAATAACATAGGTGTATTAACCCAATGCAGTGAGGACTATCGCAGAGTTATAGACCACTTTACTAAGCTGGAATTGGAGTTCCACTGCTACCAGCTTAAGGAGGACAAACCATATAGAGTCGTGTTCAAAGGGCTTCACTCCAGCACTGATACAACACTAATTAAAAAGGAATTGGAAACCAAAGGCCACACAATTACAAATGTGCACAACCCACTGAGCCGTATGGACAAAACACCGCTAAATATATTTTTTGTTGACGTGGCTCAGGCCCCCAACAACAAAGAAATTTTGGACATTCGAGTTGTCTGCAGGCAACGCTGCACAGTGGAACTGCCAAGAAGATACAACGACCTGACACAATGCCATCGCTGTCAAGAATTTGGACACACACAACGCTACTGCCACAAAGCTCCCAGATGTGTGCGTTGCGCCGGGAAACACGCATCCAAAGACTGCACCCGCGAAAAGGACCAGGCACCAACTTGTGTGCACTGTGAGTTACAGCACCCAGCCAACTATAAGGGCTGCCAAGTATACAAGCGGTTGCGCAAATTGCAATCCCCAGCACAAAAAAGGAGTCCCACACAAACACCGTCTACGGGTCCGAGTACTGCTTCCGAAATTACAAGGCCCCGGAGCATTACCCAAGCCACGAGCTTTGCAACGCCTATTAGTGGTGTTTCTTACGCACAGGCCGCTAGAGGTGGACCGTCAAATAAGAATACCACAAGTGACACTTTGTTCACTGAAATGCTTCAGCAACAACAACGTCAGTTTGACGCAATTAATGCCGAGCTCAAAGCGATGCGAGAAGTACAATCCCAACAAGCAACCATGCTAAACAGTTTAATGGCCATCATAACCAAGCTTGCCTACAAATAATGGCTTTACGTGTGGGTATCTGGAACGCCAATGGCCTGAGAAACAAGACTCAGGAACTGGCTGCGTTTCTCTCACAAGAAAACATAGATATAATGTTAATAACAGAAACTCATGAGTGCCCCACTACACAAATTTTCGGATACGAACACTATCAGGCTCATGGTGAAGGAGCAAACTGCTTTGGTGGATCCTCAATCCTCATACGAGCAACAATACCGCATACACCTTTACTGCCAATTTGCAACGCAACAATGCAGGTCTCAGCCATCACCCTGCCTACGTCTATTGGAGCGATCGAAGTTGCGTCAATTTATCTTCCGCCAAACACTGGTCTGTGTGATCATCACATGGAACAGGTTCTAGGCCAAAGGTTGAATAAGACCCTCATCGGCGGCGACTGGAATGGATGGCACCCATTTTGGGGAAGCAATAGTGCGAATCGTCGCGGAGAAGTCATATTTGAGGCGATTCAAAACTTACAATTCAGCATATTGGCGACTGGAGCCCCCACCCGTTACCCAATTAATGGACACAGGCCCTCGGCAATCGACTTCGCTGTCTACAAAGGCATCTGTGACCGGCAATTGACCATTGAAGAATCCTTGGACCTATCCTCTGACCACCTGCCACTAATAGTCACAATCCACGCGCAGCCACAGCCCTTGCCCATTAGGAAACAACTACTGCCAGCAGGATCAGATTTAGGAGTCTTTAGGCGCGAGCTCCATTACTCTTTGCACATAGAAATGGAACTTAACACTCCTGAAGACGTGGACTACGCAGCAAACAAACTGCAGGAAGAAATAGTCAAAGCTGCGCACCAAGCCGCCCCACCATCTTGCCAAACAAGACAACAGTCTCCGTACAACATCCCCCTCACCTTGGAGGCCCAACACCTACTAATACACAAAAGATGGGCCAGGAGACGCTGGTTAAGATTACGCACGCCTGATGCCAAATCCATGTACAACGAAGCCACGAGGCATCTTAAAGCTGCTCTCGCCCTGCTTCAAAAGAGGTGTATCAGCGATGCGCTGGTACGAGCTGAATCGCCCACTGACGCAGAGTTTCAATTATGGAAATTTACAAGAAAGCTCAAACGGCAGCCAATACGACGTCATCCCATTCGGAGCATTTCTGGTTCCTGGCACATTGGAGACGAAGCTCAAGCTGAGGCTTTTGCAAACCACCTTCAAGACCAATTCACGCCGGTGATTACCGCAGAGGCCTCAGAAATCGAAGCAACAGAAGACATCGTTCTCTCGCCCCTCCCAGCTGAAGACCAGATAACTGGATGTACAAAAGAAGAGGTTCTTGAACACATCAGAAGAGTGAAGGCAAAAAAATCCCCTGGATATGATCTAATAAACGGCAGAGTCCTTAGAGCACTGCCTGACTCCACCATAGACTACATAACTATGGTGTACAACGCCATGCTCCGCATCCGGCACTTTCCAGCCTGCTGGAAGCGCGCCGTGATTGTGATGATTCCTAAGCCTGGCAAACCCGTGGGAGAAATTGAGTCGTACAGACCAATTAGCCTGTTGCCAGTACTCTCCAAAATATTCGAAAGAATATTTCTGGAACGAGTACTGACACATCTGGGACGCCAGGAGGCCATTCCAAACCATCAGTTTGGCTTCAGGAGACAGCATGGAACACCGGAACAGGTTCACAGAGTTGTGCACCATATCCTTGGAGCCTTTGAAGAAAAGATGTACTGCTCTGCCGTCTTTTTAGACATCAAACAGGCGTTTGATCGAGTTTGGCACCTGGGACTGCTGCAGAAAGTGAGGACCACCCTTCCAGCCCCATTTTTCGCGTTGCTATCCTCATACCTTATTGGAAGAACCTTCCAAGTGTCAAGGGGGCAAACAGTATCCTTGACTAGACCAATTATGGCTGGAGTACCACAGGGTAGTGTTCTAGGCCCAACACTTTATACTTTATTCACAGGAGATATGCCAACTCCCGAGCCAAATATAGGAAGTACAGATGCAGTACTCATAGCGACCTATGCAGATGACACCGCCATCTTATCACGTCACGTATCTGCGCAAGAAGCTTCAGACTCACTACAAAAATATCTGGACTCTTTCGGACGCTGGGCAAAACGGTGGTGTATCACCATTAATGCACAAAAGTCTGTACATACTACCTTCGCCACTAGAAGAGGAGATTGCCCAAGCGTTGCATTGGGGCCCACTATTCCCAAAGCCTCAAAAGTAAAGTACCTTGGTATCACTCTTGACAGAAGGCTGACTTTTAAAGCGCACATAAGTCAAGTAACCTCAAAATGCAAAAGCAAGCTAAAAACCCTCGACTGGATGCTGAGAGCTTCAAGCAAGTTGTCTTACAGCAGCAAGGCCGCCATCTACAAGGCAATAGTTGTCCCAACCTTCGTATATGGTATCTCTCTATGGGGCTCCTCGGCGAAGACTACAAGGAACAAAATTCAGACCCTGCAGAATAAAGCACTACGCAGATGGACTGGAGCCAGCTGGTTTGTAAGAAACTCAGTCTTACATAGGGATTTAGCAATTCCCACAGTTGCTGAACTCATTGGGCGACACAGTTCAAGATACGCGGACAGACTTGCAGCGCATCCTAACCATCTCGCAAGCAACCTGGCTATAAACAACAATAGGCGAAGACTGAAGAGATTGCATCCTCTAGACAATATTAGAACTAATTAAGATAGTAGCTACAAGTGCAGAATAATTGGCATATCTGCCCTCCCATTAGTTAAGGTTTAGAGCTAAATGCGCTATAGAGTCTAAGACAATAAGCTGCAACAAAATAAAGAAATAAAAACGAAAAAAAAAAAAAAAAAAAAAAAAAAAAAAAAAATTTTTTTATAGACAGTTCTCTCAGAGTATATTTCTCTATAGCATATCAAGTTCCTCTCATATACCTTTATAGCAAGTCCTCTTAAAGCCACTTTTCTCACAGTATATTCCTCTTCATCAAATTTCTCTTTTATATATATATATATATATATATTCGACTTTCCCACATAAATCTAACACTGAGTATCTACTAGCCCTTCTCTTATATATTTCACTGTGTGACTTCCTTCCATTACATTTGGCTCAATTGCTGTTTTCTTCTTGCTTTGAGTTTTTGAAGGCTACTTCGACCACTCGCAACAAATATCCCTATGAATTTTTAATAAAACATTACATTTTCTTGTCAATTTCATTGGAAATGTTTTGCTTCAACAACAACCCACACACATGTTCGAATCCCATTCGGTCTAGTACTGTGGGACCAATAAGAACAACAATACTAATAATCAATAATGAATTTTTCATCGCTAAGTTATAAGTTGAAGAAAAAGGAAAAACTAATTGCAAAACTGATGGATAAACAATTCAAAGTAAACTAATTATTTGTTGGTTCGAGTTAAACTAATTTTGTTTTTGCAGAAATGTTTTCTTTTAGTTGTTGAGGCAATTGAAGCAGCTTTTCAAAAACTAATTAATTAAACTGAAACTTCTTGCAACTTATGACGCAGTTTTTATTGAGTGAGGAATATTAGATTTACTGGAATGTTTGCCATCAAATTATTCGAAAAAGCGCTTATAGAGAGAGAGAGAGAGAGGAGTGAGAGGGGACAAAGGGAGAGAAGAGATAAGAAAGAGGGAGAAGAAGAGCGAGACAAGGGGACAGAGACAGAGAAAGCCGGAGACATACAGAAAAACATTTTGAGACAAAAAGAGGTAGCAAGAGAGAGAGAGAAAGGGAAATTATTGCTGCATGGAGACATACTTGATATATCTATATGTATTTAAATTATATGTCTAGCATTTAAAGCTGGCATCTCTAGCAATGCACGTATGTATTGATACGCATATGAATATATGTATTTGTTCATGCCTGAGTGATAGACGTGACGAAACGAGGTTTTCTCACCTCCCCTTCGTTTTCTCTTTTTGTTTCGATTTGCCTGCAAGCAGAACAAACTTCATACCTCGTTTGTGAGTGGTTGCACGTTGGCTTAAGGTGCGTTGGTCAAACTTCTGTCTAATATCGAGCTCTCATATCTAAAATATATACAATACACAGCGAAAACTTGACTGAATAACATGCTTAAGTTAAGAAAGTATAATTAAACTAAAGTCTAAATAAATAGCTCAAATAGCGCAGAAGCTCAACAATTTCCTTAATTTATTTAAATATTTAATACCTTTTAAGCAGCATGAAATACATTAACTATTTATGCCATAAACTTTTCAAAATTCTATAAAAATTTTCATCAAGTTTGCGAGTTTTACTTTCATCTTTTGAAGTCTTTTTTAACAGTTCTTCTTCTTCTTTTGAATGCTCTCAGCAATTGATTTGAATAAAATTTTAATTTTTGTCACACTTTTCAAGTCTCTAGACTGAATCCATTTCCCACCTAGGCACATCAGATCACTATATAAAGGTAACTGAATAGTTGTGCTAAAGAGAAAAACATTTCGTATGCAAATTTTTAGAATAAATATATTTATTTCTAACAGCTTGACAGTCACTGCTGAGGAGTTACAGTTTGATGTCCATTTAGCTTAAAGTTTCCAACTATTTCCAAGCTTGCAAGAGAGTAAATGGCGCAGTTTGTGTTTGTTTTGTTTTTCTCATTACTTTTCAACTATTTTCCATGCTTTAAATAAAACTAGTTTACGCGATTTGGTTATCTATTTAATGGCGTAATGTAGTTAATAGGGATTACAAATAGTTTTTTCAATTAGACAAGCTTAAATATACATTAAAGTACTATATAGACTGTGTCTTATGTAAGCTTTTATATATAACTATCTTAATTAGTGTTTTTTTCCATTAACTAATTGAATTTACATTTTTATAATGAAATCGTTTTTCTACCTTGGCTGTTGATAAACAAAAAGTTTTCAAGAGCAAGTGCCATGTAATGTCTATGTGGCTGTTGACAAACTGTAGTTAAGCACTTAATTAGCGTTAATTACAGCTGTTTAACTTTAAGATAATTTAATACGCTTCAAAGCCGCAGCAGAGTTCGCATCTAATTTCTGTTAATTTTGCATGTGGCTGGCAGGAAATGCCAAAAGACAACTTTTATAACTCACATTTTCACGCTCTCTCGCACTCTCTCGCTCTCTCTCTGCTGTGCGCCTAATTGTATGCAGTAATTTATGTCGAAAGTATTTTTTGCGCAAATTTCTCATTTCATGCAGTGCAACACTTTCGCGTTATTAGAAAATTCCAGGTAGGTGTGAGATTTATGCCACAGCCATTAGAAACGCTGCCAATAAAACGAACGTTCCCCTATTTACATAGTAGCTAAAACCCCAACGGGGAGACAGACAAACAGACAGACAAACTGTCAGACAGTCAGCGTGAATTCTTTCATGTATCCATTGCTAGTGAGTAAACAGGGCATATTGTTTGTGTTTGAATGTATGTAACAGGCAATATAAGTATATATCTATAGAGACTTGATCTGAAACAACAATCGACAGTATTTAGCCTTGAACATCTTTTCTTTTCTTCTTTTCAGTCTTTTAGTTTATCTTTCAATCTTTTCCAGTCTGCCTTTCAGTCTCTCTGCCTGTCTTTCTCCCTGTTCACTTGTGTATATATCTTTTTGAAAGTCAGCCTATCCTACGTCTGTTCGTCTGTTTGTATAACTGTCTAGCTGTCATCGATAACTGTTAACGGTGATATCACAGCAATATTGAACTATAACTAGTAGCATGCTAGAGGCTTAGTATGCTTAACAAAGTTGCTCTTATAGCAATTAAAAGTCATCAAGATTGGTTCATTTTTTAATACTTATAAATTATAATCGATTAAAATCGATAACAAACATAAATTATAATCTCGTAGTGTTAAAGAGATTCAAAAAATTTGGTTTATAAATTTATATTTAATTAAAAATAAAAGCAAAAAAAAATATGACAAAAGTGGAGCCACCCTATGACGACCTTCAAATTCTCAAACTCAAAGGAGTAAGAAGAAAAACACGAAAAATTTCATTTCAAAATTTATAGATTCAAATACAAGTTGCTTGAGTAACAAAGGGATTCAATGACAAATGTACAGCATTTGCTAGTCGAGCGTAGCCCATGCAAAGTGCTTTTACTTTGATTTGATTTGCTTCGGTGCTTTAATAAACTCGCTGTAGACTTACCTGTGAAAAACGTCTGGCATTTGTTGTATTTCGATTTTGTTTTTATTTTTTTTTATTGAAGCCGGAAAAGACAGCAATTGTTGTTGTTTTGTTTACTATTTTGTTGTTGTTTATAATTTGTTGTAATTGTTTTAATGGTTAATTTCGCGCATTTTCAATTAGGCTTTTCGATTGCATAAACAATTTATTATGTACTTTTACAACATTATTAAAACGCAACACACTTCAAATAACAAAATTCCCAAATTTCAACACTCAATTTTCATCCTAAGATTTAAAGAATTTTCAATTATTGTTTCTATTATTATTTATTTACATTGTTTTTTATAGCTGAGCTTTTATTTTATTTATTTTTCTTATTGCGTTTGTGTTTGGATCTTTTTTTGTAGAAACTTTTTGGAGAACAGCAGCTGGCAGAGTGACCCGGAAGAGTTTTTTTTTTTTGAGTGGGAGATAATGAGCACTTGCGTACAGTGATAACTGGACTAACGAACAGTTGCGAAAATGTGCATAAATTCAACTCTTTTAAGTTTTACTGTATTTTGATGTGGCTGACATCCGCTTTGGAGCGGATGTTCTACTGCCCACAGGCCAAAACTTTATATTTTATATTATGCAAACAATTCTCTATTTAAGAACGATGTAGAAAGCATGAACTCTTGCATGAAACTTTATAAAGAAGACATGCATTATATATTTAAAAGGTTAAAGCACGCTAAACAAAGTTCAAATGGAAAAGTGCTGCAAGTGTTAAACTTAGATTTACAAGTTTTAAAGTGTTAAATGCGTGAAAAACTTTTTATATAGAAATAATATAATGGCAAAGAAGTTTAACATGAAAGAGAATGAAAAAGAACTATTGAAAATAAATATTAAAGACTTTAAATAACTTAAACAAATAATAATTTTTTAATACAAATATTATTAAATATTATTAAATATAAAAATAAATATAACATTTTATAATGAAAATTCTATAATTTTAAATTTAATACCATTTTTTAAAACATATTTATTGAAAATATCTATTATCAAATGCTACAAAATATAATTTTTTCTGTCCAATTTCTATTCTGTTTCATTAATTATATTATTATATTAAAATACTTTTATGCAATTTTCGGGTTTTCTTTCGAGTGGAATGAAGGGAATGTAAAATAAATATATATGATTCTAAATACTTTTTATATATTTAGAATTTAATATGGTTTTGATGCAATTTTGAATTTCACTTTTTCCTCTTCATTTTCTTTATTAGCACCCGTAATTAAGCAACTGTTCGCTTTAGCATGTCAACACTGTACTTAGACTAGTA
This sequence comes from Drosophila hydei, assembly GCF_003285905.1. Lineage (NCBI taxonomy): Eukaryota > Metazoa > Arthropoda > Insecta > Diptera > Drosophilidae > Drosophila > Drosophila hydei. The sequence goes on along the minus strand of NW_022045837.1, from coordinate 265,102 downwards.
CATGTATTGCAACATTTTAATTTTTTATTTGGTTTTTCGTTCTTGATTTTGTATTTTTTTCTTTATTTTCTTGTTTTATATTTGTTTGCTTTGGGATTTTAAAGATTTACGAGTTTGAGTTGACGTGCTTCAGAAGATCTCTCTGCTCTGCGTTGTGTGTTCTTAACCTTGTATTTATGGCCTCTTTTGCAGATCTAACGGTTAAACAGGCAACCTTTTTTTCGTATTTCATGTTTATACTTTAAACAAATCGCTCACTAAAGTAGTTTTTGTTTACGTCTTTCTGTTTTATCATTTGGATTTTGATATTCGCCAAGTGATTTTGGAATATTTATTTAAGTGCCGTGTTAATTTGCCAAACATTTATGCGTTTTTAAGTTTTAAGCACTGTCTATGTCTATGTCATAAATTAACTTTTTTGCACAAATACATACACTAATTGAAATACGGTAAATAAAAAGCAACAACAAAAGCACTTCACTTGCAAATGCCAAACCACCCCCGTTTGCTTGCTGTTGTCGGACTGCATTAATTTCTAAATAATCAAACCGTTACGTGAGCGAGCAAAAAAAGCAAAGAAAAATTGAAGAGAACGCACAAGATGTGGGTGAGAACGAGATGGAATTGCAATGACAGATCAAACAAATTGAAAGGCACGCGCAAAGTTCATGGAGCGCAAGGCGGACAGAGAGAGAGAGAGAGAGAGAGAACAAGAGAGACAGCGGGAGTGAGTGAGCGTGCGAACGCGCGTGAACTTTGATGATCAACAGACTGACAGATGCGAGCGAGGAGAGCGAAGCGAGTATAACGTACAGATAAAAAAACACAGGCTAACAATTTAAATCTGTAAACCAAACACAAAAACAATACATGTGTATATATATGTATTGTATGTGGCTACAGAAATAAACCATAAACCAAAAATATATTGAATATTTTGCAATAAGAGCAAAAGCGGCCCATATCTATGCATATTATTAGCATATTTCAATTGTTGTCAAGTTCACGTAAATCACATGGCCAAATGTGCAGCAGGAATTATTCCTTGTTCTTGTGATTTGTTAACTTGTTTTTTTTTTTATTTTGCATAATATTTGCGTACTTTGCGTAATTTTATAACTTCAACTGGAAAACACTTTTAAAAAGTGTTTTGGCACCCGTCTTCACATGAAATAACACAACGTCGGCATTTATTTAGTTGTAGATTTTGATTTTGAAAAATTATTTATATATACAATTCGACGGACGCTGAATGTAAACCGAACACGTTGAAGACGCAAATACAAATAAAGCACAACAAATGCGACGCCAACGTTTTTGTCTTTGCGTTTTTTGCGTTTTGCTTTTGCACACGCCGGAACAGCTGTTGATCGAAACTGGGGTAGCGAACAGTGTTGCCACTCCAAATGTGCGCTCAAAATATAAACGTTGCTTTTTGAATTTCATTCAACTTTTAACAATTGTCATACAAGTAGTTAAATAATTAAAATGTTTATAATTTACCTAGCGCACGCCGTTTGCTGACCTTCGCACAACTTTCTGTGCACCTTTAATTACTTTACTACTGTTTTTTAAACACGCACACGTCGTGATTTACTATTTCTTTAATAAAGTAGAGCAGGAGCAGCCGAGTTGAAGGAGCAGCAACGACTGAGAAACACGTCTTCACTTGGTCACAGTCCGAACGCGACTGGGACCGAATTCGGAAACGTTGCCTTTTTATATATACGCAACATGGGCGTCGTTTTGCGAAGGGATTGAGCAAAAGGCTTCACTGCGCAGGCGCAAAGCGAAATTCGTGTCAGCTGAATGTGTTTTTAGCTGCAGGATGAGAGCCATGCAACAGCTTTTGCTTTTGCTTTCGTTTTTGCAACTTCAGGCTAAACTTCGCGAATGGGCACCCCTCTTACCTTGCTAACCAACTACCCTTACCATGGCCAATAAGAAATGTAGGTGGCAAGAGGTCAGCCGCGTGCCACATTTTGTGGCTCTGCGTGCAGGAGCGTGGGTGAGCAGTTGGGTTGGCTTGTTGGCTGGCTGTCTGCCCTGACCTAGCCAAACGCCAAAAATGTTGCGTCTTTACATTAGAGAGCAATTTGAAACAAATTTATAGATACAGTGAACCCTTTATTATGAAACACAATTAGAATATATAGTGGATAACCGACAGAAAAAACCTTTTCTAAGGTAATTTTTAAAATTCCTTTTTTTTTCTTTCAGCTTTTTCTATGAAAGTAGAGCCTTCCTAAAACGCATTTTGCTTGATCTTGTAGTTACCGCAATCGGTTGAATGAACTTGACTATATTTTATAAACTCAGCACTTCGAAAGTAATCCTTTAAGATTTCAAAATGTTATATAAACACCAAGACTTAGTTTCCTTTTTTCCTTCTTTCTTTATTGCTTGTTCACAAGACAATTCTCTGAAGCCAGTCCTCACTATACATTTTACAGCATTTACAAATGATTCTCTTTTGGCCTCTTTCATTATAGATTGTACTTCATATCAGTTAATTTAAAATAAATTTGAAGTCTACGTACAGTAAACACTGTGCTGATGAACAGCTGTACTTATAGAAAGTCTGCCTTATCTTAAGTTTAAAAAAATGTGCTCAATTTCATTATTCATTGAGGTAACAAACAGCTAACTTAGCCCTCAAGTCAGTTTTCACCATACAGCCGTTCTTTTTAACTAGCGCTCACTGTACGGCAATTATTGCTACAATTTTAATTCCAATTACAATTAGCTTAGGTTTCAGTGCTCTTTAAAATTTATTCCTACATTGATGTCCCTCTTAGGCAGCTTCTACTGTACTGCTCGACCGCATGTACAATCATAATGCATCCTAAATATTAGTTTAATCTCCCCCATTTGAGCCCAAAGTCAGCTCAGTTCATGCCGCAATCGACGCTCTCGTCTCCAGTCGCGCAGCTTCTCCCGCTTCATGTCGCTGCGTGTGCGTCTGGGCTGATGTTGTGGCAGGGGATTCCCATGGCGTCGTTTGGTCGCATTTGTGTCAAATGCCTCGAAATGCGTGACACGTGCCGGTGGCTGTTGAATTCCCAAACCTGTGCGATGTTTGCGCAGCACAGTCTTCACTGGATACAGGCGACCATTCTGCTGGGGTCCCAGTCCATGTTGACGGTCCCAGCCCTGTTTAACCATCAGCTGAAGGCCACGATTCCTAGCCGAGATGTTGAACTTTTCCAAACGATGCGGCGGGAGAGATTTCATATTGAATCTGTGCACCGTGGAGGTTTGATGTTCGCGCCAAGTGGATTCACTATATTCCCTTTGGCATACTTCACAGAAGAAGGGCGAAACAGCTACCACTGTGGAGTCCACGCCAAGTGGAGCTTCCGCTTCACAGCAATTCAAGTTTTCCAGGAGCTCGACAATATTTAGATGACCCTTCCTTCTGGCGAGTTCCAGTGCCGTTTGCCCACTCTTATCCCTCATCTCCACAGCTGCGCCTTGCTCCAGCAGCCAAGCAACTGCCTCCTCTGCTCCTTCACACGCAGCCATCATCAAAGCTGTCCAGCCAAAGGAGTCGCATTCATTTAGCTGTTCCTCCTCGCTAATGCTCAGTAGCGACAGCTGCTCCACATCGTTACTCATAGCCAGTCGAAAGAAACGGTTCTTTTCATATGGACTTCTTGGCTGTTCCTTAGGTAACGCGACATCACATTTAGTTGGTTTAGCTTCTACTTTGGCTGTTGCGGGCGTCTCCAAAATTTCCTTGTAGAACTGTTGCACTTCAGCTCCACTCACGCCATCAATTCTGTGCTTCTCTGCTTTGCCCTTCGCTTGCTCCACAGCTCCAGCATGCACGAAACGCTTCAGTGGCACATTTAAGGTGCTTAAAGCAACCCAATTGGGATGCAATTCCTGCCCAGAAGAATTCATCCAACATAAACGTAAACAAAATACACAGCAGTGTTGTCAAATGCTGTGCAGCTAAATTAACAAATTTTTGCCTACCCAGTGTGTACACACTTTATTTTAAACGCAAACCTAATTAGGTTAAATATAAAGAAACTTTTAAGTAGATTGTATAGAAATTACGATTTTTGAAGTCCAACGGAAAATAATAATATATAATATTCTAATATTCTAATAATAATAAAACTATATACAATAAGTCGATAGCAGTAATCGCCCGCCACTATTTATCGCATTACCTATCGCTATTTCTTAGCCAAACGCCAGGCCAAGCGCGGAGATGTGAATTTCACAAACTCATTTAAATAGCCAAAAATCCAAACGGCCCACATAAAGCCTTTGCAACATTATCAGAATTAAGGAATTAAATCAATGAAATGGCAGTTGACTGAAGTTTGTTAAAGCAGCAGCTAACGAAGAACGAGCATTCCAAAAGTGCGCAGTAAAAATCAATAACTGTTTGTGGCACACGCACACGTACACACACACACACACATGTAAAGCGCATAGCCTGCGAGCAACAAGCACCCACACAAAAACACACAAAAAAAATGTCTGACGAAGAAGAAGAATCCATGTCGGAGGGATTTTCGGCGAGCGAGGAAGATGAATGGAAGCCGAACAAAGATGCTCGCGGTGGCGAATCCTCCGATGATGATGACAGCGAATTCGAAGAGCTGCCCGGTGGAGCAGCAGCAGCAGGCGCTGCCGGCGCCAGCGGACGCTCCTCAGCGTGCGGAAATAAGAAGAGGCAAGGCAATCAATCAATCAAACAAGTTGACAATTTTAATTCATCATTTTCTATTCTTACAGAGAGCAGAAGCCGCCGAGTGGCATCAAAGGCGCTTCAGTGAAGAAACGAAAGCCAAGCGGCCAATCGTTGCGTTCGAAACTCTACAATAAATATCGTCCGCTACCCAAAACCTTTCCCACTTCACCCACACAACAGAATTCGCCAACAGCTTCGGCTTCGGGTTCTGCCAGCCGTCTGACGGCCTCAAAAAACGCCAAAACGCCCAATGAAAGCAACAATGCAATAGACTCCAGCAGCGAATCGAGTGTGGATGATTACCTAGTTAAGCCCGCTGATCTTGATTTGCGTTCCAGTTTCTTTATGGCCAGCCGAGAGAAGTCACCATCAGCACCGCCTCCACAATTCGATTGTAATGCGGGTATAGCGCAACTCTCTGATTCCGGCTCGGGCTCAGAGGATAACAACGATAGCAGCTTGGAGGATAAGGCTTTTGATTTTCGCGATCTGCTCGAGAATGCGAACAGCTTGGAACGCACACGCGAAGCTCTGCTTAGCAAACGGAATGCCACAGCTACGCCGCCGGCTACCAAATCAAACGCTGCTGCAATGGATGTCAATGCTTTGCTTGCATTGGGCGAGAATCAAAACTACGCCGAACAGACGGATAATAAACAACCAAAAGAGATGCACGCATCGAGGCGTCGTTCAGAAGGAACAGGAACTGGAAGAGCGGGAGCAACCAGAGTGGGAGCAGAGGAAACTGGAGCTGCAACGCAGCCACCGCCCTTGGATGCACCATCGCGTCTCAGCAAAACCAAATCGACACGCATCAAGAGGCACACAAAAACCAGGCCGGCTTCCACAGTTTTAGCTGCCGGGGACACCGACGACTCCGACTTCGAGGAAGTTGCAGGTAGGAAACGAAAGTAAACGAAACAGCTAAAACAAAAAATCCAGGTGTACGTAGTTGAAGCAGGTGATCAAGTTGGTTGTGCCGTCGCGTACTTTGTTGTTTGTTGATTCTGATAGTTAGGCAAAAATTCTAGAAATTCTCTAAACACAAAATACGATATATATAATACTGATAAGCTTCCAAAAATTGCTACGTTTGAGACTGCGTAGATTTGTGTTTTTAAACGAAGATACAGATAAAATTATACGAAAAAGGAAAGTATATATATATATATATCTGCTATACAAACTTAACTACTCTATATACTAATATATATATATACATATATATATAAATTAATATGTTGCTGGTCCAGCGATGAACTAGGCGTCGGTGGCAGGTCCAGCGTTGATCGGGTATTTATAGTCTTAATCAATAAGTTGCTGGTCCAGCTATGAGCTAGGCGTCGGTGGCAGGTCCAGCGTTGATCGGGTAATTATAATCTTCTTATGATGATTATGTTGGAGGGTTTGACTTCACCCCCTTTTCTATTAACTGGCCTTGTGGCTCAGCAATGATCAGAAATATAACAATTTGATTACGGCGGTGTGCCGGAGTAGTGCGGGTTTATTCTTCAAACTTCAATGCAAAACTGATTTTTAGCTACATAGAATATTTCACTTAAGCTAAGCCAAAACTCGCATCACACCACAATGTCATGGTCGGCAAGCCGACTCAGCAATCTTAGGCAATAACGGAAACTCTTGCAGTAAACAAAAGTATCTGGTTACCGCCGCTGACCATTGCAGTTATAGCGCGCTGATACAAAGTATGCAGTGTCGCAATTGCGAGGGCTGTTTCTTAACTTACGAAACACGCGATAGCGAGGGTTGGTTATAAACTTATGAAATACCCTATATTAAATGTTATGTGTTAACTACTCCCCCTTCAAGTGTAAGGCCGCCCTCGGCCGACCCAATTCCGGCGACGACTTCTCGTAATTGCTTCGCAGACTTCCTTGCGTCGATGAACCGCCAAAGGGTGAGGCCAATGCAGATTAAAGCACAGCATATACCTCCAATGATGAATGCCACACGATAAGCTTGATCAGTTCCGGCGTCTTTCTTGAATTGCTGTATCTCCTCCAAATTACGTTCATTTAAACGATGAAGATAAGGGAGGCTGAGGACATCTTGGCTGGCAGTGATGTTCAGCAAGGGAGAGTTGGCAATGCCCGGGACTCTATTGCGTACGTTGTTGTGGTTGTAAAACAGAGTCCCGTTGATCGCGACTCGGTCCCCGAACGTAATGAGATGCGTGCCGTGTACTTGGATTTCAGTGCCGTTATCCACCTGGATCCTTGCGGACCCGTCGTTAAGAATGATGATTCCATCATCTACGTGGGTGATTATTTCCAGGTTGCTCGGCTGGATTTCACAGTGTGCCGTGCCACCTGCATGGAGCTCTTTGGCACATGAACTCTCTAATGCCAGACGACAAAAGGTGGCTCCAGGTGAAGCGGTGCAACTCTGCAGTGTGTGGGTTTTTCCATCGCATTCGGCTATGACGTTGTCAGGCAATCGCAATATGAAATTCTTGTGAATGACAGGATAAATCGTAATTTTTCTGCAAGCTTGTTTAATCTTTGGGAATTTAATTATAAAATGTATAGTGTTAATGGATTGAAGGACTTTTACGGACGCAACGGACATAAGATCTCCTATGGGAGTGTTGGTGGGTTCCTCTAGCCAAATTGATTTCAAATCTGAGTGGTCCAAAATGTTTGGGCTAACAATGTTAGCCTTTGCAAGAGTAATAGCAAGCATTAAATTTTGCAACTCCATTACCAGCATTCTATTTCTAGACAATAGTGTCTCGAATAAATGGCTAGTGTCAACTTGTGAGTTTTTGGCTATCTTGAGAATCTTATTGACAGTGAATGTCAACTGGTTAAGCTGGTCTTGAACTCTAGTGTTTATTTCTATCTGTCTATTGTTGGCATTTACTAGCTGCCTTTCAGTAAATCTAGTCTGCTCTAAATCCCTGGCATCAGGTGTACCCGCCACAACCTTCAGTATAGACCCTAGGAAATCTAAACTTCTGGCGACTCTATGATGCGTGCCTAACGCCTCCAATAGGTCTTGTAGATGTACCGTGTCCACACTCAGAAGTTTTTTCATGTGGGATAGCGGGAACATGTCAATTAATTTGACCGTTTCTTCCACAATTCGCACGTATTCTGAGAGGTTTGCCGAGTGCCTAACGTAGGCGTATTCTTCCCATATCAAGATTTCGCCGTCGATGATGGGAATGTACTTGGCACGCGAGTAGTCGGTGACATGTGCCGAAGCCACTGATAAGAAAAGGAGTACTATGGATCCCAACCTGTGAAATAAGGTTGTTTCCTTTCTTTTTAGCAACCTTTTTTTTTTTAAAAGGTTTGCCCACCACCAAAAATGTTTAATAAAAACTATGCCAAGTGGCTAACAGTAAATTGAAAAACTATATCTAACTTATACAAGTTTGCCTAGTGGCTTAAAAATAAAAAAAAACAAGAGTCATCTTAGGTTGTCCTTGTGGACCACCCTCCCTCTAATGAGGACCTCGGTCCCCAGGTCTGCATCCACGGCCTTCTCATCACATAAAGGTGTGAGTTTGTTTCCGAGTCGTCGGTTGGACTTGACCAAAACTTTGTCACCAACGTCAAAGACCCTATTCTGCCGATTTGCGTTCTCCCTAGCTCTAAGCGTCATCTGAGCGTTTCTGATCTTTTCTTGTATTTTCTCTTGTGGCTCATCTGGTTGAGCCTGAACCACATCAACTGGTCTCTGGTCGATGACCGAATGGATCGACTTATTGTACTCAGTTGTAGCCAGTAAAATGACTTCTACCGTGTCACTTATGCCCTTATCGATCTTTAGGCATCTGGCTAGCTCCAAGAGAGTGCTGTGAAAGCGCTCAACCTGTCCATTCGAGATGCTATGCAATGGTGGTGCATTTGAAATGCTGACCCCATAGTTGTTTGCGAGCATAGTCACGATGGTCTCTGAGTTCAATGACGGTTCATTGTCACAGTAGATGGATCTGGCTTTTGGATAAAAATTCATCAGCTGCATTAACGCTGGCTTCAGATCCACGATGGTTCTTGAAGGGACCGGTTGGACAATAGCAAACTTAGAGAACTTGTCGATGCAAGTGAGAAAGTATTTCCTGTCAGTGGAGAAAATGTCTATGTGTAACATCTCTCCTACATGTGAGGGTATCGGAGTTTCCCCAATCTCTTGTTTTTTGGGGTGTCTATCGTATTTAGCCCTAGCACATGTTTTGCAATTTAGTACTATCTCATTGGCTATTTTTGCCATCTTTGGAAAGTAGTACTCCGAGAGTACCTGCTTAATATTCTCTTGTGCAGCCCTATGGGCCCTATTATGTTCGGCCGTGAGAATTTCCCTTCTTTCTCCAACTGCCAATACGTCCACTACGCGATTTTTGCAGTGCCAGAACTTTGTGGCCGGGTATCTTCGAACCAATGTATCTTGTATCATTGCAAGCGTGTGTAAATTACAGTGGAGAGCATTCACGCATTTGGGTGAAACTACATCTTCGAGCTCGTCTAGCAGCGATTCGACGCAAGTATAGTTGACCAAGTGGCGTTTCTTATTTCCAAAAAGAATAAAACTTCGTTTTAAGGGGAAACGCGCCTCTTCTATAACTATTTGGTTTTGAAAACAGTTCAAGGGCTTATCTGTTGTCTCGATGGTGTTGGTAAGTGATACCTCACTGTGGATCGTTGCTGCGCAGGACTCAATCTCTTGTTCATTTACAGCGTTGAGCTGTTGTCTTGACAAGGCATCCGCAACCAGATTGTCCTTGCCAGGTTTATAGAAGATACGTGCATTAGACTCGTCAATGCGCGCTTTCCACCTTTTGATCTTCGCATTTGGATTGGATTCCGAAACTGCGAAGGTCAAGGGTTGATGGTCAGTGAAGACATTAATGTCTTTCACCCCATACAAATAGTGCCTTAACTTGGCAAGTGACCATACGATGGCCAATAACTCTCTCTCATTTGTTGCATAGTTAACCTCGCTGTCCTTCAATGTTCTTGAAATCATTGTTATAGGACGACCCTCTTGTGACAAAACTGCACCTATGCCGTGAGCCGAAGCATCGGTCGTTAGATCGAATGGCTTCTTAAAATCGGGGTACCTAAGCATTACATTCTCGGATGACAAAATATCGCGCAATTTCTGAAACGCCCTTTGCTGCACTTCAGAGAATTGAACTTTTATATTTCTGGACCTATGTTTACTGACTGTTCCATTTTCACCCTTCAAGATATTCGAGATGGGTCTTGCTATAGCGGCGAAGTCCCTAATGAAACATCTGTAATAACTTGCGAGGCCTAGAAATGATCTGACCTCGAACAGTGTTTTAGGTTCTGGATACTCTTGTATTGCCCTAACCTTTTCGGGATCCGTCGTGGCGCCAGTGCTGGTGACTATGAAACCAAGAAAGTTCACGCTTTTCTTAAAAAAACGTGATTTTTCGACGGAGACCCTCATGTTTGCTTCAAATAAGCTTTTTAGGACCCAATCCACGTGTTTAATGTGGGATTCCTCATCTTCTGAAAAGATGATTACGTCATCGACATAAACATAGCAGAATTTGCCAATCTGCTCTCGCAGTATGTCGTCGATGGTTCTTTGGAAGATGCTTGCTGCATTCTTTAATCCAAAGGGGAGTCTTTTGAACTCGTATTTCCCCCCGTTCACAGAGAAAGCGGTTTTTTCACGGTCGCGTTCAGCGAGTATGATCTGGTGATATCCAGACTTGAGGTCTAATGTTGAAAAGAATTTGGCTCTTCCCAAATTCCCCAATATCATTGATATATTTGGTATAGGGTATTTGTCAGGCACGGTTCTTTCGTTAAGTTTACGAAAGTCCATTACCAACCTCATTTTCCTATTGCCTGCTTCATCAGTACCCTTCTTGTCTACTACCCATATTGGGTTATTGTAGGGAGAGACGGACTTTTGAATTATATCATTTTTTAGCAGATCTTTGATTTCTTTGTTAACGAAATCAGCTGCTCCCATTGGATATGGGTAAAGCTTGGCATAGATCGGTTGCTCATCTGTGGTCCTAATGGTAGCCACGACTGATGTGTTATACGGCAACGCCTCGTCTGGGTCCGCAAAGGCCTTTTGTCTAGCTTTTAGCATTTTCAAAAAAGAACTTCTAGCTAAAGGGGATGCCTCTGCACAGTCTACATTCGTGAAATTTACATTTTTGCACGTGTGGAAGGTGATTTGTTCGACCTCCGTACCCCACTTAAGTTGTCCTGAAGCTAGACAAAGCGAAGCAGCTGCCTGCTTTAGCAGGTCAAGGCCTACAATCCCATCAAAAGTTGATAAGTCCGGCAGAATAAAAAAGGTTGCCTTTAACCCAAACATTGAAACAAAGCATTTGTGTGTGATTTGTGTCTCGCCGTGAATGGAATGAATTTTAAAGGGGGACTCTACCGAGCGGACGCCTTTCAACCCCTCGTGTGGCCGAATGAAATTCTTGGCCGCGCCCGTGTCTATGAGGAATCGCATGTCAGTCCCTGCTACTCTTCGTCTGATGACGGGTAGCAGGGATTTGCTCCTAAAAAATTGAGGGCTTCAGAGTCATAACTATCGTCATTGATTTGTGCCGCTGCGCTAGAGGCGGCATCAGCATACGCCTCTGCCCCCTGTCCCACGTCTTGTGTGACGTGATTCAGCCTCTGCTGATTCCTCTGACCGCTTGTGCGGTCAGATGCGGGGTGCTTCCTATTCGCGTAAGCAGGGGCCTGAGTGGGCTGCAAGACCCTTGAGAAGGAAGGATCGACCTCCATGGGCACCGGTGCGCCATTATTATTGTGCTGCCTGCTGCTTCGTTGGTCAGACTGCACTGGGGCCCTGCTTTGCTTGCTAAAGTGCGGATTCTTTGTACCGCTAGCTTGTGTTTCGGCTTGTTGCGAATGCCTCTCCTGTTGGTGACCCTGTGCTTTTGCATGCGGCTTGCGCTCTTTGTCTTCTAGACTTTTTGCGAAGTTAGCCGCGAATGCGTACCTTTCATGGTTTGACTCGACTTCTTGTGCGAGAGCTAGTGCTGAAGGCAAATCTCTGGGCTTTGCTGCAAAGAGCACGTCTGTAAGACTGCGCTTGAGACCCGATATGAACACACGCAACGCATCGTCGCGGAATTTTTCACATAGGCCCTTTGCTAAAGCCGGCTCATATGACATGTTAACTTTGTTAGTGAGAAGAGCGAGTTTCTTCTCCACCTCATCGTAATATTGAAGCAGGGACAGGCCACCTTGCCTCAAGGTACCTAATTCCTGTTCAATGACATGAATTGGTCTCTTGTCACTGTATGTGAAATCTAGGCGATTTATTATCGCATCAAAATTCAGTACAGTACCAAATGAGGCCAGCACCGCGTCTGCGGGGCCCCTAATCTTGCTTCTTATAATGATGACAGCCTGATAATGACGAGAACTGCCATTATGTGGTCTGAAGATCTCGTAAGCGGCTAATGCTGCCTGCCTCCAAGATACATAAGATTCCTGTGCTCCTGCGAACTCAGGTAAGCACTTGACGGCATCTAGCGGCTCGTCACAGTGAATATCGTTTCTAATTTCTATAGCAGAATATGCTACTACTTGTGGGGTGGCAAAGCTTGTTGCTGCTATTTGTTTAGCTAACTCATTAATTCTTTGAGTCAATGCTTGCTCCCTCTGCTGGTTTGCAGCGGCCTGTTCGGCTAAGGCATTGCTGATGGCCGTTCTTACTACTTCCCTAAGCTGATCTGGATCCATTCTATCTGATGGTGGAGGAACTGCCGGTATAAGTCTTGTAGACGGAACTCTGATACGAGTGTCACAGTCGGAATCTGAGTCGCTAGATTGCTCGCGAGGGCTTCTATATTGGCTGAACCGTGGCATGCGCAGGCCAGTGGCCGCGAAAAATTAAACGGGCCGTCAAAAGATGGGTCGAATTAGACACATAGAAAGTAACACTAAGTATTTTTATCAGCCTAAATTCTCAGAGCAGCCACTCTCACGTATTTCAGAAACTTGGTTCTGATTATTATAATCTAATCTGTTGCAATACGAAATACTCACTAGTACTAACAAATTTTTTATAAAGTAAATTTAAGAAATTTTGTGTTTGAAAAAAAAATGTTGGCTGGAGTATCCACTTACATGATTTAAATTCCAAAAAAAAAAAAAAAATTTTTTTTTTTTTTTTTTTTTTTTTTTTTTTTACGTTGGGCGCCAATTAATATGTTGCTGGTCCAGCGATGAACTAGGCGTCGGTGGCAGGTCCAGCGTTGATCGGGTATTTATAGTCTTAATCAATAAGTTGCTGGTCCAGCTATGAGCTAGGCGTCGGTGGCAGGTCCAGCGTTGATCGGGTAATTATAATCTTCTTATGATGATTATGTTGGAGGGTTTGACTTCACCCCCTTTTCTATTAACTGGCCTTGTGGCTCAGCAATGATCAGAAATATAACAATTTGATTACGGCGGTGTGCCGGAGTAGTGCGGGTTTATTCTTCAAACTTCAATGCAAAACTGATTTTTAGCTACATAGAATATTTCACTTAAGCTAAGCCAAAACTCGCATCACACCACAATGTCATGGTCGGCAAGCCGACTCAGCAATCTTAGGCAATAACGGAAACTCTTGCAGTAAACAAAAGTATCTGGTTACCGCCGCTGACCATTGCAGTTATAGCGCGCTGATACAAAGTATGCAGTGTCGCAATTGCGAGGGCTGTTTCTTAACTTACGAAACACGCGATAGCGAGGGTTGGTTATAAACTTATGAAATACCCTATATTAAATGTTATGTGTTAACTTATATATATATAACTGTTAAGCCAGACTCAGGCAGTTTGCATTAGCTAAAATACATTCCAAAATTTTTTATATACAAAAGTTTTTTTTTTAGAGTTTTTAAATGATAAAATAAAACTAAAATTTTTTTAGAATTTAAATAAAAATAGCTTACAAATTGAAGGTTTTTTTTAATTTTTTTTTTTTTGTAATTTAGGTTTTCCAGTGGAAAACTTTAAAATTGTAATATTTTGCAGTTGAAGTAAAAACTAATTTTAAAACATTTAAATTATATCTTTGAAAAAAAAAAATAGATATCCTAAATAATTTACAACATAAATGAAACAGAAATTTTCCTATTAAAATAAAAACAGTATTTAAAGAGTTTCTTAACTATATGTCTAACGAATATTCTTAGAGATTTTCGAATTTATCATTAAAAAACTTTGAATATTAAAAAAAAAAAACAGAATTTAGGAGAATATTTATTGTACTGAAAGTCCTAAATATTTTCTACTTATAATACAAACAGAATAATTTTTAAAATAAAACGAAAACTATTTTGAAATTTTTTTGCAAAATTTTTAATATTAAAAATTCAATTTTTTTTAAATTCCATTTAAAAACACAAATTGGCTTTTAGTTAAATTAAATTGATTTACTTAAAAGTTTCAATAATAAAATATATTTTAAATATTATTTTGAAAAACTTGATTCTAAAACTCTAAAAAATATTTATTGTAGCTAAATTTTAATTTAAAAACTATTCTTAAATAGAGAAACTTTAAAGCAATGCTAACTGTTTGGGTCCTAGATCTTTATAGTCTCTTAGACTGAACATGGCATAGAAATGGCACTTTAGAGCGCTTTAGTTAACACGCTTTATGCTATACTTTACAACACTAACTCTACCAAACACTACAAGCTAATTAACCAACACTGAACTAGCAGTCTCTCTTATCATAAAAAAAAAAAACAGAATTAAACAAACGCGCAAATTCTTCTGAATGTTGTTTTTGGAGCACGAATCAATTGACAAAACTAAACAAAGCAAAAATTATAAATGTTTCAGTGTTGTGAAATGTTGAAAAGAAAACAAATTTTTTCCAAAATATTCTGCGTGTTTGCACAATTTAAAAAACAAACAAAAAACAAATAAAAAATAGAAAACGAATCAAAATAGTTTTTAGTATAAAGCAAATTGAATTAATTTTTTTAAGTACAGTAGAAACTGCCTAAGAAGAAAAGAAAGTATTAAATTAAATGAGAAAAAGATATTTAAAATTCAATTTAATATTTTTAATTTTTTTTTCTATTTATTTCTATTACTGTTCACGTTAGGCAGGCTCTACTGCATATGCATTTATTTCATTGTGTGTTTTACATTTTTTTAATATATTATTATTTGCGTAAGGAAAAGAACAAGACTTAAGAAAAATGTTAAATACACTTACTTTATGGCAACAATTCCAAAGTGTTTCAAAAAGCAAAACAAAAAAAGATTAAAACTAATATAAAAAATAGCTAAAAAAAAATTAGAACTGATGTTAAAACGAATTTACTTTAGCAAAATTGTATTCATTTCACAAAATACAAGAAAAAACATGTATAAAAAAAATAAATAAAAAACAAGCATAATTTTAGCGCAATTTTAGTGAATGTTAAAAAATGTATTTAAAAAATTTAAAATGCACTTCAAATGAAATAAATATAAATGCAAAAGTAAAATAAAACTTAGATAAAAAAACATCAAACTCTCAGCTGCTTTCATTACTCCGCCTGTACGTAAACTTTAGACACAGACTGTAAACGAAAAACCGACTTTTTGCAGATGCTCAGCTGAGCAGCGATGCGGATGCGGATGCCACGCCCAATGTGTCAGGAGATTTGGAAATTGTTGTGGGCGCACAGCCCACGCGCCTAACCAAAGAGCAGAAGACACAGCACGAATTGGAGCTGGCGTTGAAGCGTCGCCTGAACCGCGACATCAAGGATCGTCAGCTGCTCATGCACAAAGTGAGTTTACTGTGCCTGTTGGCGCGCAGCATGAAATACAATCGCCTGCTGGCAGACACGACACTTATGGAGGCCACGCTCAAGCTGCTGCCCAGCCGCAACGCTTATCCCACCGAAAAGGGCGTCGAGTTGAAGTATTTGCAATCATTTGTCACCTGGTTCAAGACCGCAATCAAGCTGCTCAGCCAGGATTTATATGCGTCGCAGGCCAAGGCTGGCTCGAAGCGCGCCATAATCGAGGAGCTGCTGGCACAGATTAAGCGCAAGGAAGCCCGCTGCAAACAGGATATGATCTTCATATTCATTGTACTTGCACGCGGCATGGGCATGAACTGTCGCTTGATTGTCAATCTGCAGCCGATGGCATTGCGGCCGCAGGCCAGCGATTTGATACCCATTAAATTGAAGCAGGAGGAAAAGAATAAGAGTCAGACGATTAAAACAGAGAAGGAGGAGGAGGAGGAGGAAGTGGAGGAGTTGGAGGAGTTGGAGGAGCAGAAGGCAAGCAGCTTGAAGCCAGTCGAGTCCAAGCCTCGAGCAGTTGTTAAGAGATCTGCCAGCAAGAGCAGTCCAAAGCCCAACTCTAGCTCGAATATACCAGCCAAAGCTGCCAAGAAAGACACTGAAGAGTTGAAGAGCAGCAACAGCAGCGCCAAGAAACCCAAAGGAGAGCCCAAGAGCAGCTCGAAAACAGCTGCTGCTGAGTCCAGATCAAACAGCCAGAAATCCAAAATCAAACACTCCGATAGCAACTCCGAATCAGAGCTCAAAGCTGCCAGCTCCAACTCTAAAGCGAAGCCCAAGACGAACGCACAGAAGATGAATGTGGAACACAAAGCCAGCAGCTCACGGTCTGCCACGACTGCTGCAGTCAAGGCAGACGCAAAGTCAAGCACAGGCAAGCCCGTGGCGGCGCCCAAGCCAATCGAAGTGGCCAACGAAGTGAAACCTCAGCTGATGCGCCTGAAGCGTGCACCAAAGCTGCCCGAAGCGGGTGCTGTGAAGCGTGCCAAGCAGCAGCTGCAAGTTGAGGACTCGCCTGTGGCACGCCGTACACGCAAGGCATCCGTCGACAAGGAGAAAGCCGAAGAAGTTTCCTATCCAGCAGCTAAAGTAGGTTCCCCTGTAATACCCAAAATATTGCTGCGCAATCCTAAGGCAAAGAAGACCAAACAGAATGATGCTGAGAACGCCAAGCCCGGCGGGAATCAGCTCGTGGAGTGCGAGACGCGCCCGAGCAGCAAATCGTCCAAGACGTACATCTCGACACAATTCTTAAAAGGCGACCATGATGCAGCTGCTGCTTCAACTGCAGCCAAGTCAGGCAGAGCCAAGATCACCAAAGATGATGAGCCCAAACGGGAGCTGCGGACGCGTCAGCAAAAGGCCAAAATGCTGGCCATACCTCAACTAGATGGCGGCGACGATAGCTTGCCATTGTCCCAGAGGCGAATCAAGTTGCAGAAGCTGCAGAAATCCCAGAGCCAAAGCAGTGGTTCAACGTCTGCAGGCTCAACGCCCAGTCCAGCCATCAAGAAGGCTCCGGTGCTGCCCAAAGTAGTGCAGCATCTACGCAAAGATCGTCGCGTGCTCTCCACAGACGATGAGTGCGTCAAGGAGAAAAAGAAAACCACAGCATCCGATATGTGGGTGGAGGTGTGGTCTGAGGTGGAGGAGCAGTGGATATGCATAGATCTGTTCAAGGGCAAGCTGCACTGCGTGGACACCATAAGGGTAAGTGGGAGTAGATGTCCAGATGAATCCCAATGTCTTATTATCGAAATCTTACAGCGAAACGCCTCCTCGAGCCTAGCCTATGTCTTCGCCTTCCAGGACGATCTCAGTCTAAAGGATGTAACTGCACGCTACTGCCCCAGCTGGACGACCACGGTGCGCAAGTCACGCGTGGAAAAGTCCTGGCTAGACGAAACACTAGCTCCTTATTTGGGCAGGCGAACGAAGCGTGACATACGCGAGGATGAAGAACTGCGTCGCATACACTCCGACAAACCACTGCCCAAATCCATATCCGAGTTCAAGGATCATCCTTTGTATGCGCTCGAACGGCATCTACTCAAATTCCAAGGTATCTATCCACCAGATGCACCCACTCTGGGCTTCATACGTGGCGAGGCTGTGTACGCCCGTGACTGCGTACATCTGCTGCATTCACGCGAGATTTGGCTGAAGAGCGCGCGCGTCGTCAAGCTGGGCGAACAGCCCTACAAAGTTGTCAAGGCGCGACCTAAGTGGGATAAGGTGAGGATGGGTTTAGCTTGCTCTATGTGGGACTATTATTACTCGTCTTCTCTATAGTCATATGTAATACCATTTCCTCTTGCAGCTCACACGCAGCGTCATCAAGGATCAGCCGCTGGAGATCTTTGGCTATTGGCAAACGCAAGACTATGAACCGCCCACAGCCGAAAATGGAATGGTGCCACGGAATGCCTATGGAAATGTGGAACTCTTCAAGGCATGCATGTTGCCCAAGAAAACAGTGCATCTCAGATGTGAGTAACTATATGCTATATATATACCACTAATCTCCAGCTTTGACTAATTTGATGCTGCCCTTCACAGTGCCCGGTCTGATGCGTGTCTGCAAGAAGCTGAACATAGATTGTGCGAATGCCGTTGTGGGCTTTGACTTCCATCAGGGCGCTTGCCATCCCATGTACGATGGCTTTGTTGTTTGCGAGGAGTTCGCCGAGGTTGTCATCGCTGCCTGGGAGGAGGATCAGCAGGAGCAGGCGCGCAGGGAGCAAGAGAAGTACGAAACGCACGTCTACGGCAATTGGAAGAAGCTCATCAAGGGGCTAATCATACGCGAGCGCCTCAAAGCAAAATATAATTTTTGAATTCAATTTATGTCTCTCTTGTGTTTGTGTCTTTGTTTAATGTTTTAAGTGAATTGCGTAACTATTTTTGTATTTGTTTTTTTCTGAATTGCTAAAATGTGTCCATAAATATGCATAGATTATGATGGCCTTGTTGTGAGCCTTGAAGATTTTGTCAATAAATTATAATTTATGTACGAAATATATGTACTTAAGCAGCATTAAGAAGGAATATAGTCTATAGTTTATTATATATCTGATGTATTATATCAGTTACTAAGCTGATAGCAGTTCACGTATTGTATTACTGAGGCATATACCTAACGTGGAAACAATAGATTGATATATATATATATATATAACTCGTATTTAGTATATATACAGTCAATGCCTTACCCAGTGTATTGGACGTTTACCAAACTATATATAACGCACAGAAGTAGATGTCTATTAACGTAAATATCAAGACTTAATATGCATAAGTATATCCACATATATACTTATTATATATGCATAGTTTTGATAATGTAATAGTCAGCAGACAATTCTATATATCCAAAAATATTTACTTCAATGTAAATCCTATTTCAAAGCTCCATAAGTTCATCCTTTTCTTCATATAGATTTTACATACTAATTATATTAAGATCAAAAAATAATTATTGAAATCTTTAGTTAAAAAAATCAAATCTGTTTCATATTCAGTTTAAAAAATATTTTGTTTTGTTTTCTTTTTTTCAAAATTAAAAAGTTTTTAAATTTAATTTCAAATTGATCTTAAAAAATAGTATGAAAAGTAGCATGAAAACATTGATGAACAACTTAAAAAAGAGAAACATTTATGAAGGACTTAAAAATGATGTAAAATCACAATTTTGGATTGGTCAGCTTTGAAACTTCTTATTCCATAATTCCTAACTAAGCCACTTGCGTTTTTGGCTTATTTTCTTTTAAGAATATTTCAGTATTGAAGCACATAAAAATGATACAATTTTTTAAAATATTTTGAATTCAAAAACAACACTAAATATTTCATCTGAGGATTTTTCTTTATATATTTTTCTTGTCTTGGCATGCTTTTTATTTAGAAATTGTTAAAAATTTCGTTACTCGTTAAATTTTACACAAAATTTGGAACGCAAAAATGGAAAAAAGAATTCATTAAACATACAACAAATTTGGTTTAGCTTGGAATAAGTCAAGTGAGATAATTTTAACAGTTAAGTTTTTTAAGTTTGTAGTTTTCTTTACGTTTTTTAGTTACAAGTATTAAGTACGTAGTTTGTTTGAGATTACAAATTGCAAGCGTAAATTGTTTAAACTTTTGTGTGGAATGTTAACCAAATGGAAAAACTAATTAATTTTTGGCCTGTGTACTTTGGCAGTTAATAAATTAAATAAATAATTAACTAAAGCAGGTAAACAAAGTAGAAATACAAATTTGGAAAACTTTCGTTTCTTTGATCAATTAAAAATGGAGCGATTGCTGGGCTGAATGTGGATCGTATAGCTTTAACTGTATGAAAGCAGTTACTGCTTAGACGATATATGTCTATATTTGCCAGACAAGTCTGTAGAGTCGTTACATGTTTCCTTCGCTACATATATAGAATGTCACGCAAGTCTAGACAGTCCTGCCATTCCAAAATATCTTCATTTCATAATCATTCTGCTTGCTTAGACTCTATACATTTGTGTGCTTCCTCTTTTCGCTATATAAACATCTCGCCGACATCTTAGACTAGTCAAGACTTTATAATCCTTATATATAGAATCGCAGGCAACTCTTTCTCTGTCTTCTTGGACTCTCTATATCTCCCTCTATGATCGTTACGTCTTCTTTGTCTTAGACAAGTCTGTACAGTTATGTCTTAGCTTTGTGATCTTTAGACTATATATATATATATATATAGAATGTCAAGTCTCGACCTTCCATGCTTTCTTTGATCCTTAAGCTATATATATATAGCATCGCAGCCAAGTCTTTTGTCCTTAACTCCCCTCAAGCTTTGCCCTGATCCACTCGCCCTCTTCGCACCAGCTTTGGCTATATATTTGTGGCTTCTGTTGTGCTGACTGCGCCGACTGCTGCTCCAGCTCCGGCGCCCACTCCCGCTGACGATTGTGTACGCTGCGCCTGCAAGTACTCAAAGTACATGCGCCGCGCCTGATTCAGGACTCGTGTCACATCGTGCTTCCGCACCATCTTATCAAAGTGCATCGCTATCTCGTTGTAGTCCATCGCCGATTTAATAATTGTATTGCGATGCTGCAGCAGCAGTGTTAGGCAGAGGAACATAAGGAACGCGTTGCCGCCACCGAATTCAGCCGGTGGCGGCAGAGCAGCCGCTGTGCTATTCAGACCGTTCAGCGGACTGCGTTGAGGTGAGCGAGTGTAGGCGCTGTAGGCGCTCTCATCGTCGGCATTGGTTGCTATTTCGACCAGCGTGGGCGCCTCCACACGATTCGGTTCCGTTGAGATGGGCATGATGACCTCGGGCAGACTATTGCTGTTACGCATGCCGCCCTCCATCAGCTGACTCTCGTCAATGAAGGGATTCAGCGTCTCTGTCTTAGCGGGCTGCACACTGTTGCTCTTGGCTGCGGCGAGACGTTGACGTCTTCGCATATGCAGCTCACTGACATCGGGACATGTGATGATCTCATTTTCTTTGAGATCGTCCACCATGTCTAGCGTATCCTTATCCAACTTTTCATATTCTATATCGTCGGCTAGAGCAGCGTTGGTTTGCTTTTCCGTAAAGGGCAAACCGAACACCTGGCGATCCAAATTCTCCGATTCCAAACGCAGTTCGCGCGTTATGGCATTTGTCATCGGATAATACCCCTGATCGCCATCCTGATCGGGCGTGCTCTCCTCTATATGCTGCGGCTGCTGCTGTTGCTCGTGCTTGACAGGCGACACGGCATTCAAATCCAATTGCAAACTATAACTGCTCAGCTCCTGCGCCTGCTGTATGGCTGTTGCCGCAGTTGAGGCACTCCAGCTAGTCTCTGGTATGGAAGAGGAATCCGATTCATCTAAAGAACTGCCCAATGCACCGCCTTTGGTCAGCTGCACCACTGGCTTGCTCAGCTCCATGTCCTTCTGTGGCTTCTCACTGATTTGCAGCTGATTGGCCAAACGATCCGAAATGCGATTCTTGTTGATCGCTGCAAAATTGAGAAATTCATTAAAATTCTTGACCAGCTTTGGTGGGGCATCCTCGTTGTCGAACGAGATGCCCATGCGACTGCTGGCCGCGATTTTCTCCTTGAGATCCTTGAAATGTCCGCCGCTGGTGCTGCTCACGCGTTTAACGCTCTCGCTCACCGTGCTGGCATTCGTTGCCAATTGCTTGGCTATCATATTGCTTACATTCAAAATATTCTTCTGCTGCAGCTTGGCCAGGCCCTGGACCGATGGCTGCTGCTGCTGCTGCTGTTGCTGCTGCGGCGGCGCCTTCTCCTCGCCCAAATTGGAAGATGATGTTGATGAGAGGAAAACCCTAGCGGGCGTAGCTACATTATTATTGTTATTCATATTATTATTCGGCTGTTGTGCGTCGTCCTTAAACGGATTCGTTTCATGGAATTGTGGCGGCGAGCCCACAGACTGTTCCCTGCGATCAAAGACATCATCATCCGTATCCTCGCTGGCGCTCAGCTCCTGCACCGACTTGGCATTCTGCTCGGCCACGCCACCCTCAATCAGCGCCAACATCTTCGATTCATCCAGACTCTGATGCGCCTTCGCCGATGTCCTGCGCTGCCTACGCGCTGCGTGCCTTGACATATTATCGTCCAGACTATGATTCAGGCGCTTTGAATTATCCAAAGCATTGTTGCTGGCCGCTCCCACCGAGGAGCTCAACGAACTAAGCGAAGCCGACGAGCTTTGTCTACGCAATGCACAGACTTTCGTATAAGGATTCTCTCTCGGCTTCGTTAGCAGATACGAAGGACTTGTGGGCGTGGCGCTGTACGATGTGGAAAACGTGCTGGCACTATTGGGCGCCGAGGTTTCCGTTATGGGCACAAATTCCTGGTTACATGAAAATATATTGCATTAGAACAAAGAATTTTGAGCTGGAATTGGAACTAGTCTGAAGGACTTACAACTGATCATTCCTAGCTTAGAGTTTACTGCGGATGTAACTACTCTATAGAGATAACAAACAATCTGTCATAATACAAAAATATTCTGTCTGTTAACTAGAACTTGCAATGCATCTAGTCTATAAGGTGTGCAGCTATGCTATGGATCTCATTTCATCTATATAATATTTGCTGATCATCTGATGATCTACTATATTGTCTCACAGCTAATCTTTTCACATATTATTATTATATCATATCCCCTTACATACACTCGAAAGACTTTAAGCTGGTCATGACATAACATTCACATACAAAATATTTAAAATTTAAACAAATCTATTCCAGAAATTCACAATTCTTAAGCTTTTCACACAGTGCGTTAATTCATTTCAGCTAAACGTTCATCGAGAGGATGCAAATTGCAACACTTTGCCAGGTATGAAATTAGATGAATATATATAAATTGATTTATTTATATATATATATATATACATACATTATGTGATTCATGTATGATTGGCTAATGCTTTACTCTTAGTCACTTATTAGGCGGGACAACTGAGAATGAGTAAAAATAACTATTAGACTCTACCCGGCATTGCCCGTTAGGAACATTCTTACTGCTTTTAAAATTAAACTCTTAGTTGTTGGCTTAAACTTGGCTATGTTCTATAATCACATCCAACTCTCTAGACTGAATTAATTTACATTAACTCTGCATAACTCACGTTTTATCAACATAGAAAATTTGATTTTAACAACTGCACAAAGTAATTATTTACAGAACTGTTTATGTTTATGCCTTTATCTTATCGCTAAACACTCCAACTTAACAGTTCTTTGTAGCCAGAGCTCACTCTTAAGCTTATCTAATCTATGACAAAACATTATAGTTTGTTATAACTTAACAAACTTATCTCGCATCACAGCCAAACGCACCTTTTCGTATAGAGAGAGCTCCTTGGAGCTGTTATTGTCATAGCAGAGTGAGCTCCATTGTACTTCCAGCATGCGCAGAGCATCTTCAAATGGGAATTCCCGCTTCAGCTCGAGCAGTAGCCAACGATAGCAGAAAAGCAGATCGTCGGCTTGCTGTGATTTCAAATACTCCCAGAATTCCGGATCATAGAAGCTCAAAGCCTCCGTCAGATGCGCAAACTTCTGCGTCATGGCAATGCCATCCAACATAAAGTTGCCACGCACACGCGCCATAATCGCACAGAAGCAGATGTAAGCCTGCGCCTCGTCATTCATGGTGACTAGCAGGGGCGAGGCTATGTCGGACATGCCTTGGCAATAGCTAACAACTGGATGATTCAGCGCATATGTGGTTAATATATTGAATAACGAGGCAATATTCTGATTGTCGTCGCTGCCCGCATAGAATGGATGCAGTCGATCTGTGCGCAAAACGTCCTTCTTCACCATGCTCGTCACATAGGCCAGTTCACCGGCCACAGATCCTCGCTGCACAGCCGATTTCCAGTTGTCGCGCAATTTATAATATTGTTCCGACTTGCGACGCATAAACTCCATGCGCTGATGCCCATCCAAGGACAGTCCGTGCAGGCCACTGGGGTAAACATTCAGCAAATGCTTCCAGACAACGCGGCGTAAGCTCGGCTCAATGCCACCCAGAAAAATCACCTTTCGCAGCTCATCTCGACGCTGAATCTGTCCGAGTGCATCCAAAAATAGACGAAATTCGCTGTCGCACATGGGCGGACGTGGGGGCAAGTTGGCCATATGCTCATCTGACAGATTAAAGGCCTTTTGCACGATGGAGAATGTCTTCTCCATTTGATTCATTATAAGGCCTGGCAATTTGGTTTGCATATGCTGCACGTATTTCTGTGAGACCCCCAGCGATTGCAGCGGAGAAACGCTGGCCGAGAAGCTGCCGGTGCCGCTCACTCTGCTGCTGCTGTTCGTGTTTGTTGTCGTCGTCGTTGTTGTTGTTGTTGTTGTTGTCGTCTCCGTTTCACACTCTCGGACAACGGTAAAGGGTTTAACGTCGATCTGTAGCATTAGGCACGGCTCCGATGCCAACTGTATTGATATATTGTGTATGCGTAGAAAGGCAGCATCCAGATCCCAGTCGGAGAGCACGGCCAAATAGATTTCATTGCCAGCTGGATCGAATGCTTTGTATTTGATTGAGAAATCGGATTTGATGTCGAATGCCTTGGCTAACAGCGAGTAGAGTACTTCCAATGTTGTTATTTGTGGATCCACCGAAAATTTGCGCCATTCTGGTGGACGCGTTGCTTCGCACTTCTACGCGTGGGTGTGAGTGCGTGGGGGACGACAATGGGGGAGAGTGTGCAAGAACGGGTGAAAATTGTTGTCTTTGTTTTCTGTCTGCCTAGCAGACGAGAAAAGAAAATAGCATACCTTGACTTTGACGCGCACCGCCTCTCTGGTATAAATGCCAGCCATATTTTATTGTGTTTGCACTTGTCGTAATTAACTTAATTCCATTATTTGTTATATTATTTCTATATTATTATTATTATTATTATTATAAATGATTACCATTTGAGCAAACGAACAAATGCTCTTTGTTGTTACGCCATCTATTGGCAGCAGTGCTGCTAAGCAACTGAACTGTGAGCATTTAGCAACACTGGTGGCGCTGCCATACGATGTTTTGCCAGTGGATACACACCACAAGAGATGCACGCGTAGTGGCAGCGCTGATAAAAAATAAAAAAAAAACAAGAAAACATTCAGCGCATACAAATATGAGAACATTAGTGCAAAATTTGTTGTTATAGTTTATAATACAATTTAGTAGTATTTTTTGTTTTTGTTTTCTATGCAAATGCATTGTATGCACAATTTGAGCGCGACGTGTTGTAACGCTACATGGTAAAAGCCCAGGCCAAGGCGCGCGTCGAACGTTGAGCAGCGTAATCTCCACCAACAAACGTCGTCTAGAATTTTGGGTGTGTATGCGTGCGTATGCGGATGTGTGTTGTATGTGTGTGTGTGTACGGGCGTGTATGTGACGTGACACACACGCTGAATGCTTCTGGTTGCCAAGGATCAGCAGGAGCAGGAACAGCAGGCAGCTCCGCCAGGCCGGCTATGACAGCTGCTTTTGCATGGACAGCGTACTGAGCTTAATTGAATTGGGAGCTCCCATTAAGTTAATATTTGTTTAATTTATGATCGTTCCGTGTGCGTGTGTGCCCAATTGTACTTGAGTTGTGTGCTACTGCTTAGTGTGTGTGTGTGTGTGTGGTGTCGAGTGTTTCTATGGATGTGTGCGTGTGTGTGGCAGCGATAAATTCTCTCTGAATTTAAACGTTGTAAGTTAAATTATTATGCAAAATAATGCTCTTAACTTCCGTTGACGCATTATGCTAAAAGCGTAAGTGTGTGTGTATATATAGTGTGTGTAGCGGCATGCTTATATCACACACAATAATAAAATTGATAGCAGTTATTTTACAATAAAATTTATCATGAAATTTTTTCGCTGGCAACTTTTGTGTTCGCTCTGACCGCTTGACCCCAGTTGCCATATATCTTTCTGTATATATGTAAATATAGTAATTTGATTTGTCTTGCAGTTTGGCCAACGTTTAATGGATGACACATCATCATGGGAAAATTATTATCAAAAATTTTCGGCAACAAAGAAATGCGAATTCTTATGCTCGGCTTGGACGCTGCTGGCAAAACAAGTGAGTTGCAAAGAGGGTGGGAGAGAGAGGGGAGATATGGAGGCTATCTATGTCATTAGTTAAATATTTAAGTATTTCAAGTATAATAGCTAATTGGATATTAAGTATGTTTTTCTTATTTGTAAAAATAGTAAATATTTTTATTTAAATTATTTATTATATAATACATATTATATTAATAGACTATAATATATTATAATGATAACAAAGAATATATATATATATATGTGCATTTAAAGGGAATTAAAAAAAATATCTTACATATTGTTAAATATATATAACATTTGTTTAAGATATTTTAAACTTCTTTTCATATATAGTAGTTTTTCGAATAACATAATATTCTTGTGTCTTTATACATAAATACATTGTTTTTTAATTTTTGATATTTGTTCATTTAAAAGAAAATAATTATTTATTTATAATATTATTGATAGATAAAATGCTCATTGGCCTGTTTTCCATTAATCACAATTTAAAAAAATTAAATGAAAAATAGAAATATTTTTATTTGAAGTAAAATTAATTTAATTATATTTTATTTATATGTAATATCTATTATAGGCCTTAAAGTAAATATCTATCAGGCGAAAAAAGAAAACTAGAAAAGACTTGCAATGGAAATAAACTTGACCTAAATTCAAGCTTATTTATGTATATTCTATGCTCATAGTAAATAAGAATTATATTCAGTTAACAAAAATTTGAGCAACTTCATTCAATGATATTTGATCTTTTTCAGCGATTCTCTATAAACTGAAACTAGGTCAATCTGTAACAACGATACCAACGGTGGGTTTTAACGTGGAGACAGTAACGTATAAGAATGTTAAATTCAATGTCTGGGATGTTGGCGGGCAGGATAAAATTCGACCGTTATGGCGGCATTACTATACAGGTAAGATACCCTACAATACATAAATATAGTGAATATAACTAATATTAATCTTGAACTCGCCACAGGCACACAGGGTCTAATATTCGTTGTGGATTGCGCAGATCGCGATAGAATAGACGAGGCGCGCACTGAACTGCATAGGATAATTAATGATAGGGAGATGCGTGATGCCATTATATTGATATTTGCTAATAAACAGGATCTAGCTGATGGTAAATATATACTAGAAATAACCTTCCAATTTATATGTGATGTATATTTATGTGTTTTCCTTTGCAGCAATGAAACCCCATGAAATCCAGGAAAAACTAGGCTTAACTAGAATAAGAGATCGCAATTGGTATGTCCAGCCATCATGTGCCACAAGCGGCGATGGGCTCTACGAGGGTCTGACGTGGTTAACATCTAATCATAAATTATGAGAATCATAATATACCCAGACTCCCCCCTCCTCAGCCACCCACACGTATTTTCTTTGTATGGCTTATATACATTTATGTATTATTCGAAACGAAAAACAAAATTATTATATTTTTTATTTATATAAAAAACAAAACAAAATAGAAAACAAAAAAAAACTACAAAAACAAAGAAAACATTAAGCACCCAACATAAACATTGAACAGAACAGAAATTAACTAAAGTTGTAAACAATATATATATATCTATATATATATAAAGTCGCTATATATATAACTGATTTATATATATATATATATAAACGATGTATAATTTAATCAAACAATATTCTCACTAGTAAAAGTTAACGAAAATAAAAGGAAACCCAAACAACAACAACAACAGAGACAAAAACAAAAGTAAGCACAGCAAACGTAAATATTAAACAAAGGCAGACTTAGCTATAAGTAAGTTTTTCTTGTAAATTATATTAAATGAGAGCAATTAAGTTGAACGCTTGTTTATTGCAACTGTTATTTGACTTGAGAACCCAAAACAAAAGTCGTAAAAATAAAATAAATACAAATTGTAAATACAAAAATAAATATTCAAATTAAAACCGCAACAAAAATCATAATAAAAACAAAAACAAAAACAAAAACGAAACTAAAACAAAAACAAAAATGATAAAGAAAAGTAAAGAGAGAATCTAAGCCGACTAATGGAAATTGAAAAGAAAACCACAAACCGAATTGCTTTAGTTTAATTAGAGCCTGCAACAAAAGAAATATAAGTTATAGTAACTGTGCCTTCCCCAACAACAACAACAACAAACTTCATTTATTTTTATTTACAGCGCTTGCTGTGGGCAGAGAAAGAGTGAGTGAATGAGAGAGATATACCTAGATTATATATAGTTTTAAGAACTACAAACTGCATTTATAGGGGCTTATTCGTCTATAAATATAGTTTCTTTAGAGTTCTATAAAATGTATTTTCTACGGGTTTTTTCTGCTCTTAGACTTCTTTAGAAACTTGTAATCTAAAGCTTTCTACCTTTATAGCTCTCTTGAAATAAATCTTGGGGTCTATAGTTTCGGGTTTTACTTTTTACAGTTCTCTAAAATGTTTTTTATACTTATAGTTCTCTGTTTCATGTATTTTTATTGGAAACTTTCCATTGTTTGTGTACAGTCTTTATCATGTAATCAAAGTGGGCTGGATAATGAAGCTAGAAGATTGATATTTCGCACATATACTGATTGGTCTAGTCTTATAAGCTGTTAAAATTAGCCCAATATGCCTACTAGAAGCGTGAAAAATGTGGCAACAATAGATGCTAGAGGTAGTAGAGATTGGAGTATTGACTCATGTATATCATATCACCCATTAGGTCATAATTGGGTAAATCTGGGTATGCCATCCATCAATACTTGCATCTGGCTCTCTTTCCATCCCCTCTCGTTGCAAGCCGTCAATCACGCTATCCGATTGCCAAAACAGCTTGACTTCAACTTCCAGCTCCCAAGCTTCTAGTCCTTCTGCCATTGAGGGCTAAAAGTAAATATGTCAAAATCATGACCCCTTGTAGAGGGCGCTGGGCGTGGCAGGTTGCTAACTAACGACCGACAAAAAATTAATTGCCAAGCGAAGCGATTTAAATTGTTCTTTGTTTATGTTAAACGGGTTTTTCTGGTTGAATTTACCGCTGTATACCTGGCACGTGTCATTGACTTCGCAATGTTTGTATTTGTATTTTATAAACAAAAAAACGATGCGCTGCTTTGGCATAATAATTCAAGCATTAAATGTGCAGCAAAACATTTTGAAGATCTCAAAAACAGATACAAAAGATGTGATGAAGAGCTTGGGTATAGACATCTTGCTGGTTGGGCAATATTTTCTCTCAGTGCATTTATTATATTTGTTTTCAGATGACCATGTAACTGAGTTAACATATGTATATATAAATATATATGATTGGATTTTAATGAACTTGAAATAAGACTAAAATAAATGTATGAAAAAAACTATATATAACAATTTTCCATGCTCCAATGGATGAATGTAGATGGATATAGATTTATTTATAAGGTAAGTCAATAGTAATTCAGTGTCAATAGTAATATTGTGCTTTCCGGTTCATAGTATAGAGCTTCAACATTGTATATTTATAGTATGTATATTCCCTATTTGAAGTCTCCAGCGTGTATAGCCAACCAATATACTCTATTCACTTTGGGTATGAGCATACAAATTGGATGTAATTAGTTTTGCCGCGCTCCAGTGGGCGGAACATGTTTAGAAGTCTACCTGCAGAGGAGCTAAACAATGCGATGATTAAAGTTCTAAAATTGTCGAACAGTTGGCAAATTCGAATATTTTAGCTTTGTTCAGAGAGAAGCACATAGCCTTTCATTACCCAATATAGTCTATGCACATAGAGTTATTGAGACAGATAAAGATATAGGTGCAGATATAGATCAAGATAGAGATACAGAAATAGATACAGATAAAGATACAGATATACATATAGATAGTTGTATAGAGCATAGTATAGTATATACTATCAACATCACTCTTTTGAGGCTTTTTCCTATGCTATAAAAAAGCCAACGAGTTATGTTCAGAAACGTTTAATAGACTGACGGCAGTCTTATCAAAGCTAATGGTATTAGCCTATTAGATAAGATAATATAGATTAGAAAACAACTAACAGGGTCTAACAACTGTTCTATTGTACACTTGAGCTTATTAGCTTTGATAATAGAAACCAAAAGCTCATTTATTTAAACAAAAGTAAATAAATTTGCAGTATATGAATTATGTTATCTATATATTTTCATATCTATACATAAAACCTCCACTTAACTGCTGAAATTAACGCTGCAAAATATACTTGAATTTTGCGAATTTTGATTGATTAAATAAAGTGCACTGCACTTGATAATACAATGGGAGCAAGCCAAACAAAAAAGCAAAAAATAACGAGCAGAAATATGAAAATAAAAGACAGTTCTTATTCACACCCATTCATATACACATACACCAGCCCAAACACACACACACTTGTACAAATTCG
Organism: Drosophila hydei; assembly: GCF_003285905.1. NCBI lineage: Eukaryota > Metazoa > Arthropoda > Insecta > Diptera > Drosophilidae > Drosophila > Drosophila hydei. The sequence goes on along the minus strand of NW_022045837.1, from coordinate 234,616 downwards.
TTCTGTATGCTGGCAGAGAAGAGATGTCGCCCGTTCAAATGTCAAGAACCAACCCTCTTGACTATATTTGTCTCACTTGCACTCGCTAGCTGCCTGGCCGCTATCTCGCTCGCTTGCTGGCAGGCATTTTTGATGCACGGATATTACAGGATAACGCTCTCGCTCGCTCCTCCTACAAGCGTAGGCGTGGCCAAAAAAGCGCCAGAGCAAAGCGCTTTGACTTTTGCGTTCGTTTCACTTTTGTCCCAAGCACAACAAACACTCTGCAGAGAGAGAGAGAGAGAGAGCGAGCGACTGAGCGAGTGCGAGAGAGAGTATGAGCCTGTGCGAGTGGCAGGCTGGTGAGTGCGAGCGGGTGAGAGCTGGCTGAGAGCGAGTGTGTAGGAGCTGGTAGGTGATTGTTGTATTCCGACATCTCATTTGTTACAAAGTTAATGTTGGCGTATTAAGCGCAGCAAAAGCCTCAACAACAAAAGCAACAACAACAAAAGCAACAAAAAAAGAAGGAGAAAAATGAAAACAGGACACGTTAAGAGGATGTGGCCGGATGAACTTTTATCGATTATTGGATTTGCCTATGGCGCTCGGCTTTAAACATTGTTGAATACACACAAGCCATTGCCGTTGCCCTCAACTTTCGAAACTTGAAATAATGATGTCATCCAATTAGGAAAATTAAATAAACAAATCATAAAAATATCTGTGTATGTGCACACTTATGTGTGGGTGTGTTGTGTTATATTTTAGAAAAAAAGTATCTATTGCTATGTTTACGGATGTGAAATTCGCTTTGCCTACTTTATGAGCTAAGTTGGCTGCGCCGCAGTATTTCTATGATATTAGGCTGGACCCACATGTATAGCAGCTTAATATGGTACGTATGAATAGATTCAAAACCCAAAGGGAAATATTCAGTTTAAGGAGAGTTAGTTCTGGGCCGAATTCAACAACAATTTTTAGTGGCAAACGATTATATAATAATATAATAATATATATATATAAAACAATAAATATATGCTGTCGGTTATTTTAATGTATTTCGTATTTTTGTTTTAAACATTTTCCAGCGAAAATACATCCACAAAATTTCAATTTAGAATTTAGTATTTTGCCCATACTTTATTTTCGGATTATTTCAGTTTTCATTTCTTAGGATTATTAATTTGTTAATATTTTTCAATTATATTATATTAGAAAAATAATGTTTATAATATTTTATTTTGTTATAATTAATTTATTTACTTTTGTTTCATTTTATAATTGTATTATATATTATATTGTATTATTATAATATTGTATATTGTATTATTATAATATTTCTTTAATACTTTCCCATTATTTAATTTGATTATCAATATTATTATATTATAATTAAGTTGCCTAACATAAATTTATTAGATATACCCAAAATAACCAAAAACAAAAAAAAAAACAATAATAAAGTTATTCTAACTGACGTAATCGAATAAGTTGATACAATCTAATTTGGAACAATATCGTAAACGCAGATGTCTATCCATTATTGTTTTGGCCATAAATCTGGTATACTTACGGCTGCGACATTAGAAAGATGAAGGAAAAGGAAGAAAACAACAAGAAACGTAACCGAAAGGCCATGGCAGACCGAATGCCGTTCAATTCAATTACAGTTAACTGGCGAATGGCGAGGGGAAGCAGGGGCGAATTCGAAAGCACTAACATCACAGAAGGTATTACAAAACAAAAACAAAATGTCAAAACCCAAGACGATTATGTGAGCGAACACCCCGCGCAGCTGCGCCAACAGTAGGCGAAATGGGCAGAGCGAGAGAGAAAGAGTGAGTGGCGAAGAAGCGAAGTGGCGAAGAGAGAGGAAGAGGCGCAGCATATCTCCATATAGACTCCATTGCAGCTACAGCTGCTGCTACGTCATGATGGCGGCCAGCAAATGCATGTATGGGTGCCTGTGTATGGGTGTGTGTGTGAGCGAAGAGAGAGCGCTGCTCGGGTGTTTATTGGGAGATTGAGATTGCGGCTTGGCTTACCTACGCTCAAACAGCAGCGTCGACGTCGGCCGCAGCATCAAGAAGGAACGAATCAAAGCAAGCCAACAAGCAAATGCGCCACCAGAGTTGCCACTAAAAGTCTTCGCAGCGTAATATGGCAAACAGCCCTAACCCACCCACAATTTACTGTGGGCTGAATGCCATGCGGTTATGCTGCTGCCATCGTCTCTGCTGCTGCTGCCGTCTCTGCTGCTTGCTGCTCTCTGCTCTTATTGCTGCTGCTGCTGCTGTTGCTGATGCTCTTGTTGGGGGGTGGGCGGTTGGGTTGGCTTGCTGTGCTGTGCTTTTTGTTTCGCCACACACACACAGATAGAGGCACACACATGGCCAGCCTCTGCCCACTCACCGAGCGCGGATTATATCTACAGCTTTTCCATTTTTTTTTCTGTTATCCTATTTTGGGGTTGGCTGTTGGCTGTTGGCTCTGCTGCTGCTGCTGCTGCTGCCGATGCTGCTGCACTGGACACATCAGTGTTTAGCCTCTGTCATGGTTTTATGATAAATCTGAAATCGTACATCGAGACGTTAACATCATCATCGCCGTAGTCCTTGCCGTCGGTGCAGCCTGTCGAGCCATTCGCTGACCCGCTTAGTGCGTTAACAAAACACGTTAGCCGTCGCTTTATAAATACAAATAAATATATTTAAAAAATATATAACAAATATATATGTAATGCTTATGCATAAAAGTGCTTTTGGTGTCTAGCAAACAATTATTAAACAGCATAAAATTAACTCCTTCGCCAATTTCATGTGTTAAAACAAAGTTTGAAGAAAAGTTCAAAGTGTTTGTTCAGTTTTTGTTGTTATAATTTATTTAGTTATGAATAAGGAAGAAAATTTAACGGACACGCGCCCAGGTTCACAAGGTATATTAACTTAATCTATTGTGAATTGCTTAAAAATATGAACTTGAACTGAAGAAACTGAGTTGAGAGCTGGGAAACTTAACTTTCTGTGTTAAAATTATGAAGGCACAGATTTTGCCTGATATTTTCAACTTAAGAGCGGGAAGAGAGTGGAGTAGAAGCTCTTAGGTGCCGTATGCCGACTGCTTATGTGATACAAAGTTAATGTTGTTTAAGCGCAATAAAAGCCTTGACATTAAGAGCAACAGTACAGGATGTGGCAGAATATAGTTTTATTTTGGATTTACCTCGGAATTTATATATACTTAATCTTAAAATGTGCTGAATTATTTATGCTAACATATAAGTATAATATAATACTAAAAGAAAAGTTATAATATCTCAAGCTATTAACTTCAATTAAAGTTCTTTGATTCTGTCTTTAACATATCAACTAGGCTTCCCTCTGGGTTCAGTCTCCTAAAATAGAATAGAAATATGCATTGAATGAGGATTTTACGTGATTTTAAATAATTGAAAAAATTGAAAATATAATACTCCTTGTAGCATAGCATAGAAATATGTATGAATGATAAGTCAGTGAATTAAATAAATAATTTAATAAAATATATTAAATTTAATTAAAATATAATAGGCACTATATTATATAACGAAAAAAAAACCAGAAAAAATATACAAAATCGCAGCAAGTTAAAGCATTTCAAAAGTCTCCTTAAAGTATGCTTCGAAATGGGCTGTTGAAAATTATTCATTTAATTTGAATATATATAATTTTATGGTAGAAAATCATACATGAAAAATGAAAATAAAAAACAATTAAAAAATATATATATAAATATATATATATAAATATATATATAAAATATATATATAAAAAAATTAAAATTAAAAATTATGTAAAAAAATAACTTATTTAATCTAGCAAAAAAAAACTACATAAAAATTCCGCAACGCACTTCAACAAATTGTTTGTGTAAATGCACATAATTATACCTTTTTTCATAAAAATTCCTTTTCCAAAAAAAATGTAAAAAGCAAAGAAAAATAATATAAAAACAAGCGAAAATTAAGTAGAACCTTTTTTAACAGCTTCCACCCACACTTTGTCCTTTAATTAAATTAGATAAAGAGTAAAACACAACGGAAGAATACAATAAAAATATTTCGTATCTAATGAAATTTGATTTAATAAGAATATTTATTATTTACTATAGGCCAAAAGTTCAAAGAGAAAAGTGAAAAAGGACGAGCAAAATCAAGCCGCAAATTGACTCGCAGCAAACAAATTCAATTTGGGATAATCACATCAATTGCATTAAGATGCCAGCCGAAATTTCCAAAAATTCATAATACAAAGATGTGGAGAGGGCAAGGAGAGGGCGCCCTTTAACACTTTTGTCAAACTGAATTTCAACGAGCTCATAAAAATTAACAAAAGGGGGTAAAATGCAAGCATATGACGCTAATCCGAGGGCCTTAGACCACAGTTGGCCAGAAGCAGGAGACAGAAGGCATGAAAGCCAAACAGCCTGGAACGCTTCGACGCACTGGCAAGTGGCGAGTGTAACAAATGTGTGCCAGAATATCTATCAACTGGTCCTGGCCTAGCTGCCGGTCGAGGGGGGTTAGGTTAAGTGCATCAAGGAATCAGAATCAAAATCCGAATCAGCATGGAAAACTACAATCAAATTAGGGTGTGATGGCTAAACAATTGTCCCCCGTGGCAAATTTAATGCCACTCGCTCTCTTTCTCTCTCTGACTCTCTCTCTCTCTCTCTCTCTGTCTGGTTTGCTTGTCCTAATGGCACCCTAATTGTATGTGTAAATATATTTTGCGGATTACAGGGCGTCAATGTCGTCGCGCGTTCGGATAAGATCGGAAAAAAAGTGAGAGGAAGAGGGGCAGGGGCAGGGAGTGCGAGAAAACCTTTTGACAAATTACAATTTAATTTAAATGAACTACATAAGTGATTTTTTATTGCATATCCTTTTTTTTGTGTGTGTGTCTTGGGCATAGAAACTTTAACAGTTGCCGGGGCTTAACTATTTGACTTAAGTGTCTGCAGGTTTGTTCTTTTAAAGTCGATTAAAGCTGAAAGTTAGCTAAGTTAACTCTTAAGAGATTGCTTAAATATTTAATTTTTATATTTAATATTTTATAATTTTTATAGGTGAAATGCTAAGCAAGTTAACTCTGCAGCCAGGCAGAGTTAAAAGAACTTTCTTTTCATAAAATATATCTATAAGAATCCTTTAGTTGATATCTAAGACTGAGCCAAGACATGTCTAAGTCAAAAATTAAATAGGCTTTCATAATGCCCGAATTTGTTGGCATAAGTGAGGGACATGAGTATAAAAATTTGATATACCTTCTGAGCACACCTCGTATATGTTTGCATATTCAGTTTTAATTTCAAACATTTACCTTGAATATATATATATATATATATAAAAGATCGATATATGTATATTTATATATATAATATAAATAGGAATAGGGCTTAGGAAATCTGAAGCAGTAAAAGTATTTTCGTGTGTTGATCATCCCAAGGCAAAAGCTGAGCCGGAAGCCAAAAAAAATTAATTTTAAAAATTTGTTTATTAAATTTTTTAGCTTATTTCAAGCTAAAAATCCTTTTCCTAACCAAACTTATCAGATTTTTTAATTGAGAACTCCAAAAAACTTCCGGAAAACTTAGCTCAATTTTTGCTTGCTGAAAATGCTTTAAGATTTGTTGAGCAGAGTTTGCTTATTATTGAGTTATAAATATATGGAATATGCTCGATAAGTTAAAGCTTGTTTCATTGTCGTCTTCCTCTGCATAGAATAAAAAACCTTTGCTTAACAGAAAGTTGGTCTAGATTCGAAATTTCTGATAAAAAATTTAGTGGAAAGATCAGAGACATATAATATATAATATATTTTATAGATAAATAATCACTTTAAACCTCTTCAAAGCATATGCTCTAAGAGTTCTAGTTGCTTCAATAATATAATTGATAAATTAATTTCTTCTTCTCTCTTTCACAGAGCTGCACAGTCCTGCGCACCATTGTTATACACCGCCGCCGCCGCATGGTGCGGCCGCCACATCTGTGGCGCCACCGCCAGCTGGCATAGGGGCGCAGACCACAACACCGAGTCGCCTGCTCAGTTGGAATCACAGTGCAGCCGCAGCAGCCGCCGCGGCGGCAGCAGCCGTTGCCTCCAATCATCAGGCGAATGCAGCGGCTGCTGCTGCAGTAGCTGCGGCCGCGTCAGCAACAGCTGCCGGTCAATCGGCATCAATCGTGGATCAATCAGGCCTGCCACGGCTCAAGGGCCAAAACCTGGGACTCATCTGTGTGGTGTGCGGCGACACGAGCTCCGGCAAGCACTACGGCATCCTCGCCTGCAACGGTTGCTCGGGCTTCTTCAAGCGCAGCGTGCGCCGCAAACTCATCTATCGGTAGGTAAAGGGCCCCGCAGCAACAACAACATGCACTGCGAGCGTGTGTGGCAAGTGGGTTGGTTTTCGTGTGCCTTCTGGCCTGTCTGGCGGATTACCCAAAAATTTATTACAATTATTCAAATCTTTGGGATTTGAGCGTCAACTTTTGAATGCGTTTGACTTTGCCCACACAAATCCCCATTGAGCATCATCTGCAGCTTCATCTCGCGCTCTCGCTCTGTCTCTGTGCGGGCTTTTTATTCCATTTTAAAATTGAAGCAAAAAATTTTGAAATTGTAATTGAATTTAAAGTGCGGATTTAATTTTATGTTTGCTTTTTTTTGCCACTTTTGCCAGGACTCGCGCTTTGGGGCGGCGTAGGCAGGCGGCATGTGGGTTGTAGAGGGAGCAGCGGCAAGGCAGTTATATATATGCATAACTTAACTTTTAAATATGTTGATTATACGGGTTGTGCTCAAAAAGTAACATGAGTGTTGAATTTTCATTTAAAAAATATTTATTTATTATTGAAAATTTATTTTTAAAAAATTTATAAAAATATTTTTTTTTTAAAGAAATCTGAATCAAAAAAATGGTTGTTTTATTTGTTTTTGCTTCGATCGAAATTCACCATACTCTTTGAGCACACCTCGTTTTTATCATATTTTAAACCAAGTTGTATCTGTATAACTCTACTAATGGCGCCTTCTAGACCTCTTATACAGACTTATATCTTAGCTAAAGTCTCTTTGTAACCTCAGCATTCTTCGCATCCTTTGTTACAGTTGCTCCAGGCTCAGTAGACCCTTAGTACCACAGACTAGGCTTGTAAAGTTCTAGTCTAGCCAGAGTCTAGCTCAATAGGTTCTCCTCCATCTAGTTCCCTCAACAATAGCTTAAAGTAGCTATTCCGCAGTTCAGTTGCCAATCCAAGTTGAGCTCTAAACATATCTGCATTGCTTCATATTATTAAATTATAAATATTTTGTTTATATAATTTCTTATCTAAATATATTTATCCTGCTCTGTACTCTGTGCCCTGTGCCAATTTGTTTTTATTTTATGGCACTTGTTTCAGTTTCGTTTTCATTTTCAATTATCATTAAATCAGCGCATAGTTTGCTCGCCTTGGCCGCATATTTTGGGCGACAAATTCCTTGCGAGTCAACATGAAATTATGATTCTCTGTAATGTATATGCCTTTGGACTGTATCCTGTGGCCTCTGCGCTGTATATCCTTGGCTCGGTAAATCACAAATGTCGAAATCTCTATATCCTTGCGGTCCCCAGAGATTGATATGGAGGGCTTAAGCGCAAAACACTTGGCCAAATGTGACCGCCGCGTCACACCAGCAAAGCACCCAGCGCCCACCCACTCCTCCTCCTCTTTAGAACGAGACCCTTATGGCAAACCACCCAACCACCGTCAACAGCTAAGCCAGGACCAAATCGCAGCACAGAAAAAAGCGAGAGGAAGGCAAAATAGAGCAAAAGTTTGAGCAGGGGAACTGAAGGGGGAAGCAGGACTTAGAAGCAGGACGAGGAGTTTATTTTTCTGCTACGTGACTTGTTTTTTGGATAGTCAGCGAAGTCAATGTGCCACCAGAAAGGATCTAGATAATATATATATATATATATATATATATATATATATATATATTCGTCTCTGGTGGCCGCATTAAGACAATTTCAATTATAATCAATTGCCTTCAATCAGAACTTTATGAAACCAAGAGAGAAAGGGAATTGAAGAGCAGCAGAAGAAGTTGGAATTAATTTGAATTAGAGTACAAAAGGGAAAGAGAGGGAGGGAGCGAGAGAAAGAGAGAGAGAGAGAGAGCGAGGGAGAGAGCGAGGGAGAGAGCGAGGGAGAGAGTAAGAGAAGAGATAGTCAGGGCGAGCGAGTGAAAAAGAAACTTAGAAACCAGATAGAGAGTGAAAGAGATGAAGAGAGAGAAAGCGGTTTCACAGAGTGAAAGAGCGAAAGAAGAGAGGGAGAGAGAGAGAGAGAAGAGAGATGCAGTGAAAAAGAGAGGAACAGTTAAAGCGAGTAAGAAAGAGCGAGATAGAGAGAGAAGAGAAAGAGTGAAAGTGCGTAAAAGAGATGCTGCGAGAGAAAACGAGAGATAGAGCTTAGTGTGTCAGAGACAGTGTCAGAGACAGAGGAAAAGAGCGAAGGAGGTGAGTGAGAGATGGAGAAAAATAAAAGAAAGAGAGCCATAAAGAGTGAGAGAGCACAAGAGAGACAGTAATGGAGAGGCAGGTACAAGATCTAGAGATAGCCAAGGTCAATTCTTTTCAAATTATGATAAAAAATAAAAAACTCTCAGATAATATGATTTTTATACTTTAAAAATTTATTCTGGTCCCTTGGGTCTGGATAGTTTTTCAGCTAAATTCATTTGCTTGACCAGTGTGAAAACCGAGAAGGAAAACTTAGTGGCCTGAAATAGTAGTAAAATATTAAATGATATCAAATAATCAAAGGAAACAAATTAAGAAAAAATCTGTGAAAAATTCTAATCGAAACTCACAGTCAAATTCGTAGCGACTGAAATGGTAAAAATATTTCCAGCTATGAAAACAATTGGCTTCTGTAGACTCTGCAGAAACTGTAGCAGGGTCTTCTTATAGCGCTGGTCCTGGTAGATCCAATTCGATTCGAATAGAGCGTCGGCTAGCTGCAGCGAATCATCGGCCAAATAGTTGCAGAGGATGCAAAAGGGCGTGGTCTCCAATAGGACAGCTGCCATAAATGAGAAAGCAGCAATGCGAGAGGCGAAATTGGCAAACATCACAATGTTGATGATGGTAAAGCCCAGCACCAAGCCCACAACGAGAAGCTGCACGAAAATGGTGCCCGAGATAACGGGGCGTATAGTATCACAGAAACTGAAAGCAGAGAGAAACTTGAGAGCTTCTTCCACGATATAGCTAAACTCAGATCGTACCTCAATATAAGTTTGTGATGTTGTATGCAAGCGATAAGCTTTTCGTAACGCTCCTCTGAACTCTCTAGCGGATCATGGCCCAAGCCTCTCAGTCGCTCCGCAAAGTTGGCCATGTGTGCACGCAGCGGCAGGACATAATTGATGGGATAACAGTCGGCGCAGACGTCTTGAAAGCAGGCGCCGAACATGGCGAAATACTCCAAGCCCGATTGCAGCCAATACTCCCAGCGACTGGCGCGCCAATCCAGAAAGGGATAATAGTTCTGAAACATCGGCACGCCCATAATGCAGGCGCTGATGAATGTGGTTGTCGCATAGACTAAGTAGACGCTCATATAGCCAAAGAAAATGCGATTGCTGCGCGAGACGGCGCGATGAACTCGACTCCGCTCGGCCGGCTCCAGCAGTTGCTTGTCCAGCTCATCGAAGATCAAGTTGGCTTGATCGAAGCGTTTCACTAGTATCCAGACGATAATCACTTTCGTCGAACAGGACCACGCATTGAAGGCCACCTGCAGCGAGGTGAGAAACTCGTCAGGTGCGAACTCCGACAGGTGCGACATATAACCGGTCATAAAGCCAATTGGCTGATAGAAAGTCGAGCACAGATTCAGAGCAAAAGACCACACGATATAGATGAAGAAGAGGCAGCAGCCCTTCGGCGGCGTCCTGATGCCCATTAGGAAAATGCAGTTCAGCAAATAGAGCGTCGCCTGGCGCGACTTAGCTGGCGCCTTGTCGGGCAGCGTGTACATCGCTGGAAAGAGCCGACGTAGAACCATCCTGCAGCAACCGCCAACAATTGCTCAATAAATTGGAAATTGTTCAAATGTTGCGTTTTATATGCTACGAATAGTTGCATAAATTGTGAATTATGCATGAGAAAGTTGTTAAAAGTTGAAGTTGACTTTTTTGTAGGCAAGCTAAGGGGCATGCCACGAGGCGCTGCCTTCACTTTGTTTCGTGGGCGTCAAAGTTTACACTTGACTCAATTAATAATTGAAATGCCTAGGGGCAGCTAAAGCGCTGGCTGTTATCGTTCTCATATATGAGATATATATCATAAAAATCATATAAATATATATGTATAGCATACTACCTCAGTTCACTGCCTATATTATTAAATATTATTATTATATTATTTTATAATATTTATATAAACGTCTCACATTAAATTTATTATCAATTTAATTAATTAAAAAAAATATATATAAAAAAAATTTTTTTAGCCCCAAATAAACTCCAGGGAATGTGTAGAAAAAACGAATCAATAAACGACTCGAAGCAGTTCATAGCTACGGCTTCAATCTACGTGATTTGTTTACGAAAACATAAAATTAGCATATTCCACGCACAAATAGTGGGTGTACACACACACATACACACAGAGAAGTTGTGTATCTGAAGGATACATTTAGCTAAGTGCTTTGTTAGTTAGTCAAACTTCACACAGGGCACATAAAAAATGAGAAGTGAGAAGGAGAGAGCAAGAGGAAGACAGTGATTTGGGAGGTGGGGTAAGCCGAAAGAACCTTTGCCATTTTGTATTTTGAGTTTTGGCGCAGGCTTAGAGTGCGACAAGGATGCAGCACAAAAGCGCAAACAAGTGCGACTGAGGCGACGCCAGGCAGCACAAGGCGCCACAGCGAGTGCGAGAGGGACGCAGCACGATGACTAAGGCAAACAAAAGCTGCCTTAACCAGCCGCCAGAGGGTGTGAGGGAGAGCAACTGCTGCTTAGGAGGTGGTTGGCAATGATTTCAGACAGTCAATGTGATTTGATTAAAATGCCACAAGTGCCGCATGCCGCATGCCGCATGCCACACAGAAACACAGAACAAAGACCAAAAATAGATACACGGCTCAGCTGTTCAGATACAATTCTATGCCCAGACACTTGGCCTTAGTGAGTGGGCTTACGCTTCACTTGCCAGCAAATTTCACAAATGTTGCAATTTTTGACACTGGGCATCTGCGTAACTTAATTATCGTGCGGACGCTTAAACATTCAACTCGAATCGATCACAAAGAAATTAAACTGTTCTCTTTCTGATTGCAGCTGCCAGGCGGGCACCGGACGCTGTGTTGTGGACAAGGCCCATCGCAATCAGTGCCAGGCATGCAGGCTCAAGAAGTGCCTTCAAATGGGAATGAACAAGGATGGTAAGTAATGTTGATTCTAATTGACTTTCGGCAGGTTAATAGCATATGAAGAGAAGTCTAATAGGGAGACAGAGAGATAGCACTTTTTCATATATTGATTGCCTTTGAAAATGATTGACTTAATATAGAAGATACTCTGCAGCTGAGAGAGTTGTATGCTCCTGGCCATATGATATGAAAATCTTGTCTAAATATTATTGAAATTTTTAAAAGATTTTTAACTCTTGAATAACAAAGCTGAAATGTTTTCCTTTAAATTATATTTCATGCTTGTCTGTAGAGCATGGAGAACCTAATTGCAAGGAAGATTAAGATTTAGTTTTAAGTTTGATTGAAGCACACAAATCACATTATAGACAAATGCTTATGAAGGTATGACCTTAGACCTTAGTTGCACTCAATTAGTATCTCATTTAATCAATCAATCAATACAACTCTTTAGACATACAATAGCTTTCCATCCATATTCCACGCTTGTCAGTGGAACTTCATTAAGCAAATTGAGTCTAGCTGAGCTCTCATGGCTCTAGCCTTTGAAGAGTTCATCAATCGATAACTCCTACTCTCTTTCAATCAGTATCAACTAGTTCTTAGGCATGTATATATATCTGTATATATATATATATATATATACCCCTTTACAGCTACTCTCCCTCACTGTGTCGCTTCCATATTCATAATCTGTCTAAACGCTCTAATGAACTGAAGCACGTTTAATTGCTCTTTAACATGACCTCAAAACAAAAACCTGGCGACACGTGCAAGCGTGTCTAATGTAAATATCTCTAGAAGATGCGTTGCTCTTGCTCACTCTCTCTCTCTCGCGCTCTTTCTCTGTCAACCCTTTCCCACGCATCGCTTGAACAGCAACAAAAATATTGTGAAAAGGTCTCGCTGCTTGGGGGTTGCTGCTGCTGCTGCTGCTGCTGCTGCTGCTTGCTCATCTCTCAGTGGGCGCGAATGTGGTGCGCGGTGGGTCAATGTTTGGGGTGGTGCACTTTATTTACATATTGTTCACTCAATTGATTTGTTACCTGCTGCTGTCTGTCGTTGTCTTTGACAGATTTTTAAGCAGCTTCCATAGCAGTTGAGTAAACAAAGCACAGCATATTCTTCAGATATATAGATAGATGTATGTATATATATATATATATGTATGTGCTGCATTCCATTGTGTGCAGCAGAGAGTTACTAAGCAGCTGTCAGTTATTGTCTAGTTAATCAAATTTGCTGTCTTTTGCTGAAGTCCTGAATAATAATTGAACTTTTGTAATTCCATGAATTCAGTTGACTTGCCTGAAAATTAAAGTAATATGTTGAATATTATTAAATATATTATATATATAATATATATATATATATATATATATATATATATATATATGTATTTAAAATTTCAAGTGCTTGATAGAGCATTGCATAAAACTTATTTCTGGTATAAAAAGCAGTAAAATAATAAAAATAAAATAAATAAAAAATAAATAATAATAATAATAAAAAAATAATAAAAATAAAATAAATAAAAAATAAATAATAATAATAATAATAAAAATAATAAATAATAATAATAATAATAAATAAATAATAAAAATAAAATAAATAAAAAATAAATAATAATAATAATAATAAAAATAATAAATAATAATAATAATAAATAAATAATAAAAATAAAGTAAATAAAAAATAAATAATAATAATAATAAATAAATAATAAAAATAAAATAAATAAAAAATAAATAATAATAATAATAATAAAAATAATAAATAATAATAATAATAAATAAATAATAAAAATAAAGTAAATAAAAAATAAATAATAATAATAATAAATAAATAATAAAAATAAAATAAATAAAAAGTAAATAATAATAATAATAATAAAAATAATAAATTATAATAATAATAAATAAATAATAAAAATAAAATCAATATATTCCTATTGGTCACGCCCCAATGGGCAGGCTGTTCACTCAGAGTAAACTAACTTGTTGTTCCTCGCTCTTAAATTAATTCAGCTATTTTTTTGAAGGCGCTGCCACGCCCTTATCAGTTTGTTTTGCGCCTAGCTTGGCAGTCCTTAGCAGAGCTCAACAGTCAGTTGGTAGCCAAATTGTAGGCGCTGTGAGACAAATTCTCTGCCAATCTGCCACATCTAATGGCTGTAGCTACGAGCTGTGTTTGAAGAGCTTCGCAAATTTTGTGTTGTCTCAAAAGTTTTTTTTCATAATTATATACTTAGTTGACTTCAAAGTAATACCTATATGAGACTGTAGACTTGCCTCAGCATTATTTCCTTAATTTTATTCAATCTTGTTTGTCCTTGGCTGGCCCCTTTAGCTCTCTTTTCATAGGCTTTCTCAGCTTCAACTAGCAAGAAAAACTCGCAGATGACCAGTTCTAAGCCATCAGAGTGCTGCGGCTTCCTTGGCCAGTTAAATGAGCATTCAAAATGCTCGAACTTATGGGCAAGAGGGAGTGGCATGAGCGCCCAAATAAGAGCACTCAAAACGCGAAAAGCGTATTCAATATGAGCCATGCTTCTGGTAGAGATCTCGCATATAGCCCCATACAATTCAGCTCTCTAACTCAAATATGATTCATGGTAAACACTATATAATGACTAACAACAAAAGCTATTTGCCACGCCCCTAGTAGGCGTGTGAGTGTGAATTGCATTGCTCAAAATGTAGAAGAGATTAACAGCGTCTTCTAGGAGCTGCTTGGCTTAAGCTTGAACTGTGGACTATAGAACTATATACTATATAGAAGTATATACTATGCAGATATATATCTTAGGTACATATATATATATATATATATATATATATATAGTATATATTATACAGATATATATCATAGATACATATATATATATATATATATATATATACATACATATTTATTACATATGCTCAAAGCACACATTTCAGCCAAGCCAATATACTCTCTTTCGCCCAAATGCAGGCACATCTAAAGCTCACATGGCGCCACTCAGGACGACTTCTTGAACAATAGTTTAGGTTTCTCTCTCATGACACGTCTCGGATGTCGAGTGCGCTTATTAACACGTTGTGAATAGGCCGCACTTCATTATGGTTGGGCCACCCGCTGCCAATTGAGCCATAAATTATGCTGGCCATATGCAAAATGGCAACAGTTACCGCAGCTGCGAGGCAGGGGGCAGGGGGCGTGGCGCACGTTGCACAGATTGAGTTGTCGCGGTAAAATTGCATAAACAAATGGGAAAACAATTTGTGGGCGTTGAGCGGCACGTGACCACAAAACCAATTTACCGAGCAGTGTCCCCAGGCCAAATGAGAAGCGCAGAGAGCGGCACGCGCGGCCAGTGCAGCCAAACTATTTGGCATTTAGGCAAAAGGCGTTAAGCGACATTTTGTGACATTTTCTCATTACGAATTTGTCGGGGCGTTGCCTCTGAGTGGTGCTAGTGGTGCAAGGAGATTCACTTATGCATTTTGTTTTCCAATTACAGCGGTGCAAAATGAGCGACAGCCACGCAACACGGCCACTATACGGCCGGAGACGCTGCGGGAGATGGAGCACGGCCGTGCGCTGCGAGAGGCAGCCGTAGCCGTTGGCGTATTTGGGTGAGTTGTAGACCTAGTGATGCTATCTAGACCCATTGCCTGTCATTTGCATAACTCGCCCTTGCTCGATTCTTCGATTCGCAGCCCTCCCGTGCTACTCTCGCCGCCCTGCTATGGCTCGGGCCTGCTGCCGCCGCCTTGTAAGTTCTTATACATCGCTCGCTCAATCGCGCTCATTTCACTCACTCGGCACAGTCTCGTCTTCCACAGCGCTGGGCAGCCTGCCAACGGGACGTCTGCTGCACCACAATCATCTCAGCTCCTCCATGCAGATGGCCACGAATCACATGACGCATGCGAGCAGCTTTCCCATGTTCAATGCCGCCGCCGCGGCCGGACTGCATCACTCGCCCAAGAACAAGCTGGGCGGCTATGGTGGTGTCTCCATGGAGCTCTCGAGCAGTGGCAATATCTCGCACTCAACCAACTCGAGCAGCAATCACAGCATCGATCCCAGCTCGCCACCGCCAGATGAGAAGAATATTGCAAATGAGAAGATTAATGCCGGCGGCAGTGTCTCCTCCATTAGCTCTTCCAGCCCAACGCCAGAGAATGATAATGATGGTGAGCAGAGCTATTGTAATATATATATAGATAGACATGGATAGTTGAAGATATGTTGAGAGTCTAAGGCATTGAAAGCAGCAGCTTAAATGCAGCTGATCTGTGAGATAGAGAGATGATAAAGAAAGAGAGAGGGAGAGAGGGAGAGAATAAAACGATAATAATCTCATTAGACATCTCTATATATATATATATACTCTAGATCAGTAACAGACAAAAACGAAACAGTCGGAAAAGGAATAAAACAAAGCCCGATGTAGGACAAAGCTGCAGAGAAAGATGCTACGAAAGATGCTGCAGCGCAATACAACAGGCAGAGAAGGTTAACGTAAGGAAATCCCACAGCTTGTGGACATCATGAAAGTAGAGCAACTGCAACTTGTAGCAAATCTAAGAGCGACTGTCAGGCATGCATTATAAATGAGCTGAAGTTGAGTCAAGAGAGGCAAAACAGTTAATCGCCACCATTTAGAGGGCTTGAATTCCGCTGATACCAGATGGAGATAGATGAAATCGAGCATACATTTCAGCCTCTGGTTGGGGCGAGGTTGACCCACAACTCTAAGGCTGTTTATAGTTATTGGTAGCAGCCTCCATGGGTTCAACCTCAATGAGTTGCTTTTGTTACACTCTCAACTCGTACTACCAAAGTGAGAGGAATGCATATCCTGCATATCCTGTGGTTAGTTTAGTCGCTAGTTACCTGCTGTGTTGGAATACTCAAGCCTGGGCAAGACTTGAATGATAGCAGAGCTCTTAGATGTCGACTCAGCCATAGCAGAGTCAGACTTACTTATAAAAGTTACTGCCTCAAATAGTGGTGGCAAGCACCTTAGCTCTTCAGTGACTCTCTCTAGAAATGTCACAGGACTCTAGCGTATCCTAAGCACTTAGCTTGATCTGTAAAGTGAACAAGTCTGAGCCGAGCCACTGGATCAATTTCAAATCTCATTCTGCTTTCTCATATTGTCATGCTCTGAACTTGTTTCCCTTTCTGCAGACGACTCGATTGACGTGACCAACGATGAGGAGCCCAATACGGGCAGCAGATCCGATTCCAGTTTCATCATGCCTCAGTTCATGTCGCCCAATCTCTATGCGCATCAGCATGAAACGGTCTACGAGACGAGTGCGCGGCTGCTCTTCATGGCCGTCAAGTGGGCCAAGAACTTGCCCAGCTTTGCGCGGCTTTCGTTTCGGGATCAGGTCATCCTGCTGGAGGAGTCCTGGTCAGAGCTGTTTCTATTGAACGCCATACAATGGTGCATTCCTCTGGATCCCACGGGCTGTGCCTTGTTCTCGGTCGCGGAGCACTGCAATAACTTGGAGAACAATGCGAACACAGATAATTGTGTTAGCAAAGAGGAGGTGAGTTGCGGTCGCATTAACTACAGTGAAACAGCAATAAAGTGTACGCTCTCTACCTTTAGTTAGCTGCCGATGTGCGTACACTGCACGAAATCTTCTGCAAGTACAAAGCGGTTCTAGTGGATCCAGCCGAATTTGCTTGCCTCAAGGCAATTGTGCTCTTTCGACCCGAAACCAGAGGCCTAAAGGATCCAGCGCAAATCGAAAATCTACAGGATCAAGCGCATGTAAGACGCCCCCTCTCTCTCTCTCTCTCTCTTGCTCTCTCTAAACTGTTTCACTTCCATCTATTCCCAGGTCATGCTCTCGCAGCATACAAAAACTCAATTCGCTGCTCAAATCGCACGCTTCGGCCGCCTCCTGCTCATGCTTCCTCTTCTTCGCATGATCAATTCACACAAGATCGAATCGATCTTCTTTCAGCGAACCATCGGTAATACGCCCATGGAGAAGGTCCTCTGCGACATGTATAAGAATTAGTTAATATTGTGTCTTAAGTTTTTACGATTATCTAATTTAAATAAAATATACGCATATGTTTTTTGTGTCTTGGATGTTAAAGATAATTGAGTTTTAATGCAGGTGTATGGAATCGGAAAGGATTATTCGAATATCACTATATATCACTATATATCCATAAGGGCTGATGAAGAATAATTATATGCTTGATCTAAGATTCTTTTTACATTTTCATTTCAATTTCATTTCATTTTCGTTTCACTTTAATTCCACTTCCATATACTTGCTATAGATATGCATTTCGTTTCCATTTCATTCCTATATCAATTCCTTGCGGATAAGAGCCACAACAGTTTAAGAGCCACTGAAACACTTAAGGAACATTGTGCGTGATTGCTGTACTCACTAACCAAATTCAAACTCAACTATTAGAACGAAAGCTACTACACTCAACGATATATCCAATACACAAGCCAACTCACTTAACGTACCAATCGCACGCCGCCACAATATATATAGGTCTATCGCAAGCGTCTAGCAACAAAAGCTGCCTGCTATGCCGTATCAACGGCCATGCTTTGCCGCTAGATGCCGCTTTAGCAGGCTCTCCGTGTGTCGTATTAGTTGGATGCTGCAAACTTCAGGAGCAGGTTCTGATTGGAGTCGCTGCTGCTGCTGACGGATGGCATTGGAATGCGCTCCACAAACAACACAATAGAATAAACGTGAAAAACAGCAAAAATTATACCAAATAATAATGAATTTAGTAATTAAAGTTAATAAACTTGATGTGCACTTATTGGCCAAGTTCAAAGCCGCTAACATGAAATTGGCTAAGGCCAAACTGTGAAAAGGCAGACAAAAAGTCTACTGTTGTAGGTGTGTGCGTGAGTGTGCCTGCGTGCGTGTGTGTTGTGGGTGCGCGCAGCAACAAAAATATAAATAAAACACGCGTCCCTCGTCGTCAATGTCAATGGGAAATGCAGTTGATAAAAAGTGAAATAAAAGGCCTTTAATTGCCGTTGCAGTCAAATAAATCATCAAACGGGAAAATATGAAAGCATCTCTGGAATTTCGTGTGTAAAATTAGAAGCGCACACACACACACTAAAAAAAAACAACAAAAAAAACTATCAAACAGAAGATACAAAATAGCAATGCGATGGGAGAGCCGAAACGGCAACAGCTCTGCCCTGGCTCCCGCTCCCTCTGCCCGCTCATTGCCCACTTCCACTTCCTGCAGCATATGCCAACACAGCTCCAACAGGAACAGCAACAACAACAACAAGAGCGCGCGCTGCTGTTACTGGGGATGCTGCCAACAAAACTGCACAACTGAGCGCCACTGAGAGCGCAACGTAAAGACTACGAAAAACACTGAGAGAGAAAGAGCGCGCTTTACTGTATGCGTGCTATATCTGCTTATGTGTGTGTGTGTGTGCTGACTGACTGCCTGCCTGGCTGCTGGCTGCTACAAGTGAGCGCACGAGTTCATTCCGACTTGTACCGTCAACGTGAACGCACGCGGTGACGTGACAGCGCACTAAAGCAAAAACGTAAGATCGACAAAAACGCGTATGAGATCGAACGGTTTTTATGCGGGAAAAAGAAAGAAAGGCATAAAGTAAACGCTATAACTGTGTGTAAGCGCGCTCGTATGAGTGTTTGACGTTGTGTGTGTCGACAGCAAGCGAAGCAATAACAATAACAATAACAATGCCGCACTGCTGAGTTGTTGTTGATATTTCGTGTGAGCACCAGCAGGATATTTGAAACGGTGTGCGTGAGCGAAAGAGCGCGCGCGTCTGTGTGTGTGTGTGCGTGCGTGCTTCACTATGTGAAGTGTTCAATTAAATGCATAATATGTATATTGATAAATGTGCTTGTGTATGTGTATGTGTATGTGTGCACACACATAGGCAGCTGGCGGCAGCAACTATATGAAATATATTGAAGCACAGGATACGCAAAGCAAACAAAAACAACAAAAACTAAAGTGTATAGGCGATAAGGTTACAGATGTCCCAAGCAAACACACACACCTAGACAGATAGATAGTGTGTGTGTGTGTGTGCGACACAATTCGGGCAGGCTTTAAAAATACAATAAGGAAAAGGATACGCAGGACACTTGCATACGACAACAGCGTGTAACTGGATACATGTTTACTCATAAGCGGCCGCTGCTGACATCCACGCCCAACGCTGTCGCACTGCAGCAGACTACAAATAACAACAACAACAACATCAACAACAGGAGGAGAAGGAACAACAACAACAGCAAGAAGAACAAGAACAACGCGTAAGTAGCTGACATGCTTAGCTATAATAAGACGCCCCAGCCTGGACTTGGACAGCAAAAGTTTCTTCTTTTATTTTGTGTCCAAGACAAAAGCCAACTGAGCTCTGCACTGAGCGAAAAGTCTTTGGTTTTTTAAGACTCAAAATAGTCCTAGATCAGTCGCAGCCAATATGACGTATGCTGAAGATACAAAATTCTTTTCTAAAGTCAGAAGTTGACAAAAGTATTTTTGCATAATTTGTTTTAACTGTAAATTAAATAACAGAAAATTCTAAATGCTAGAACCTTTTCATGTTCAACTGAACAAAGTTTAGACTCCACAGTATTTTATTTCAAAGATATCAGTAGAATATTTTTTAAAATTCTTTAACTCATTTATAATGTGCTTTGAACTTTTTTTTAAAAATATTCTGAATAAATTTCTGCAATTGCATATTAAATATCAAAAGTAAAACAATTCATGCCTTAATAGCAGTTCAAGATAATAAGCTTTCAAATATATAACTCAACTTAACTCCATAATTTCTTTAAGTGTAAAGTAGTGGGCAGTATGGGCTGTGGGGCCCTGGGCGATTGTAAAGGGTTTAGAGCCGTTGACAGCGGCCGCTTCCTGCGCCGCTAAGTATGCAATTCTATTTTTAAGCGCAAGCGAAGTAGGTGAAGTGCAGTGCGGGTGCAATTGCAACTGCTGAGGCAACTGCCATAACCCACAACGCTAAACACACTTACACACTAACATAACAGAGTCGGACACACAAAACGTATTCAAGTGTAACTAAAGACGACCAATTCACAAACAAACAAACAAACAAAAGTGCAGAACGGACGCCAGCGAACCATGAGAACAGAGCGAGGGAGAAGGGTAGAGCGGAAGAGAGGGAGACTGACAGAGTGGGAGCGAGAGAGCAGCTGCAGTGGGTAGAGTAGGAGTAGCTGTTAGGCAGGCACTCGCACGGGTCGCGCTGATCGCAACGTACAGCTGACAGACGCGCAGGCGGACGGACTGAATGAATGACAGACGGACAGAGGGACAGAGGGACTGAGAAACAGAATGACATTCGGTCGTAGCGCTAATGTTTATTATGAAAAGCGTGCCCTTTTGAACGCCAGCGTGTATTTTCCTTTTTATTTATATTTCATTCTAAGTTTTTTTCCTATATATACACTTGCTTGGGGTATTTGAATATTGTCACGAAATGAACTTTGAACTATGAAAAGGAAATATGAATATATATATTTATATACGTACATACATTTTTATGGTTTCTTGATCAACTTTAGCAGTAGAGTTGTAGCTGCTATCGCCTTGAAAAGTCTGAGACAACTATCCATAGCAACTTGATGTACTTATATATGAACTGTATTTTATATTAATATATTATATTTTGTGTATTAATATAAAAACCATAAAGCTTCACTTTATATACATATGGAAATAAGCTGATCCTCCAGGGACTACTTTAATTCTAACTTTCAATAATAGCACTCGCTGTATTTACTGCATAACTACTCTCTCTTTAGGCTTATACATATACAGTTATATAACATTATATAAATATTCTTATGCTTTTCATGCAGAGAAAAAACATTGGAAACTATTTACTATTTACTAGAAAAACAACCTTTAGTCATACATTGAATTAGGATTTCAATTTTCATAACATTTTTTTATATACTCAACATCTATAATTTATTCATCCAGAGTATTCACTCTTCTAGCATACACTATACTATACATTCTAAGCTCTCAAAATTTTATTTATTATACCCTGATCCCATTAAAAATGGGAAATCAGGGTATAATGGTTTTGTGCAAATGTATGTAACAGGCAGAAGGAGGCGTGGCAGACCCCATAAAGTATATATATTCTTGATCAGGACGACAAGCCGAGTCGATTGAGCCCTGTCCGTCTGTCTGTCTGTCCGTCTGTCCGTCTGTCCGTCTGTCCGTCTGTCCGTCTGTCCGTATGTGTGAACGCGTGGATCTCAGCATCTATAAGAGCTAGAGACTTGAAATTTTTTTTGTAGGTCCGTGTATAGCACGCGCAGGTCAAGTTTGTTTCAAATATTCGATAACTATTCGCATTTAATTGTTATCGAATAAAAACATTATTGAAATGCAGTAAATAAATTATATCTCGAACGTCTTAAGAGCTAGAGCCTCCAAATTTTGTATTTAGTGTTATGTATATTTTATGCAATTTTGATTTTTGTTGGATTTTGGATACCGGCTCCAAATTCCCCCAAATTCTTAGAATTTAAGTTTAGTTGGAACTAGGGCCATTATGTGAAGGCGTTTGCATCTCAACCAAGCCAATAGGATATGTAGATCATATGCTGAAAATTTCATTAAAATCCATTAAGTAAAACAGAAGTTATTAAACAAAACGTTTGGCCAATTTGCAAAAGCACATGTCAGCAGCGCCACGCGCACGCATTTTTCCTATGCGTGTGCACACATACATTCAAATGCATGTATACTTTTCTATTCCAAGAATTGAAATTGCGATTGAATTGTGCTGAATTATTAGCTGCTACTTATGTTCAAATTTGCAACAGCTCGCGTAAGAAGGGCAGTGGCTGCGTTGGTAGAGGCACCTCTCGGATGCAGCTTGGTCCGGGTTCGAGACCAGAGGAGATGAAATGTTTTTTATTGTTTTATATTATTTATTTATTTTTTTTTTTTAGTTATGAAGTGGCGGTGTTGGTAGAGTTTGTGCACGTTGCGCAAATAATCCGGGTTCGAATCCTGGTCTCGCAATGTCGATTTTTATTTGTTTTCTTTTTTTTTTAATACTCGATACAAACTACGGAAAATATTACAAAACTCAAAGGACTGGGATCAGGGTATCTCCTAGTCGGGCACCCCGACTAGAGCTTTCTTACTTGTTTTTTATTTTATTTTTTTTTTATTTTACGATTTCGCTGCATGTGTATATATACCATATATTTTTGTTGTTCTTGTCAGCGCGAGGGTCGCTGAGAGCAGTAGAAGAGGAAGACTAGGCATAGGCAGGGAGGGAGAGACGCAGGGAAGCCCTCATAATGAGTGCGCAGCGGCGGCGGCGGCGGCACTTAATGCATTGATAAAAAGATGCAACAACAACAACAACTCGCACAACAACAACTTGTACAACATGCCACAAGCGCTGGCGACACTCGCACAATTACAGTTATAATTTTTGGGCATATAACCGTTATTCAAATACATAATTCGAAATTCAAATGCGTGTTGCAATTACCAACCCCCCTGGCAGCGAGGGTTGCTCGTTGACTAAGCGCCCACATATCAAAGGTCCAAATAAGTTCTTTCCATGATATCACCTAGACCTGGAGGCCAAACAAGGTGCCCATAAAAATGCGGCGCCATAAAAACTGGCAACTGAGAGCTGAGAACCGAGAATGGAACATCAAAAGTCAATGGGATACAAATAGGTTTTTTCTGCTTATTCTTTTAGCTTTCGAGTTGACATTTTTGGCTATGAAAAATTTGTCTTTTTAATGGTTTTTATTTTATTTTGGCTGGGAAGTAATTAAAGTCATTTGGGAAAATTGTAAAAATCAATAAATTATATATGGTTTAGTCCAAGTGTTATCGAGTATGGGCAGAAAATTAGTAAATTAATAAGTGATATATGGCTCAGAGGGAGACAGTCTATATAACTGAGTGAATTATAAGAAATTACGAATGATATATGGGCTACTGAGGCATGATCTTAACTAATGAAAATATGTTTTATGTATCAATAGAGGCTAATAGAGGTTATTAGAAAATACAAAATTAAAAAAAAAAGAAACTCAATAAGTAATTGTATAAATAACATCATACAGAATAGAAGGAAATCAATTAATGATGCCTAAAAATAGTTTACAGCTACTTTAAGATAGTTATTAAATAATTTTCTTTTGCTCACTGGAATCGACTTTTAGTCAGAAATTCTAGAAAAAACTGAAGAACTTAAACAAACTATGATTTTTTGACAATCTTTAAAGATTTTCGTCTAAAATTTTCCATTTTTATTCAATGAAAATTCAATGAAAAATCTACAAATATCTGGCCCTTACATAGTCAGCTAGAAATTGATCTCCAATTGATCAGTCATACAATCAGTCGACATACACAAGTTTCCCATCAGTTGCCTAATTTCTCGATTACATAATTTTGTCATATTCATTCCACTACGATTAACACAAATGAACCTCTATATACACATCTAGAGCTATCTCATGGAACCCCTACAAACATCAACTGCCAAACAAATCAATCAATTAATGCGAAAACCAAGAAACTCCCTTAGCAATTGTTGAACTAATTTCGAAGTAATTGCAATTGGATAATATTACGTATGATTAAGAAGCGGGTACTCCAGCGGCGACCCTCGTATGCAACGTTGTTGCTAACGAGTGGGCAACAAACAATCGCCAATTGGCGTATAATGATGCCCTTTTCAAAGTGCATGATTGACTGACTGACTGACTGACGCACTGAGAGATTGACAGACTGAGCAACTGCCACAAGCAGCAGCGACATTCAAAATAATTCTCAGGCTTTGACAAAAATGCAATGAATATAATTTGAACGCGACGAACGATGTTTTAATTTGTACTCGTTCGGGAAGTAAACA
Organism: Drosophila hydei; assembly: GCF_003285905.1. NCBI lineage: Eukaryota > Metazoa > Arthropoda > Insecta > Diptera > Drosophilidae > Drosophila > Drosophila hydei. Next base: position 210,233 of record NW_022045837.1, on the reverse strand, counting down.
AAGCGGGCATATTAGTTTTAGCTGTAGAATGGAAGAGGCAATTTGGTAACTTGATGGCTGAAGCCTTAGAATTCATAAGAGAAATTTGTCGTCGTATATAGCTAAGACTATTGTGATATATCCATATTCAAGTAGCTATAAGAATTATATAGTCTTATATATAAGACCCTGAGTGCTAAGATCTTGAGACTCTTAGACCTTGAGAAGCCGAGCTCAATAGTAATTGCTTTAGATAATGACTCCAAACATATCGACATTGTTTTCTAGCTTCTTCTTTCTCTAGTTTCTCTACAAAGTGACAAATTGATTAAATTTGCATAAATGGAGCGAGCATTGAGCAGTCGTTTCCAGCCGAGTGCACAGTCCTTACGTGTTATTTTCTGGCATTTGATATTTGGTCTTTGCTTTCATTTTTTAACAATTTACGCGAGCTGTTACCCTTTCCAAGTCACACGCTCACACACACTCAAACATAGGCTAGTCATAATTTTTAGGGGTTGCTGTACAAGTTAGAGCTTACAGCTGTTGTTCTACTCCACCTCCTGCTCTCTCTGTGTGTGAGTGTGTGTGTGTGTGTGTGTGAAACAAGGGTTCGGGTCTAAGGACAAGCCAGCGTCTATTGGCATGGGAACCATGTCCATGGGATATAGGGATAGGGCATAGGTATGGGAATGGGAATGGGAACGGGCACGGTAGGAGCGAACATGAGCCATCGAACATCTTTCGACTCCTGCGGTGATTAATTGTCATTGAGCAGAGCCCCCAAAGCCGAAGAAAGACCTAAGAACGAAACGCATGTTACAACTCGGCTACAGCTACAGCTACCTACAAAGACATGAGGTATCTACAGGCATCAATAGGTATAAGGGCATTTGGGTTCAGCGCCTGGCGACTTAACATTGGATTAGATGTCGATCATCGATCTACATGGAAATAGAAATAGGTGCGTAACTGCCTTTTGTCTACATCGAAACGCGCAAAGCCGAAAGCCGAAAGCCGAAAAGTAGGTAGCTGGATAGCCCATCATAAATTGTGGTCTTTGTAGCGGGTACGACTATCTGGAGAAAAATGGAAATGGGCATTGGCATGCAACGCTGATCAATTTGTGAGTTACCTTCTGGCCATTATCTATATGTGCAAGTTAAGCGTATTAGGGGTAGAAAGTTAGAGCTGACCTTAGCTGAGGCGGAAATGTCTATCTATAGTCGGCTTAGAATTGTTTAGATAACGATAAAAAGCAACAAGGAGATTCATTTTGCTAAGTAAAATCATTAATTTTGGTCTTCAAGTTGACAACAAATAATTGAAGCTATAGAAGAAATGGGAAAGATATAAATGAAGTCAAGAAAGGTCTTTCAAGACTTATCAGGGAACATTTATTACAGCTAGATTTTAGATATTGAAAAAAGAGAGGATTAATATTCATTTCGACTTGGAGTTAGCATTAAATCTTAACTAGATAAATAGTTTGCATATGCACTCACTTGAGCAGGATTAAAGTATTATATTCTATTCGCTTGAGGGAATAGCTAGACTGAAAAGAATTTCTTTTAAGCCTTTATCTCGCAACGGTCTTAGTTTCAGGCAGTTTCTCGTCTATCAGAATTTCTCTCTCACATGTCTCTATTTATATTTGGCTTAGCTTATAGCTAGTTACTACTTCAAGCTTATTTCACTCTTATTAAATTTATTTATATTTATTTCCATTTTATATATTTAATTCTTGCTGCCCACACTTACTTACAGCTAGTCAATCTCTTAACACAATTTGCCCAGCAAATTTCATTTGCCATTATTTGAATGACTTACTTTTCTTTAAAATCTCCTATTGCATTTTTATAGCAGCATAGTCATTGGCCCTATTTAGGCTCAATTTTGTGTTGAATCAAGGTTTTACTAAGCTATTTAAATTGCTCTTTATTTAGAGAGTTATTAAATTTGTTGTCGCAGCTTTAGAGCAGCTTCCACACAGTTCCACTGCCTATGCTGTAGAAATTGAATTGAAACAGCTTAATCACAGTGTTCAATTAAAGTCAGTTCGTGCTTAATCTAGATTACTTTGAGTAATATTTAAATGTACTGCAAATGCTTACAATCTAAAAGGCTCAGCTTTCACTCTAACAGATAGCTTTTATTTATATTCAATATATATGTATTTATATACATATATTTATAGCTTTCAATCTCTATTCAAGTCGCATCATTTGCTACATTTCCATTTAATTTATAGTCGCAGTTAAAAGGCGAAATGTCTTCACATTGAGCGTAGCTGCCAGCAGCAGTTGGTTTTGCCATCGATTTGTTTTCGCCAGTCGGCATCATAAATTAGACCAGGCTCCAAGTGTGTGTGAGTGCGTGTGTGTGTGTGCCGAATAAGTTTTGCCCCGCCCACTGCAATTAAATGCTGCCTGCTGGTCAGCAGCTGAGCAACAACACAACTTGCCAGCTAGATTGAAACTTTTCTAATGAGATACAAATGATAAGAGTCATCATCATTGTGAGCTTTGTTGTTCCACTTATTTAACTCAGATGTGGCATAATAAATAATTTGCTTATTGCATGCACATGTCTCTCTGTGTGTGTTGTCTTATCTATTGTATTGTATCTTGTTACAACATATGTATCTATGTATCTATCAGATACGCGGGCGCATAATTCATGGCTGAAACTTTTTGTTTCTAATTCGACAACAATTACGCTTAATTAATTTAAAGATGTTGTTGTCCATGTTGTTGTTGTTGCTGTTGCTGTTGCTGTTGTCGTTGTCAACCCTCACAGCAGCAACATGTATTTTTGAGGGAGGCTTTGTGCCTCGCTTATAAATAGATTAATTAAAATCATCTTTAATTGTTTGATTACAAGACTGGCCCAAAAAGCGAGCGCAAGATGAAGCAAATTAAAAGGCAAACTCACAATAGCTAGGCTTTATAGTAGCTAAAGAGCAGCTCAGTTATGTGTGTAAGTGTGTGTGGGCAAAATGCGCAACATGTGAATTCCACATGCGGCAACGATTGCCACAGTAACCAGCAGCAATGGCAGAGCCAGCAGCACGGTCCCTTGAGTTCTGAAGATTTCATTTGTGCTACAGATGTTCAGAGATTGTACAACATAACTACACACGCACACACACACAGTCAGTGGTAAAGTCACACGCAATTGAAGCAGCGGCATCTGCCAGATACACTTCAGCATTTGGCTTCATCTTCAAGGCGCGTCGCACAGCAACTGCCGCTGAATTTTCGAGTGGCATTTGATTTTAGTATACGAGTGTGTGCGAGTGTGTACGTGTGTGTATCTGAAGTGCTATGGAGAGGCATAAAAATTATTGCTGCCAACCGACTGAGTCAGTCAGTCATCAATTATTTTATAGAATGCTCACTTGTTTTTGCTGCCATTGTCTGACTGAACTGCCTGCCTGGCTGGATGGCTGCCTGGCTGCCTGGCAGCTCCCCCAATCTTCAGTTCCTGCATTTGTGGTGCGGGAAGTTTTGAAAGTTCTTTTACTTCACACACACACGCGCGCACACATCTATATATACAGGAAGAAGCTGCGCAATAGTTGTGAAATTAAATTGAATGCGACGCCGATTATCCCACGCAATCTTTCATTCAGTCATTCATTCAGCTGCTGCCGTTTGCTTCCACTATCTGCTGACTAGGAAGCCAGCCAGTCAGACTAAACTCCTCCGCCAAAGTTCAGAGGCGGAACTGCCCTCGCACCATACAATATAAGATGATTATATGCACACGCAATCTCAACTATCCAGCCATAAATCTAAAGCCCCTGTCTGTCTGTCTGTCAGTCTGTCAGTCTGACTGTCAGTCTCTCCCCTCTTTGCCAAAAATCAATGCAAAGCTTTGCTGTTTTTTATGCTGCCTCCGTACCCTCCTCTGGCACTCTCTTTTTTTATGTCTTTTGCGGTTCCAATAAATAAAATCCATTCGATTATAAAGTGCACACACAATGAAATGCCGCTGATAAGCGCTTTACACAATCCATTTGGCCTACTTCAGTTCATTAAAAATCTATTTAAAACAAGTGCATTTGGCAGCTTCTGCTGCATGTTTGACTGCTAGTTACCCTGGAAATTAAGCTTGACTTAAGAAAATTGTTGCTCATCTAACTTTTAGCATTTCTTTAAGATGTGCTGTGATTGAAAGTCTATTCCCAGAGAAGTCTTAATGCTCTTAATGATAAACATAAGCAAACATGCAATATGCTTGACAAAGTCTCATAATATTATAATATAGTGAAGGTCTAACTGCACACTTCATATGCTTAAATATGATAGATAATATGAAGAGATTAAGAAATAGAGAATATTCTTAAAGATCTTTAAGATTCGCTCTCATCATGATATCTATTATTTATTTAAGATATGATATCAGATGATATAAATTTATCTACAAACATATTCTCATTCTCATATTATGTATTCACATAATTTCTTTTCTATATATCTCACCTCTCTCACTCTATTTTCTATATAAAGCTATATAACTTGCTTTAATTTTAAATCAAAATCCCATTCATATACATATAAATATTTTGAAGCTAATCGAGCACTTATAATCTAAGTTATTTTCTATATCTATAGCTATCATAATCATTAATGAATCTTCTCTTCTCTATTACTATATCTTGCCTATAATCTATTCAGAAATAAATCTATCTATACATGTCAATATACATTCATATGCATCTATAAAATATATCTTTATTTAACTAGTTTTTATTGAGACATCTCTTAAAGTTGCTCTGGAATATATGTCTATAATTTATAGCCGCAACTTTAACAACTTTTGGCAACACAAAGATTTATAGCTCAATCCACTTAATGCTTCATCTATCCATAGACAGATGTCTTATTGGAAATACTCTTAAAAATGTGTATATAAATGGTACGACAGACTCGGCTTTATCAACTTTTATAGACTAGCTATGCAAGCATTAGGATATTCAATATTTCTATATTGCTGTCTTTAAGTTTCTATGCTCCTAGTCTCTATACAACTCTAGCTAAGTCGTATAATTTGTAAATGCTCCATTTCCTACAACTGTATGCATATATCTTTAGCTATGTTTACTTCTACTAACAGATGTATATAAATATGCATAGTGCATACTGCTCCTTAGCACTTCACAGCATTAGCTAAGCTCTCAATAATCAATGATAGCAACCAAGTTGCTCCTCGTCCTCTAAGCCATTCTACTCCATTACAGGGTATTAGAATGTGCAAACATGCATCAGTGTGCCAAAGTACACAGCTTGTCTGTCTGATAAGGCAGTCACTATATATATATATATATATATATATATACATATATATGTATGTCTGTAGAAGTAGGTGGAGTAGGCGGCGTTCGATCGAAATTGTGAATCTGGCATTTAACGATTTTGATGTGGCACATTTTGATTAATCTTTACGAGCAGACAGCAGGCAGGCAGCAGGCAGCAGGCAGGTTGGTCGCACAATTTTAATAGCTGCAGCCAGTCGATAATTATGCTCATAAATTTGCAACAGGAAGTTGCAACAAATAACAATTACGCACAAATTTTAATCAATCAGATGAGCTATATTAATTTATATATATATATATATATATAGTAATGTAATGTCAGAGCTGAGCTAAATAATGAATGCCTTGCGGACCAAAAAACTAATTTATTTAAGCAGAACAGCAAATATGGCAGATATACTTATATATATGTGCACACACACACACATATGCTCATCTATGTGTGTATTAGAAGAGCCTGTTCAAACACGAGTCTAGACAAATCGAAAACAATAACCAACTTCAAGATTTGGCTATAATTGAATGCACACAAACAGAGGCGAGTGTGTGCCGTAGGGAATACTATTATAATAATCTGACCAACACACACACGCTTACTTATATTGACAGACACTCAAGTGTCCACAAGCACCCTGTAAATCCAATTGAATTACGCATAAAAGGCGCTTAAACCAAAAGAAATGACGCTCGTGACGATGTAGATGATGAGCTAGCAGAGCCAGAGAGTGGGAGAACTCTTTATATATATATATGTATGCCCACACATATACATATATATATATATATTATTTCCTTTTAATTCTCTTATTACCCGATATTTTATCGCTAAGCGTGTCTACTGTCTCGGCGCTCTTTTTGGCCCAATCATAAATACATTTGACAACGCGCCGCATTTCCGCAACATTTACATATCGGCCTTACGAAGGCATTAAAGAGCCCAAAACGAAGAAGAAGCAGAAGCCGATGAAGTTGGGCGTAGAGTGGAAATAAAAAAGAAAAAAAGATAAAAAGTATGTGCAGTAGGCTTCAGTTTAAACTTATGCATGATTAATGCATAATTACAAAGGCAAACACATAAACTCCAAGTTGGGGGCTCCGCAGCCAAAGACAAAAGGCTGCCAGTTCCCACACAGAGCACGTCCTGCATGGTGCGGGCGCTGGGCTAGCCATCCAGCTAGCTATCTATCGACGCAGTCACTGGTCATGGCTATAAGTACTTATGTATACATAGCTGTTATTAATATTTCGATTCGGTACCAGCGATTCGTAGAACTTGACACATGACTTGCATAACAAATAAGACAATTGCTGTGCGTGTGTATGGGGTATGTGTGTGCGTGTGTGCACCTCTCTTTCAGTCTTTTGGGGCATATCGCTTAGCATAGTCTAATAGACTGATTGATGATGACAAACTTTCGACTTTTATCAAATAGAAAATCGATGCAGTTGCCATCCCAGGATGTAGTATACAAAAGATGGCTCATTGAAGTGAAGTGACGTGTCTTAATGGCAGAGGGGGCGGAGCGGTTTCCTTATGTAACATGATATTCACATTTACTTTGGTTATATGATATTTATATTTGATGTAAATTTTAAAAATTTACATTGGATTCTTGTTTAATGATTACTTGATTGAGTTTTGGAGTAGACGAAAAGTGTAATAGAATAGAACAGGCTTACATTGTGAAAAGATTGATGAGTCATGGCATAAGTATAACAGTTTTTTGGTAGGTTTTTAAATCAATTTCTTAGAAGAGCCTTCAATTCAGTTTTGAGTAGATGAGCACAGCACAGAATAGAATGGAATCGTAGGATGCTTATGAATAAATCGTTAAGTAACAAAGGAAATATAACAGTATAACAGTTCAAGCTATTTTAAATGTCTGTTATGCAAACTACTGAAAAGAGAATTCAATTTTGACAACTTTGGTAGTAGAGAAAGAGGAAACATAACAAAGTAGAATTAAAAAGTATAACAGTATAACAGTTTTATGTGAATTCTAACCGATTTATATGTATTCTAGTTCAATTTTGAGAACGTTTAAAGTAGAGACCAAGGAAATATAACAAAGAAGGCTTAAGAAGTATAACAGTATAACAGTTTAAGGTACATTTTAAATTATTGTTAATAAATATTGTGTATAGACTGTGCTATGTTAATTGAATTTTGAGTATAAAGAAGCAGCCAACTATTCTAAATATAATAACAGTATAACAGTTTTTAAAAATGAAAAATCTAGTGTATTTAAAGCCATGAAGTTCATGATTAACAACAGATTTTTAAAACAGTCAAATATAAACTCAATCTTTATGCAGAATTCCCTTTCCAATCACTTTGCTAGCTTCTGTTAAAGTTTGATTTGATTTACTTTATCTTTCCCGTTGCCAAGTCCATTTCCTCAATCAAAAATTCGTAGAGTGGGCTGTCACAACTTCCTGTGCCACGCTGCAGCCGGAGCAGGTGATTAGCCCAGTCGCATTGACTGTAACAAATTAAACGTTGGGCATAATGATTATAAATGCGCCGTTGTAGGTGCCTCTGCCTCTGTCTCTGTCTCCCACTCTGTTGCTCTATGCCCCTCTCTTTCTCGCCGTGTGTGCTTCGCTTGAAGATATGAACACTTTAGTTCATTCATGGACACTTTTTCCAGTTTGACTTTGACAAACATGCGCTGCGGCTAAAATTGCATGCCGGCAAGACAAGAAGTTGAGCTGTGACTCGGGCTGTGGCTGTGGCTGTTTAGTGTTAGCTGACATATGAGAATGGAATGCAAGTGAAGTACGTGCAGCGCTAAGAGACACTTTTTTAATGCATTTCTTATCTGACTTTACAGATCTTGCCTAAACCAAAGGCAGCTAATGCTAGCAGACAGCACAAGAGGAAGAAGCAGCAGCAGCAGCAGCAGGTGCAGCAGGTGCACAGGAAACGCAGGACAAGTGATAAAACTGACAACGAATTTGAAACGAGCAATCAACGAATAGATAGACAAACAAACATGATGTCATTGTTGTTAAGTAAAGCCGGAAATGTGATTATAGTTTTAGTCAGCCTGCAGCTAATCTGGCTGGCCAGCTGTCGTGAGCTGCCGTTGGATTATGGCAGCAGCAACTCGGCCTCGTTGGAGGACGTCGAAGACATTGTCACCGAGCAAACAGCGCCGCAGCAACGCCTTAATCTCGACTCGACGCTCAATAGCAGCGAGGACAGCCGCACTTCCGCCTCGGCTACCGTCTCGGGCTCCTCCCTGCTGGAGGAGTTCAATGCTGGCAAACTGAATACGGCCGAGGCTGGCAACACGCTGCCCATCTTTCTCAGTGAGCCCGAAAGCGTCTTCGTGGTCAAGAATCGGCCGGCGGTGCTCAAGTGCAAAGCATCGCACGCTCTGCAGCTGCACTTCAAATGCAGCGGCAGCTCACAACCGCCGCCATCGACGCACGACAAGCACGTGGATCCGCACACAGGTGTGCACATGGAGGAGGTCACCGCCACCATACATCGCGATCTGGTCGACGAGTACTTCGGCAAGGGACCGTTCAAGTGCGAGTGCCAGGCGTGGTCATCGCGTGGCGTGGTCAAGAGTCAATCGGCCACGGTCCATATTGCATGTGAGTATTTTGGAGGGGTTGCAGCTAGCGATGGGTGCGTGGGTGAGACGTGACACGACGTGAGCAGTGAGTGACGTGAGTCACTTTATATCATATATTTTTGTATGTGCATTGCATTGTATTTGAGTTGCTTCGTATCGTGCTCGTGCTCATGTTTTTCATGCTATGTGCATAAATCTAAGTTTTGCCTTTCGCTTTAAGCATATATCGCACAACATATGCATCTTATTCGTGCTCATGTCATGTCGCTTTTGTCGAAATATAGCATTTGACTTGCTTCTTAATTAATTTATTAATTTAATTTAATTTAATTTAATATAATTTAATTTATTTAATTTAATTTATTTTTTACATTTTTGGTTCGAGCTCTTAATTCGTTTTAAAAAATATTTCAGATTTAATAATGCTTTCGTGTTTCTTCGTGTTCGTATCATGTCGTGCTCTACTGAATAGATTATTCTGCTTCCTAATGAATTATTGTGTGAATTATGTCTAGCGTCTTCCTCGACGTATTATCTAACTCAAGTTCGTGTCGTGATCGTATTCGCTTTCGTGTTCGTGTTCCTCAGTCTATTCATTGCACATATCTATCTGAAGTTTGAGCTGCAGTTCGAGCCTTCTTTCTCTCTGTTAGTGTTCATTCAATTATTCATTTTACATATGTGTAAATCTGGATATCTGGTTCAAGCCGTGTCATACTTCAGACTCCTTTTAGCTTACGTGAACTTCAAATTGCAGCTGTTGCTCAGGTTTAAGTCGTCTCATATACGACAAACTATTTGTCGGCTATATGTATGAAGTCTGAACTTCAATTTGAAGAAATTCGTCTAGGCTCATGCTACACAGCTCACCTGTTCGTATTGTGCAAACAAATTGATTCATTTCTAGTTTTCTTTGGCTATTTGATTAGCCTGCTTATTCATTTAGCCTAAGATATCTCTTAGATATCTCTTAGTTCGCTTTGAAAGTCGTGTCACATCGTGTGACAATGCCCATCTCTAGCTGCAGCTGCAGTAAAATGCAGAAAAAAACGTACCCCAACGCTAACCACACATTTTGCCTTGCAGACATTCGGAAGTCCTTTGGTCAGTCGCCCACCTCGCTGCGCCTGGAGCTGGGCAGCCGTGCGGAACTGCATTGCGAGCCGCCCGGTGGCTTCCCGGAGCCGAAGCTCAGCTGGCATAAGAATAATGCGCAGCTAACTGGCGATAGTGATACGGGCATCACTGTGACTGGCAGTACGCTCACCATACGCCAGGTGGCGCTGCACCACATGGCCAACTACAGCTGCAGTGCCGAAAACTTGGCCGGCAAACGTGTCTCCGATTCCGCCGTGCTCATTGTCTATGGTCAGTAAATGCTATAAATGAGATATTTTATGAACTACCTGTACTACCTGTCGTTTTACGTTTTGCGTCCACAGTGAATGGCGGCTGGAGCGCCTGGAGTCCATGGCGCGAGTGCAAATGCAGCGGTAAACCGAGTCAGGGACGCAAGCGAACGCGCACCTGCACGAATCCGATGCCCTTGAATGGCGGCGCTCAGTGTGCGGGTCCACAGATCCAGAAGTCGGCAGACTGTGCTGCATGTCCAGGTAAAACCAAAAAGCGTTTCCTTTGGTTAGCCGCAAATGTGTGCGGGGCGGTGGTGCGTTATATAACGCTTTAAAGTGTAACCGTAATTGAAGTGCCAACAACAAAAATTGTCAATTTAAATGGCAGCGTGCGCTGCCACCTGAGTCCCTGTGACCTGACAACTCCCTTTGCCAGCCACAGCCCAGCCACCCAGCCACCCATCCACCCACAGAATAGCGCCCATTGTGAGTGAGCCACGCACATTTTTCACACCCAGCCAACGAGCCGAGGCTGCGAGGCGTCCAACACACAAAGCACTGCGCCGCAAAAGTTCAAGAGGGCGTTCCAAAAAAAGAAACAACAAAATGTGGCAGGCACCAAAGTCGACTGCACAAGACGAAGCACAAATACACTTATCTAATTATAGTGTAAATAGCATCAACAAAATGGGGCAAAATAATATAGAGAATTATAGATTATAGGCTGAAGTGATCGAAGCGGAGGCTTCGTAATGCAGAAAAGGAAAGAAGAAGTAGTTGAAGCATTCATAAAAGAAATGAAAATTTGTGTATTTTATACAAGTTAAATATTATTTTGAGCTAACTACAACTTAAATCAAAATTTAGTTTGGACAAGCAGAAAATATTTGCTTTTATTTTAGGCAAGTCTAATGTGTGTTTGAGCTAACCAAGTTAACAAGTCAAAGCTTAGTTGGGTTGGCTTCTAGATGATTCAGATGCCTGCAAACAATTTTCTAAAAACTATCAAATTCTTAAAAATTGTCTAACTTTAACTTTAACTATCTATAGCTTTTATCTTAAATAGTTATTCTAAAATATATATTGCTTTCTATGTCCTTATATATGTGATATATTGATCAATATTTCCAAGAGATTTCTAAACTGCATTAGAAATGTCTTGGAAATATTGATTAATATATCACATATATAAGGACATAGAAAGAAATATATATTTTAGAATTATATTTATATAGAAAAGTCATATCAGATAAGAGCTATAAATATATGTGAAAATAATGTCTAGTGAAAGATATATGATATACAGAATATAATGTCTATTAAAAGATATATGATATATAGAACCAGCAGCATTAAAGAGAGTATATTAGAGGCTATACATAAATAGACTCATATATAAAAGTTAATTTATCTCAAAGTCATTTAAATACATTGAAGCTACTATTCAAGCACATTTCATCAGAAATAATATATATATATATATATATATCTGTATATCTGAAAACTCCCAACTCAATTAATAGCAATTAAATACAGAATTTGATTTAATTCTGCGAATTCAAAAACCAAATCATTCATGGGTCAAAGCTTCCAAAGTATTCGCACTACCCCACATTTAAGCAAGAGTCCAATAAATTTTTGAGTGAGCGCCGAGTATTTCATTTTAAACACGCATTCGACTGCGTCTGCTATTGTGAAGTAGCTGCTGCTGCTGCTGCTGCCTTTTGAAACGACGACAGATATCTCCACACGAGATATAACTGTATATGCGTATATATAGATGGATAGATTGGGAATGGACAGAAGGCGGGGCAGAGACTTTTGTGGACCTGGGGGCGTCTGCTGGCGGCATAGTCAGTCATCAGGCGCTGACTAAATGGTGACAAAAGGCAAAGGCAAGGGCAGCGGCAGTGGCAGGGGCAGGAACAGGAACAGGGAGCAAGGGCAAGGCACGTCTAGGGACTAGAGGGGGTGGCTGTTGCACAACGGGATTTCGGGCCTGCATGTGGAGCTGTTCGACTGTAGCTAAGGGTCTGAGGGGCTCTTTTTGTGACAGACGCACGGGCGGCATGTGTTTGAGACTCTTCACTTTTATTCATGTAAATTTATTGTATTGCACATTGTATTGTAGTGCACACACACACACACACACACACACACACACACAGAGAGAGGGGGAGAGGGAGAGGCTCACAGCGGGCACAGCAATGAGCAATTGTTGACAGACAAGCGGGGCAAATGGAGCTGGCAACAGGGAAGGGAGTGGGGGGCAGCTGCTGAGGAAGCAATAGCAATACAGTTCAAGTGGGTGGTTTGGGTGGCTATGGTGGGTGGTGTCTTTTTTTCTATGAAAAGTGTGTCATAAAATTAATTTTAAATTTCGCTTCGGTTTCGCTTCTTCTCTCTTTTTTTTTCATCTTATGACTTTTTCATCCCCATGGAATCGTGTCAACCTTATGGGCGCTTCAACAACTGCTGATGCTGATGCTGATGGTTACCTACCTAACTGCCACGCCCACGCCCTTGATTACGCTGACAACAACAACAATCTACAGAGGACACTCAAATTGTGAGCGCTGATGGATTTGACATTTCGTCGAGTAAGCGCAGTAAGTTGAACACGAAAGCCTGACAATGTGCATCTCATTCAGCTACAGCTACAGTGGCAGGGGCTGCTTTTCGCAAAAAGGGGTTATGCGAAAAAGCAAAGATCGAAGCACTGTGTCCAGCTCTAACTTGATGCTTAAACTTTAAATGTTTAACGAGCCAAAAACTGGCATTGCTGGCATAAGCTTTGGGGGTGTTGGGTCTCTGTTGTTCCATGCAGGGCCTGGGGTCGTGGGTCACGCTTTACAATTCAATAAACAATTGTGTTAAACTGTGCCGAAGGCCCTTAACAACAGCTTCCAGCCAGAGCGCCGGATGCGTCAACGAACCATACATTTATTCATTCCAGCTGTGCCACAGCAGAGAGAGATATATATATATATCTATATCTGTTGCTGATTTCGATATAGTTCTGTGTGCATGTCCAATCTGCCCTCTTCAGAAAAGTGACGTCATTGTTGACGCTGAAGCAACTTAAAAATCACTTACCACGATTTACGCTGTCTGATTCATGCAACAAAGTCTGGCCAACGCAGACCCTTGAAGCAGGCACAGCAGGGGCGGCAGGCAGGATGCGTTAGCACACACACACACACACACACACACACTTAGTCCTACATAACTTAACTGCCTGGCTAGGCAAAAACGTGTTATTGGGGAAAGACAATTTGCCTTTTGCTTGGGGGTTGCTTTCGTGCCTGTGTGCACAGGAAGTGACAAATGCCGATATATATATATATATATACAAGTTTGGCATAGGCATATATCTAGTCAAGACCCATTCATAACATGCACATTTTGCGCTTTTTGTTTAAGTTTCGGACCCCAAAAAAAATTGAAAGCGAAATGCGAAAATAGAAAAGCATTAAAATGACAATCACTTTTACTCACACACAGAGGCAGGGCAAGAGATATATATATATATATATATATCTGCGCATTTTTTCGACAGCTTTCCCCATGGGCTCATAAATTCTAAGCGCTGCATTTAGTTAAAAGGTGGCATAATTGCAGCGCATCTATTAGCTTAAGCAGTGCTATAAAAATGTAATGTTGTGGCCCATCAAAAGCAAATATCCACTTACAGCTTTATAAGTCATATGCCTTATCCTTGGGGGCCCCACGTTGGGCGCCCGGCTTGATAAATGGCCCTTGGGTACGGGCGAAATGTGTGCTAAATCATGTTAATATGACTTTTGATTTCTGAAACCCCCTCTCTCTCGTCTTTCAGTGGCACGCTGGTCTTCGTGGAGTGAGTGGAGCATCTGTTCCGCGGATTGCATACAAGTGCGTCGCAGAAAATGCCTGACGCATGCCACAATTGCCGATGTGGCAGATGATGCCAGCGAGCTAAGCCCAGCAGCACTCAGCAGCAATGATGGCGCCACTAGCAGCAACAGCAACAGCCACAGTCAGACCCAGAGCGAGCCCGATAGCTCAGGATATGGCAAATCATTGTGCCCCGGCAAAGATATACAAACGGCCGAATGCCGTGGAGAGCAATGCCAGATTGGCAAGGATGGTAAGTGTGTTTATGACAACAACAGAGCAACCAGACATAGAGTCAGCCAGTCAGTCAGCAACAAAGTAGACAGTTACCGACAACAATAACAAACACGAAATAGACACAAACCAGACGAGCGACGGAGAGACGCATTGAACAGAGTAGCCGGAACAGCGTAACAGGCTACACAATACAAAAGCTAAGCACTCAACGCTGATTGTCACAATGGGAAATTAACCAAGTGCATTTTGTTTGTGCATATCCCCCACTCCCACTAAGCCACCCTAGCCACCCAAACCAACTTCTCTAAAAATGCTAAAATAAATCAACCACCCAACTTTAGAAAAGGCCACTCAATCTGCACTTTTATCCAAATGCCAAAAAAAAAACAAGAAAACAGGAGTGTTTAGGTCGGCTTGGACTGACTGCAGCATACTCGCTCACTGCTGGAAAAGAACTATGAGCTGTACATTGATGCATAATTCATATATTGCTTTAACCATAGCCATTTAAGCTTTAAGACTGTGCCAGATATAGATAGAGTTAGCCTAATCCGATTTGCCATGATTCAAAATGAATTTTCATTTAAGAAAAGTTCAAGAGTAACTCATAAATAATATGTAATAGTTGTAATAGATATATATATAATATAATATATAATAAATATATAATATATAAACATTTCTTAAATGAAAATGAATTTTGAATCATGGCAAATCGGATTAGACTAACTCTATCTATATCTGGCACAGTCTTAAAGCTTAAATATATATATATATATATATTCTCATGGCTAATCGTGACATTTTAAAATCTCTAGAAGAAATCTGCAGTCATTTTCCATTATCAAATGTTGGAACTTCAGCTCTAAAGCAATTGATTCTCTTTGCTTTAGATTATTTCTAGTCAATCTATGAGCAATTGTTACACAACTCATTTCGAGCTTGTCAGCTTCAAAGGCTCATTCACATAATTTTTTTTATTTAATTTTAAAGTCTTTTAGTCATTTACTAAACAAATTTTAGAATTCTAGCTTTATAAACCAGACACTTTTGCCGGCTGTTATATGCTCGAATATGTAATTCAATAAGCAAGTCAATTAATAAGCTTCAACAGTTAGGCTTACCATGTGCCACGCCCTCAATGGGCATATCCAAAAAAATGTATATATATGAATATATATATAAAAATCTATATAACTAAATTTCTATCTATAATAAAATATTAGTGCGTTACTACTCAAAATTTAAAGCAAATGAAACGGCACTTTTTTCCTTGAAAAAATCCAAATATTTTCACTTTTTTGTTTTTAATTTGTTATCTAATTTATTACTTTATTTATTACTAATTTTATGGTCGAGCATTTAGTGCTCGCTCGCACTACTATTTTTATGAACAACTGGGCATATGCACATTCCCAATCCCAATCCCACTTTTGAAATATACTCAAAACACATATACCCTATTTACCACTGCGTGAGCGAGCATCATACACAGATCTGAAAAGGTTTCCAAAATCAATCGCTGGACGCCATTAAAATAACTTTGCCCCTTGTTTATGCACTTTTGCCACATAATTAGGCATGCGACAGAGCTGTTCAGGATAGTATCATTCAACGCTGTCTCTCTCCCAGTCTATCCAGCCCAACCCCAGCAGTTACTGTTGCTCCAACTCCCATTCGAATACTCTGAATCCGTCTAGCAACCACTGTGAAGCTTTCTACGTGTCATTGTTGCTGTTTGTGCCACGATTTACAATCAATTGGCAAACCCAAATCAAATCTGATTCTTCTTTTTTGGCCCTTTTTGGGGGGGCAGCTGGTTCGGTCCATTGGGATCAATTATGCGACTGTCACAGTGTGTAATTGAAAGGATCAGAATAGAGCAGCAGCAAGTTCGTAAACCATTCAACACATCATTTTTGGCACATTTTGCGGGTTGATTTTTTTTGTTATATTTCGCATGCATATACCCTGTAGATGGGCATACAGGCTGGGCCGGACAGCAAAGGAAGAGACACAGGCAGCCAGAATTGGGGATGTTTTTCACCTAATCTGTATACCCTGTGCAAAAGACTTACGAGCAGGCAGTGCTAATTGAGATTTGAGCAAACAACAGCAACTGAGACTTCTCTCTATTCTTCTCTAGCTCCTCCCCAACTCCTCTCTATCCCTCTCTTTCATTCATAATTAGTCGTAATCCTCTTTTAATTGTGTTTTTACTTTAAAAGTGTTAGGTATACAACTTCATGCGTTGCTATTTAGTCTATACCCTGTAGACTTGACTAAGAGTCCATCAAGGCTATTAGAGCTTAAAGTAGACAACAGAACACAGTTCTCGCTGGATGAGCATTTTTTTAATTAGGCATATTTAATGATTAAAATGCTTTCTTCTAGAGTTTTTCAAAAGTTTTCATTGGCAGCTTTACTAAGAGATTTATGTGCTTATTCCTGTCTTTTAGTACATACCCTGTACACATAACAAAAAGACAGTCAAGGCCTAAAAGGGATTAGAGCAGGCCACATGAGGCATCTTTCTCTAAACTTTTCAATCTTAAGAGTTTTTAAGAGCTGTTTTCTCTTATTCTTTTTCTTAAATACCCTGTAAAAATAACTAAATTTATATGAAGACTGTGAGCTCTTGGAGAAGGCAGCAGCTAGCATATGTCTCTCTCTCTCTCTCTCTTGATATCTATTTTAAGGACTTCTTCCTAGCACAAATATCTTAAAGATGTGAATGCTTAAAAAGAGATTAGAACAGGCACACCATTCTCTGCCTCTCTCTTTAAGCTCTGTCTCTTAAGTAGTCTTACTCCTGTATCTATTCATCCTTCTCTCCCATGTATCTCTCTCTCTCTCTCTTTCTCTTCTGAGTGTTTATCTCAAAATCTTTTCAAGGCTGTTTTATGCCTTTCCCCACCACAAATTGACTTAGCTTACATTTTCCATAAATATCTTAGCTCACATCCAAGAACAGGGCATCTATGCGTCGATCAATTGCAACTGACGCACGCTTTTTATGTTATTTGATTGCTGTTGAAAAGTTTCTGCGAATGAAGAGTGACACTTTGTTGGTTTTGACTTGAGCCTTTGGCTTATTTTCCATTTTATTACGTTTGCCTGTGGATCAGAGACGCAGTTGGGCGCCGAGGCTAATATCCCTAGGGGGAGCCCAGCGCGGCCCAGCGCGGCTAGCTGCAACAGTTGAGACTTTGCCGAGGCTTTATTATGTGGCCATTGTGGCGACTGGCTGTGGGCTGTGGCGCAGCAAGTACTAGATATATATAAGTACGAGCGGGCTCTAATCTCTTAGCATGACAAATACGCTTTTGATGTCCCGAACAGGAGAAGTCGCAAAAAAATCAGCATGCGAAATGCACAGGGAAAGCGCAAGAAAAACTCTCAAAAGTAGTAGAAAAAGGGCTCCATTCAGAGAAGCGAAGGATGTTTCCGATGCGCTCGCTGTCGCTGATTTACAGCGAATATAATTGCTCATTTCATACATTGTATAATGCACCCTACGTGTGTGTGTGTGGGTGTGTGTGTGTGTGTAATAATCATAATATATATATATATATATATGGGGAGTAATTCCTTGCGCTGCAGCGATTCCAGGCAGCGCCAGCAACAATGACGACAACAATCACAGCAACGGAAACAAGCCGAGTAACAACAATGGCGAGCCAAATGTTGGGGGAGTATGGGATGCGGTTTATAGGGTATAGGGTATGCTGACTGCGGGGGGCAGCGCACAATAATGCGAAATAGACGCCAGTTTGGGGCGACTGCTCTCTCCCCCCCTCATCACTCTCTCTCTGTGCATACAAACATAAAACATTAAATACAGACATATACACAGCCATAACCGAGAGATATGTAGAACGGGCGGACTACGGAATGGTGTGGCATGGCTTGGTATGGATGCGGCTACGCTTGGCTGCCTTGGATTGATGATGGCAACAGCAAAAATTGTTTTTTCTTTTTTGGTTTTTGGATGCGACCGCGTTTTTGGTTTCTGCCAACTTTTGTGCGTAGACATTCCTTTTTAAACACAAAAGACAAAGATTGCGATTGGCATGCCAGCGGAGGCTGGCAAATATCAAGGGATGGCCCGACCAGGGGGCCAGTTCGAATCAGGCCTTCTCGCCAAGGCGCAGATTAATACAAGTAAAAGTGGACGACTTTCGGCTGGGGGTGACTGACTAATAGATACCCTGAATCATAGCACTCACACTCTAGAATCAATTATGGAACAAATTTGATGTGTCTTATAGGCCTAGTGCAAGATTTGCTTTGTTATCGACTTCTTAATCGATTACAAACGCTTATCGATCAAATTTATAAGCAAACTGCTTTTGTGTCTGCTATAGAAGAGGCTAAGCAGCCTGAAGCTCTCTCTATTGCAGTCTCTAAGACATAGCTGGAAATCTGTGCTCAGGCTGAATGTTAGCGCTGATTTTGAGCAAGCCTAAGCTGCACGTATCATATCTCTAGCTCTTACAGATTCTGAGCTTGAGAATGACAGCTAGACAGACAGCCAGATGAACGCACAGACAGTTTAACGTAGCTAGAGTTAGACACGATTGCTGCAAGCTGACGGCTTAAGGGTTTCCAGCAAAAGTTCCTTTGTTCCATTTCATTTCAGCATTGAGCCATAATCAGTATACCCCACTTTAAGCACTTTCAAACGTGGCATAAAAATCAAAATCAGCAATTTTATTGAAACTTTCTTTGCGTTAACTTGCATCTTCTTTCTCTCTCTCTCTCTCTCTCTCTCGCTCTGCCACTCGCTTCACAGACTTCGATTGGACATTGTACTTGGGTCTGGCATTCATTACCGCCGTTTGCTTTGCCTTTGGCACTGCGCTCATCTGCTGCGCCCGCCGTGGCATACGCCACAATCCCCACTACAACATGGCTCGGTCAGGTAAGTCGTCGTTGTGGTCGTAGTCGACTCACCTCAATTGAATCAGTCGATGCTGATGCTGATGCTGATGCTGCTTCCGCCGCTTTCTGTTGCAGTTATGGATGCGGATTATATGCCCGGCGTTGTCGATAAGAAGGAGATGCGCATGCACATCGAGGCAGCCAATTTGGGATACGATTATGTCAATCCCGGACATCGTTATTTGCCCGGCGAACATATCGTTGGCTTGGGCTGCGCCGGAGTCACCGAGCACCACTACGATGTGCCCAACCTGGCAGCAAAGTAAGTTTTTCCCAAATGCTCTGATCAATTCTTGTGCCTTAATCCCGCAAAGCGGATTACTACTGTAGACCGACTGTATTTGGTTATTGCTCTCTATACGCATATATACTCTGTATACTCTATACTTATGTGCAGTAGGACATGTCCTTTAGTTGGAATATATATGTGAAATGTAGCTGCAGCTATTATATCTCCATGGAGACAGAGTTGAATGCGGATAGCTGCGAAGATGAACGTCTTTAGGTGGTGTCGTATGTCTGGAGAAGTTAGCATAGTTTTCTAGTTAAGTAACTTAACTAAAGCAACTAGCTATGCGTATATCAAAAAGGTATTTGTTTTAGATGAGACATAAGCTAAAAATTATTCTAGAGCAAAACTGAGCTAACTAGCTTTAGCATAACTTTTAATTGCATCTATTGAAAATGAGAGTTCAGTTTATATTGACTTTGTGAGCAGGTATGTAACAGGCATAGGAACGTCTAGCTTAGTCCACAAATACTATAAATTCTTCATTCAATTCTTCAGTTGATACGACCTAGCCTTGTTCGTAAGTCTGTCTGTCCGTCCGTCCATCCGTCCGTATGAGTGCAGACATCTCGTTAGCCACAATATCATACAATTAGCATAAGCTAGAATTTATCAGTTTATTTTGGTCGATAACTCACTTCATATAATCGATAAGAATCGATAGTTTGATTTAGTTTTTTAAGCATAACTTGGTGTTTGTTGATGTTATGAATAGATTTTTGAATGGGTAGTTCTACCTATTCCCCTCACTTCTCTCCCTCACTCCCCTCTGCCCCCTCTGCCTCTTATATATATAACACTTAACTAACTCCTTTGTCTTCTACAACTCTCTCCCTTAGCTACACAAATCCCATAGATGATTTAAGCGCTGATTATCTATCCGAAACAGGCGACTCCTCCACAGCGGATACATGTGAGTAGCACAGAGCGATGCAATAGCTCAACTGAGACTAACTCTTACCTCCACTCCACCCGCTCCTTACGACAGCCAATTCTACCTTTGATATGAATGCCAAGCTCTCCATACTGAATGCCTCGAAGAGCAGCAGCTACGAGCTATTGGGCAGCAATGGCGGACAGCTACGTCTCTACGGCGGCGAGCTGCTGCTCTTTGTGCCCGAGCTGGCGATTGGCAAGCATGTGAAGAAGCACGTCTCTCTAATGCTGCTGAGCGACGAGTGCAGTCGCATTGCCTGTGCCACCGAGAGCTCGATAGTGTGCAGCAGCGTGGTGCACTGTGCCCCGCGCAACTATGGCTTCGTCAAGCCGGTGATACTCAAGATACCGCACTGCCTGCTCAACCCAGAGCAATGGCATGTCCATATCTATCATGCCGATAGCGAACACGATGATCTCAACGTGAGCTGGCGACGCGCCGTTTCCGTGGGCGAGGAGACCATCAATACGCCAATGTTTGTGCAGCTCGAGCCGACGTCTGTCTACATAATGACCGAGCAGCTGGGACACTTTGCCGTAGTGGCCGAGCCGAGAATACAACAGCCCGCCATCAAGATGAAGCTGCTGGCGTTCAGTCAGCACACGCCGCCGAGCAGCGCCAACTGCAGCTTGCGCATTTACGTGGTGAAAGGTTTTCCCAACAGCCGCGACATCTGCGCCAATGTCGAGTGTAAATTGGGCGGCAGCTACTTGGGCGAAAGCCAGGTCTTTGGCTTCCACCTGAATAGCTTGAATCTCAATATACGCGTACGCAGCACTGAGCTGGAGGCGGCACAATACGAACACGCCATACCCTACCAGCACATACTGAGCAACAATTCGATCTTGCACTGCGAGTTCAGTGTGCGGCGACAGGAGCAGCATGCGCTGTGCGTGGACTTCGGTCAGGGCAACGAACAGCTGGACTATTACAGCTTCAATATGCCCGCCCAGCAGCTGTGCGGCTCCGCCGAGGAATTGGCATCGACCACGAATACGACCATCTCGATCGATCGACAGGGCAACTATGTGAACGAGAGCTGTGTGCTGGACTTTGTGCAGCTGCCGCATGCCACAAAGCGCCTGATATGCGCTGCCTTGGATCCGCCGCGAGCCGACGAACGCGATTGGCGGCTTTTAGCCAAGAAGCTGAGCACTGATCGCTACATAGCCTACTTTGCCACGAAGCCATCGCCCACTGAGCAGATACTCAATCTGTGGGAGTGTCGTGCGAACAGCAAAGGCAGCTGCATGGGTAGCTCGAGCAGTTGCTCGAACGGTAACAGTTCCACAACCATAACGCATGCCAATAGCATTATGTCCTTGCTGTTGACGCTCAAGGAAATGGGCCGACAGGACGTGCTCGATATAATAGTCGATACTATAGGTCCACTGTGGATCTAAGGAGAAGTTGTTGTAAACAAAAACAAAAACAAAAACATGTTCATGAGTTGCCTTTTATTTGAAAAATGTTTAAAAGAGAAGTGAAACGAAATGGAAACGAAACGAAAATGAAATGAAATGAAATGAAAAAAGAAAACAAATGAAATCAAAGTTCTAGGCATTTAGTCATATTAGTTTTAACTACTAAACATTAATATATATATATAAGCGAGGTTAGTTTGAAAAGTTATTCGATTTTTTTAAATTTACATATATTTTTATTGTTAGCCTGTGAACTCTTCAAACTGACCTCGCTTACATATAGTCTTGCTCAACGAACTCTGTTCCCCAATGGGTGCCATGCTCTTTTTTGATACTACATTAAAAAATACATTATATATAGAACTATATATAGAACCAGATCTAAGTACGTTTACGATTTATGTTAACTGTAGCATAAAATTATATTGTGGCTTAGCAAACTTATAGTTTTAAACAATAGTTCGTAGAAAAACTAGGGTATATATGGGGCTGCTAACTAGGCTAGCGAAAGCGTTGCCAGACAGTCAGAATGTGCGACAAATTTGAAAGGAAAACTAAGAAAATCAGTCTTTAAATATAACCCAAGCAAATATGTAGTTGGGATATGCGAGGGCAGTCTCAGAAATTTTCGAACTATGGTCAACAATAATAATTAATTTATATAAACTATTATATATATATATATTGTTAAAACATAAATTTATTAGACACTCTATAGAGTAGGGTGCGGCTAATTTTGGCGTTGCCAGACTGTCAAAGTGTAATATATTATTAAAGAGAACTAAGCAAAGCAGCATTTGCGTATACGCTAGGTATGTTTATGTAAGGTATGCGCGAATACTGTTAAATCTGTGCAAACTCTGATAACTCAAGCGTTGCCAGATAGTCATAATTTGACATGTACACTTAAACTCTACATCAGCAGCCCTTGCGTATACCCCAAGTATGTGTTATAGTTAGGGTATATGCGCATCTAGCAAAGGAATGCATCAAGACTGCCAAATCTGTTCAAATCTGACATTTATACTAGAAAAAATGATAAGTTAGCAGCCTTTTCCGTGTACCCTAAGTATACTTATATAAATATATGCTAAGTACTCAAGTTTCTATGCCCCGTTCCCGTTCCCTACCCTATCCCTGCTACCCACATCAGCTGTCTATATAGCTCAACTCTATATGTTCAGCCAATTTGAAAACTGTTTGCCAAATCGTTGAATTTACTCAACCAACTCTAGTTATAGATCATAACGAAATGATGTAGTACGCATATATACACAGCCCACATATACAATATATAGAAAGCATATAGAATTTAGTGGAAAAGAATGAAAGATTAAGAAAAACGAGTAGCTTGTTAGACATACTCAAGTGATAACCTTTGTATTTGTCTCTAGTTGATAAGGAAAACGAATCGTTAATCAAACAAGATAAACAACAACAAGAACAAAATATTTCAACAATAATACGAATATTTAATGGCCCAATATGCATACAACTTAGTCATATATGCAAATCGAATTACATCAAACTGTAGATGAAAAATTCTAACTAAATCGAAAGAAAAACAAAACAAAAACAAGTTCCCGTTGATAAACGATGAATTATTTTATGAGAACATGCTGTAGTTTTTATGTATTTATAATATTATTTGATTAAATGACAAACAACTGAAAACAGAAATGCAATTGAATAAAGACGTTACTTACTGTAAAAGATTGAACGATATTTTATTAAGAATTTATTTTAATATGGAAAACATAGCTTGAGATGTAAGCTCAAATAGATAATAATTGAATATTTTAGTACTTTTTAATAATATTTTTTTAATTGTAAATTTTACAATTTTCCGCCCATTTTCAAATTCATTTTCAACACTTTTAGTGTTGAACAGCGGCAAAGCTAATGCTTAACTATAGTTAAGCAAAGTTTCACACCAGGCAGTACTCTCCACTTAACAAGCAAAT
Organism: Drosophila hydei; assembly: GCF_003285905.1. Lineage (NCBI taxonomy): Eukaryota > Metazoa > Arthropoda > Insecta > Diptera > Drosophilidae > Drosophila > Drosophila hydei. The sequence continues at coordinate 186,321 of NW_022045837.1, read as the reverse complement.
TTTAGAGTTCCATGTAGGAGTTTATCATATTAACCACAGACGACAGCTCTTAGCAAAGTTTCACAACACAAGTCATATTGACCACAGACAATAGCTTACTTAGCGAAGTTTCGCACCAGTAAGCAAACTCAACATTCGTCTTGCCAGTAGTAAAGTTTCACACCTTTACCAAGGGAGAGCTGTTAAAGTCATTGTCACCACTACAGCGAAGGATTAGGGGAATTTATATACACCACAAGACAAAGGACACATAGGGGCGCCACTGAGCTGTGCCTAAGCGTTGCCAGCTAGTCGCATTTTTACATAATGTATCGATAAAATGACAATGTTGTCGTTCTACGTTTGGCGCGCAAGGATTTGAGTTTGAAATTGAATTTGGATTTGTATTTACTTGAAGAGTCAATATGCATTAATTGACAATGATAAATTAAAAAAATTTAAGAAAATAAAACAATACTCGAGTGAAAATAATATAAAAATGTAAAACTAGGATATATTTTAAAAAAATTCGCATAAAATGTATGTTTATCTTTTGTCGACTGTCTCACATAAGATCGGGCAGCTGATATTTGTGGAGGCAACAATTAACACTTTCAGATATTATAATAGACATTTATTTGTAAAATAAAATAGTGTAGTATAGATTATATAGTAGTAGTAGTAGATTATAGTATATATATTTATAGTTTCATGACATAATTTGAAATCAACCATAAAATTAGTTTAACTTTATCCACATTTTAAAATCCCTCTCTCTCTCTTCACTCTATTAAACTATGAAATTTCACTAGCTGTGCAACAAATATGTGCGACTGTGGCAAGTATGCCAATGGTCGCAACACTTGCAACAGATGCCGCACAGCAATTGCCAATGGCCAATTGCCAATTGGCATTAATAAAACAGAAATTAAGATACAATTATTAGTTTAGGCAATCAGACATACAACAACAACAACGACGACGACAACAACAACAACAACAACAATGTGGAGTTGCAAGCATTTTAACAAGCTCGCGCCGCAAACGTTGCCGAACAAATAACAAATCAATAATTTCATGCAACTGCCACAAAATGATTGCTGCTGTTGCTGCCGCTGCTGCTGCACTGGCGGCTCCTTTTATATCCGAACGTATAAATAAATTTAAACGATTTGGGGTTTTTTCCTCTTATAAGCCGCTGCAAATAGAAATCTACGAAGGCCACTTACAGCAAAAAGCGTGCAATCGATCGAGTGAAGCTAACACAAAAAAAAAGGAAAAAGAATTGACTCCTGGCTGCTTGTTGTTGCTGCTGCTGCTGCTGCTGATATTGCTACTGGTGTTGTTGCTGCTGCTGCTGCTGATATGGCCGGCGGTAATGCTGCTGCTGCTGCTGTTGATATTGCTGCTGCTGTTGTTGCTGCTGATATTATTGTTGTTGTCGCTGTTGCTGCTGGCGTTGCTATTTGTGGCTGTTGCTGCTGCTCTGATTTTTTATATTGCTATTGCCGGCTGCTACTTCTCCAGCTGTTGCTGCTGGCGCTCAGATAGCTGCTGTTGCTGCTACGAATGCTGTTGCTGCTGCGAGTATTGCTGCGGCTTTGACGAATATTGCTGTTGCTGCTGATATTGTTGCTGTTTGCTTCTGCTGCTGCTGTTCCAGCTGTTGATACTGATTTTCTTCAATTGCCAGTGCTGCTGCTGCCGTTGCTGCTGTCGCTGCCGATGCTGTTGCTGCTGCTGCTGCTGCTGCTGTCATCGTCAATTAGTTTTCTCACCGCAGACATAACAATATATTTTATGTATCGTTCGATTGTTGGCCAACGTCTTTTGGCATCCTTGACCAAAGCCGAAGTTCTTTTTGTCTTTTGCATTTTTCCGCTGAAAAGGGCCAACAGCAGCAACATTCAATAGCAGCAGCAACAGCAGTCGAAAAATTTCCTAATTGGGTCGAAATTCCAATCTAACAACGATTTCAAATCGCTTTGACAATTTCTTGGCTGCTGTTTTTGGACATTTTCTGTAGTTGTTGTTGCTGTTGCCAACTTATTTTGACAGCCATAAAATTGTGTGACTTGATAGGGTTGCCTCTGCCTCAGGCACTGCTGTTGCAGCTGCAGCAAGGTGCAACTTGGCGCTTTGCTGTTGCGCGCTTTTCTGCGCACTTTTTGATTGCAAGCTATACCCTAGGGAAAGCCCTAAGAAAGGGTATACCAGAAAAATCTATAGTACATGTATATGATAACAAATTCCAAGTCAATATTAAACGATAAATATCGATTAACAGCAAAGTCTTATAAGCAGTGCGTATTACAAGAGCATTTATAATTTTGGCAAAACAAATTTACGTATTTCATGTATTACTTAGCTTCATTCGTCTTAAATAATAACTTTTTACATTTTAACTAAATCGATGAATATCGAACTCGCAATCTCGTACATCATTCAATATTTTTATTTTAATTTAAAGCAAAGCGTACAAGAATCGATAAGTATCGACTTGCACTTAAGTTCCTTTCCATGTTTCTTAATTAGATTTCATGTGACACGTGATGATGGCTTATGCCTTATATTGAAAAATATCGATTTTTATCGATTTGCTTAGGTCAACATGTTTTACATATTATTTTTATCTGATAGCTAGTGGCTTAAATTGATAGCTTGTTTATGTTTTAATTATAAAAAAAGATCGATAATTATCGATAAATAATTTCAGCAGAATATGACTCGATCTAGTTTCTTAAATTGATAACTTGCTTATTTCTTAACTAGTTTAAAAATGGTTTCTAATTATCAAGAAATTCATTTCATAATGCTGAATAGTGGCAAGAGTTGATGGCTTAAACATATTAAGACTGATCGATACTTATCGATTATGCATATTATATGAGCTGCGCTAGCAGCTGAAATCAATAACTTGATTTGTCTAAGTCATTCTTAACTCAAGCTGCATTTACGTATTAGAAAACATACCCCCCTTAGGGATATATATCTAAGTCTTGTGTTCCCATCATTTGCTCTGCTTATTATTTATTTAATATTTTTCAAGACCTGCCCAAATATGCCAAAGGAGCGGAAATGTGCGCTTCCAAAGCAACACACGGAGAACACTTGAAGTAATGAGCAAATACTGAAAGCCAAAAGCGGAAGTTGACACGCCAGCTGGCAGCAATCAAAGCTGCAGCACGCACACACGCACACACACACACACACACAGACAGAAGCACACACACGACAAGCCATCGACTCTGATTCGCATATCGTGTTCTATCACTTAACCAACTAGCAATCTGGCCATAAAGCCAACGAACTATCGATGTCAGCAGCAGCAGCAGCAGCAGAAGGCGGCAGCAATTGTTTTTGTTTTCTTTTTGCCCCTTTTGCATGCCACAAATCGCAAGTCTGTAATTTTTAGTTGCAGCAAAATTTCGTAAAACCTTTGATTAAAAATATCTGTGCAGCTGCTGCCATTTTGAATTTGTCGAAAAGCGGGCGTGAAACATGAATTATGTGGCAGCCAGGCACTGGCACTGGCACTGGCACTGCCAGTGGCTGCTGCTGCCACAAACAGCAGAGCAACGTTGATCGCAAGGCGTTGAAAGCGCTGGATAAGCCGCACACACACCAAACACAAAACAATACAAAATGCTTGCAAAGCACAAAACAAAAAGCCAAAAACAAAACAGAAAACAACAAAACAAAACAAAAAAAAACAAGTTAAAACGAAAATGCTGCAACTGCTGCTGCTGCTGCTGCTGGCTGGCTGCAACATGTGCCATGTCCCAGACTTCAGACCTGGACAATGGACAAGCAAAGGAGTAGAAGCTGCTGCTGCTGCTGCTGCTGCAGACAGCTCGCAGTTGTATTACGAATTTATCTACCTGAGCAGCAACCATCGTCAATCGTCCATCGAGCTGGTTGTTGCTGTTGTTGTTGCTGTTGTTGTTGCTGGTATCCCAAAGGAGCAGCTACATAATGGCCACCGCACGTCAACGTTGCTGCCGTTGCCATTGCCATTGCCAGTTGCCAGTTGCCAGTTGCCAGTTGCCACTGTGCTTGCAACGTCTGCTGCGACCTCCACAGGCAACAGGCAACAGCAACCCAAAGAGCCAACAGGCCAACATTGTTTTTTCTTTTCCTCTTTTTTTTTGCCGTTTTCGCTGGAAAACAACGAGGGACAATGCACGCGTCTATGCACGACTGCAGCATGCTCTGTCCAAACAGTTCAAAGAGTTTCGAGCTTAATATGTGTAAGTAAATTGATTAAGAGTTGAATTAGGCCAAACTGTAAGCATGTCAAACTGATCCTGAAACGCTTAGAATATAAGCGCTTGGCTTCATTCGTCTTGGTGCTCTACTCTCAGCTGCAATTCTCAACTAGTTACAGCCTAGTTAAAGTGACTAGAAGCAGTTCGAGCAATGTCTGTTAGTAATATAGAAGAATCTTCAAGTAGCTAAAGACTATTCCCACTATTTGTCTGCTAAGTCTTATCAATTGTTCAGCATTTAGATAAAAACTAATATATTAGCTCAAGCAAGCTAAATTTACAAAAGTTGTCAGTTCTTTGTTAAGACAAAGATCGCTAATGAAATGAAAGTCTTCAGATCTATAGAGTTCTCTGTGAATATCGCTGGTGTCTTGGGCACTCATAATTATGAATATTTTTATATAATTAACATTTATTGTCTAGCTGAAAGTACATTTCTAATACTCTATGCAGCCCGTACAGTAAAAGCTCTGCTAAAGAACAGCACTGCCTTCAGCATGCAACTCCTATAGATAGCTCAATCTTTGAGCTCTACAATTCTAGCTAGACAATATTTTCCCTCAAATTTCATAACATGAATTAAGCTGTCTCATTTTTCCATCTCTTCAAAATATGCTTAAAGTAGATTTAAGTATCTAATAATATATATAATATAATATATAATATAATATAATATATTAAATTTAAATATATATAAAATATATTTATGCTGAAGCTTAGCAATTTTCAAGTTTGGTAGCTTCAAATTTGCCCAAAAGCGAACTTCAACTAAAGTAAACTCTCCCTCTCTCTCTCTCTCTCTTTCTCTCTTTCTCTCTTTCTCTCTTTCTCTCTTTCTCTCTCTCTCTTTCTCTCTCTCTCTCTCCCGCTCTCTCTCTCTCTCTCACTCATTAAACAGAAACAGTGTATAGAACGGCCTGGTCTTGCCTGGCCTGTGGCTCTGATCTGGCCTTCTGAAGCCTTTGACCACATCGCATCCACAGCGCTGCAGCCAAGCCGAGCCAAGGCTTTCTGCTTATCAATACATTTGATATCTGCGCTGCCTGGCTGCTTGGCTGCAGACGTCGTCGAGGCATCCAATTGGTACGCTGCACATCCTCACATATTCCCTGCCTCCGACACTCTCCCCAGCCCACACCTCCCTCTTTCTCTCACTCTCATACATTGCTCGAGCTGTCAGGCATTTCTGGCTGCCTTTAAAGATTGGCTGCGTTTGCGTAGGACTCACGTATACGTACTTTGATGTGGATTGCGAGCCATTGTTGTTGTTGTTGGGGCTGCTGCTGCTGCTGGAGTAGCTGCTGGCAGTTAACATTTCGAATGCCATACAAATCGACTAGCGGACATTGGAAATGGCCAGCATTCAAACATACACAACACACACATACACACACACACACACACACACACACACTCACTTACACATGCATATAACTGCAACGTCTGCTGTCGCTGTCACTGACTGTTGTTGCTGTTGCTCGGTGGCATTGTTGTATTGAATTGTAGCTGCTGCTGCTTGTGTTCTGTTCAATGTTTCAATTCGATTCCTGCGAAATTCTACGAATCAACAAAAAAAATGGCAAGTTAGGCGTAATAAGTTGAATTTAGTTAATGCCGTGCCGGAAATACCCTAGCAGAAATGGAGAAACATCTTAAAATAATATATCAATATATCAATATATCAATGTATCAATATATCAATATATCAATATATCAATATATCAATATATCAATATATCAATATATCAATATATCAATATATCAGTATATCAATATATCAATATATCAATATATCAATATATCAATATATCAATATATCAATATATCAATATATCAATATATCAATATATCAATATATCAATATATCAATATATCAATATATCAATATATCAATATATCAATATATCAATATATCAATATATCAATATATCAATATATCAATATATCAATATATCAATATATCAATATATCAATATATCAATATATCAATATATCAATATATCAATATATCAATATATCAATATATCAATATATCAATATATCAATATATCAATATATCAATATATCAATATATCAATATATCAATATATCAATATATCAATATATCAATATATCAATATATCAATATATCAATATATCAATATATCAATATATCAATATATCAATATATCAATATATCAATATATCAATATATCAATATATCAATATATCAATATATCAATATATCAATATATCAATATATCAATATATCAATATATCAATATATCAATATATCAATATATCAATATATCAATATATCAATATATCAATATATAGTCCATAGGCATAGTCCAAATACCCGACGCCTCAGCTTCCAGCTGAACAAAAATAAAATCTTTCCTAGCCGACACGGCGTATACGCAATTTCCGTTCAAGTTGTTAAGCGGCTTTGGCAAGGCAAACGTGATTCTTTCTTACAGTGTAGCTTAGCTGCTCCTGGCTGCCGGTGCTTAACCGTTTTGGCCAACATGCTGATACGTAGTCTCGCGCATTGTATGGCGCATTTGACTCGTCTTCCATTCTTTTTGTTGTTGTTGTTGTTGTTGTTGGAGTCACGCCGCTGCTGTTTGCTGTTGCAGTTGCAGTGGCTATTGTCGGCAAACGTTGCATTAGCATGCAACAGCAACAACAGCTGCATAATCAAATTTTCAATTTCGTTTCCTTTTGGCATTTGCATAATTCCAGCAAAGCGCAAAAGCAACATGAATCTACAGATTCCGAATGGTCATGAAAAGTTCCACAGCAATTGCAGCTAAGCTTAGGGGCGGGCGAATTGCACAGCAGCAACAACAGCAAAAAGAAAAAAAAAACAATTATGGCAGCCCGCACAGGTAGGCGAGAAGAAGAAGCAGATGGAAGTCCAACTGGAGATATCTGATAGGGTATAAACATAAAGAAATTATTAGAAAATTTAAAGAACTAACTATAGATGTTGCTATATAAATTATAAGCATTAATTAAGTAGCTCTGGAAAATATGTTGACTTGGCATATATTAAAATGTGTCAAGAATGCTGTCTAATACACGCCTTAGTTATGATCTAACAAGGTTTGAAGTCTACCTTAGATATGAGTCGAATATTGCATTTTAGAGCTAGTTCCACTTGTTAAAACATGGCTTAAAAAATAAATAAAACAAGTTTACAATTTCAGCAAATGTAAATTGAAATGTATGTTAACCAAGAGCAAGAAAAGGAAAGGAAGGTAATTATAATATATATTTCTTTTATATCATTTCGATACCAAGCTTATAAATGTACATTTTGTAGACTTCAGCATATCTGCAAATGAGCCAGGCTTAACACACCATGTGAGCAGTTAGTCTATACAGTTACTTCAAGAACCTCCTGATTCAACCAGCAGCAAACTTCCTCATCGACTACTCGTTCATATTCCCCTTGCTACTCTAGCTAAGCTGTAACTAGTTGCGAATTCTAAGTGTGTGCCAAAGCAAGTAAAGTCAGTGGCCACTTGTTGTGTTTGCCAATACATTGTTTCTTGTGTGTTTGCTTGTAGTTGCATTGATGTCGTTATGCTCATCATTCAAATGACTGTACAAGCTGCTAGCCAGGCAGCTAGTGCTCTTAGTCTAAAGCTCAATTTCGTTGACTCGTTTCAGGTAATATTGGTTGGCTGCAATATTCACTTCGTTTCAAGTTCCATCTGGCTGTGGATTTATGATCCAAAGCAGCATCAAGCGCCTGTATTTGTATTTAGTTCTCAACTTAAGCTCCAAAAGAGAAAACTTGTGCTGCGACGTAGGCCAATTGCATTAACTACGGAGTTCGAAATTTGATCAGATTTGCTTATTATTTATGAAATAAATCTACATCTATAACAAATGGCAGCGCTTATATGTTTATGTCAACACCAAATTTGATCGATAACTGCAATAGTTGCTGAATTATAGTTATTGAAAGTAGCATTGCTCTTGTTTGGTCAACGCATTTGATATTAGATTTTAGAATTCCATTCGCATTACACTGAGAATATCATGTCACTCAGGCAACTTACCTGATAAGTACTTTCTTATATATTATTTATGCTGATAGTGGAGCATGTGCTCGAGTTAAGAGTTGGGTTCTTAGGTAACTCCTCTGACAACTCACTCCCTTGGCAATGACATCTTTCATTACATTTATCACTCCAGCTGGAACGTCGTCGTATTGAAGCCCCAAAAACCTGACCAACTTTAATGATGCTACTGGCCACAAGCTGATGTGCAGGTAAACGTAATCATAGCTAACGTTGATATGCATTGGCAGCATCGAAAGCTCAGCTTCTATCAGCAGCATTTGCAGATACAGCTGAATTGCAGATACAGATACGAATGCGGGCTAACGTCGACAGCTGTAGAGTGTAGCTTGGCCAAGTAGGCTTTTGGCCAGGCTGGCGCTGGCTGTCATGCTGCGTATTCTATTTTATTTATTTATGTATTTATTTCTAGTTGTTGGCAGCATTTCAGCTTCGTTTTCTTCTTCTTGCCTTTTGCGTTTGGCAGCTGCGTTTGCCTCGTCTGCCAAATGTCATGAGTTATGTTTGCCGCAATTGTAGGAAAAACTTTATGCGCACAACGAAAGATCATAATGCTGTTGTGCATGATGATGATGATGATGATGATGATGTTGCTGTTGCCGATAGAGCTGCTGTCTTTTATTTGCCGTTTGGCGGCCATTTCTTTTGCACTGCGCCTGTGCGCACAAATGGTTAAGTATCTGTCAACTGTGTGTGCGTGCGTGTGTGTGTGTGTGTGAGTGAGTGTGCGTGTGGGTTGCTGTGTCGCCATGGGAGCACAAGAGTTGGCAATGTATTGTTGTTGTTGCTGCTGCTGGCACAACCACTGTCAGCAGCATCAAGTCAGCCATTGTTTGCCCCCACCACGCACCCCACACAGGCAACAACAACAAAAAAAAAGGAAATATAAAAAAGCAGTAAGCGCGCAGCCGAGTAGAAAAAAGGCTTATGGAGTATAGAGGTGCCTATAGTAGGCAATATAGTGGGCTTACACAGAAGTAGAGGTGATAAGCCCTATATCAAAGCTTGGCTATATAATCACAGCACAACCTGCCGGCATTAGAGAGGTTATGCTATAGTCCTGAATCTATAGTTAAAATATGCCTTTTCTGATCAGATTAACATTTCAAACAGGCTCTAAAAGTAGTTCCACTTAGACATGCTGTGTGCATGCACTTGTAACCACATGCAGCAGGTCATGCCACAGACCTGCAAAATCATGTAGAAGTCAAAACTGCTTAGGCATATTCCTTCAGTTTCAGTTGTATATACTGATATTCTTAACTGCTATATCTTTAAGTATATATATTAAGTTATATATATATTATTAAGTATTATGAAGAAAGTTTCAGTTATAAGCACTACTCTTATCCTTTTTCCACTGTTTTATTTGAGACCTATTCCTCAATTGTAAACTCAATTGTTAACCCGGCTTTTATCCTTATTGCAACTGGGATGTCAAGCGTTTTTTTTACGAATTCGCAGTCCATATTCGATATGCCATTGCGATTGCGTTGGGGCTCATTGTAGTTGTTGTTGTCGCTGTTGTTGTGATTTCCATTTTCATTTGCAATTCCTTTTTGTATTTTCCTTGGTTGGTTCGTTCATGTCTCGTTTGTTTGCCCGGCTGATGGAATTTATTTTGCCCATTTGCGCATGTTTTATTCATAACTTTAGCAATATTTGGCATACAATGGAATGCCCCAAGTTAAGTTTATGTAAATTCACAGTGCACAACAAACTGCATACACCAGCAACAGCAACATCAACAGCAACAGCGACAGCAACAACAACAATCAGTAAGAACATCCAATCAACAACATAAAACAGTCAAACGTCAATTTTTTGTTTCAGTTTTTTCATTGTTAAATTTGCAAAAAAAATTCATACGATTTTCATATATTCAATTTGCCATAAATATTATGGCGGCCATTTTAAAGTGCTGCCATTTTTTTCCTCAGGCTCTCTTGCGGGATCGTTAAAAATTTCGCAGCGCCCGCAAAGGTAAAGTTCGTTGAACTGCGTCGCTTTAGACTGGGCTTTGGCCTTTTTCAATTGACTATTTTGCATTTGTAAATCTGTCTGTGTGCGTGTGTAAGTGTGTGTGTGTTTGCAATTCAAGTGCAGCACTCAGACGCAAACAAGAGCGAGACAGCGAGAGAGACGAGGCGAGGGCGAGGAATGCATCAGAGCTTTAGTGATATAGCTAGAGCGTGCGAGTGAGCAAGCGAGAGCGACGTCTAATGCTCTTGAAAATTTCAAGTGTTAATTACTCGCATTTACCATACACACACACACGCGCACACACATTCATGCACACATACCTACATTGGATGCATGTAGGTATATGGAACAGTCATGGATACGTATGCGCCAGACCTGGACCCAGACACCGACACTGAACAGCCCGAGCCTAATTGTTCAAGGTCACAGGCATGCGCATTTCTTCGGCAATGTATTCAAAATTAATTAAAAACAACTACAACAACAACACAGAGTACACAAACAATGCAACAAACAGCAGCAGCAGCAGCGGCAGCCGACGACCGCAATTACAACAACAACACTCAACAACTAAACTTGGACGACGGCAACGCCGAGGCGACTGCAACGTGCAAATTAGCTCAATGGCCGCAAATGCTGCGTGGATGTTGTTGCTACTGGCTTTACAGATTTCACTTTTAACATAATTACGAACGCCTGGGCTGTTAAACTTGGGGCGAGACTAGGCGAAAGTGTCGGTTGATGTAATTGCAGAGACTCGCTGCTTTAAAAAGTGTCCAGCGACAGGGATAGCAATAGCAACAGTGCCAAAAACGTTGCTAATTGCCGGCACACATACACAGTGAGATAAACACAAGTAAAGCTCTCAATTCGCTTGGTTGCTTTCGCCGCAGCTTGTCAGTCGCTGCCATCGCCGTCGCTGTCATCGGCGTCGCCGCAAACATGTGTTTGCAATTAAAAGGCGGCAAATAAGTGATCATACCTGCCAGCGAATCTTTTGTTTGTTTATGTTACTTAACATATTTAGTTATGTTTATTCAAATAACTGTAAATAAAACCTTGGCATATATTCTTGCTGCTCATTTGGTGCTGTTACTGACACATTCAGCGGCCAATTTATAACGATCGCAACTGCCCTGCCCATGCAAAAGAGTTGCCCTGTGTGTGTGTTGTGTTTGTGTTGTTTACGTGGTTCCGGATTAATTCAATTAGTCGCAATTTACGTTTCGTTTAGTTATCATATGGGCGCACGCTGTCGTTGACACTTGTAAAACGCAATGAATTTGTTTGCATTTGCCTTTGCCATTTCGCCACGTTCGCCGCTCATTCATTGGCGTGATTTACGCCGAGCGCGTTCGCTCTCTCTTCCTCTCTCTCTCTCTCTCTTGTTTTTGCCCAGTTAGACCTAAACCACCCTCCCCTCATGGGCTGCTCTGTCGTTTGGCGGTTAGCGTGTCGCAGCGCCAAAATCTCAATGCTCACTGAATTCGCCCCTCCTCGCTCTTCGCCCGACGCCTCTAACCAGGCCCTTGCACATGCGCCGCAAATGTTTATTCATTTTCATTTACATTGCAAATTGCTTTTCATTCGCCATTCGCCGTTTTAATCGCGTGCGTTGCACGATTGTGCGAATAAAACCCAGTCAACGTTTATAATATGCATGTTTTACTTAGTTTTTTTTTTTCAGTTTCTTTTTTTTTGTAGTTTGTGCATTTGCATTGTCAACACTTACAGTTATGCATATTTATAGCCTTGTGGGTGTTTTCTGTATTAGTGTTATTTCATTACATGCAAAGTTTTATATTATAATTAACATTTTGCAATATATATATTTTTTTTTTAATTTCAACTCAATGCCAAATAAATTAATTATACTGTTAATATGCATTTTGAATATATTATATAATATTTTTCTAGATATAGTTGTATAGTTTTGAATGGATAATTGACAGCAAATCATATGAAAATGAGAACATTTATTAATATATTACTATTGAATAGTTCAGTGGCATACAGAAAGTGGATTACAAGTACTAAAATAAAATATTTGTGTTTGAAAATGAATAATGTGTAACCAATGAGTACAACTGCAGAAAATTCGCTTGAAAAATTTAAAAAATTTTTTTTTAAATGTTTTTTTAAATTTATTTTTAAATGCACATAAAATAATCCTGTTTTAATTTCCCAGGTTTTAAATAATAATATTATATAATAGTATTATAACTCTCATATTTTGATATTCAAAAAAAATTTTTTTTAAAATTATTTTAGATACATTTCTTTATTTTAATATATTAATAATCATATATTACAAAAAATCTCCATATTGAAAAGAAATAGTAAGTTTTACTTTCTAACATTATATTTGCGTATATTGACAAATTTAATTTAGATCAATTATATATAGTTAAAATATGTTAAAAATAAGTTTAGCTAATGAAAGCCGTGACTGAAGGGCGTATGGCATACGTCGTATTCATTATTCAGTATTAGAGATTACATTCGAAACAAAAAGAGCACAGGTCAACAGAATTAAGTAAACAAGGATCAGACAGTAATTTTCGCCAAGTTCTGTTCCTGCTCAAATCAAAAACGAAATTAGGGGAACTTGATGTGATAAAACATTAGATCTGTAACTTCTATTTCGAAATTCATGCAGATTTGAGTTACTGTAATATTTATAAAATTTTGTTATACAAATAATTTTTACTTAACTGAAAGTATTAAGTTGTACCCCCACAAAACTATACAAATTGTTACGAAAATGTGTTTATCAATGAAATATTTGAAATTGAAATATGATGAATGAAATATGAATATGAAATATGAATGAAATATTTGATTAAATTTTAGTCTACAGTGTAAGCAATACATGCATATTCGGCACTTTGTACTATAAAGTACAAGTATTAGCTGCAAATTCTTAAATAGGTATTCTGAGGAATAGAATCTCTAGCAAATTCTCATGCTCAGGCATTCAGGGCTACTCAGTCGACTCCTTGCTGCCATAATTCATATGCCCAACAATCAATGCACTTCAATCAGCGCGACCTACTACTACCTGGGATGGCAGTGCCCGCCTACCCGAGCACTACAAAATAAATGTAAATACTTGAGATTTCATGGAATTGAAGTACACACACACTCACACACACACAATGTAAACCAAATTCCAGGTAAGTCGCACACGAAAAACCTCGAAAACTTTAGCCAGGGCAAGCAGAACAATGGATGCGCATAAACAACAAAAGTTTTTTCTTTTTTTACCTTTAGGGGACAAGGAAGACGGAGTGGGAGATTGGGGGCAACATGCTGCTGGCTCACTTGCACAATTGTGTCGCCTCGTCAAACGAAAGGTCCTTTTTGCCAGCAAAAAGGGGGCAAAAGCATTTTTAATCGATGCTAACGTTTGCCACCTTTCGCTGCGCTGCTATTAGTTACAATTTTTTTGTCTTCTTCTTGTTGTTGTTGTTACTTTTCTTCTCTTCAGTGTGTTTTTTTTAGCGCACGTTGGCTTTAGCTGTCACTGCGCAGCGCACATGACACCCTGTACGAGTCGTCGTTGTTGTTGCTTCCTGCCCCACGGGCTGCCATTCGCACGCGTACTTCACACGTCGCCTTCGTGTGGCAAGCAAGGTAGTCCCCTGCCCGGCCCCCTCTAGTCCTGCTGGCTGTGTTGCAAGTGTGTCGGGTGTCGCATGGCTCTCGCTCTCATATTCCGATCATTTTTTCACACGCAAATTCTTATGCTTATTCTTTTCTACACGCCGCAAGGACCAATCGCAATAATGGGGCGTGGTGACGACAACGACAACGACAACGTCGACGACGACAACGACAACGACAACGACTACGACGACGACGATGGCAACGGCAAAAGCAACAACAGCAACAAAGTCGTCGTCGTCTCTCCACTTGATGTTGCTGCTGCTGTTACTGTTTATGTTTCGTTTTGCGCAGCGACAACAACAACAAAAACAGTTGCTGCTGCTGTAACTTTTTCTCAAGCATAGTTTTCCCCCCTACCCCAGACCGGCTAACGCGTGCAACCAAAAAAAAAATACTTTTTTGTCTGCTATTTGGCAGCCATTTTTCGTTTTGCTTAGGTTTTGCCAAAGCTATCATAATCATCGTGCAGCATCTTCATCATGATTATCAACATTATCCACTTCAGTGGCTCAATATGTGAAGTGGGTGGAGGGCAAAGTAGGCGCAACAAATGCCGCGTGGAAAATCAATGCGAGGCAGCGATTGCGCATACGCCGCGTGTGGCATACGCATACACACACTCACGCGCACAGTGGCATCGCCTTGGCAGACAATGGGCTTAACATTTGTTAAGCTGCTGCCTTTTAAGTCTGCCATTTTGCACGCCCAACAACTGTAACTGTAACTGTAAATGTGCTGCTCAAAGTGAAACCAATGGCAACAATTCATTTACACGCACACACACATAGATACATATATTCACACAATTGCAGTTACTTAAATATCGTGCACAGTTTAAGCAATTGCCACGTTTTGTCTGTGAACTTCACGTGACAGTTGAACAAAAGCGAAATTTAAAACGCACACAGACATACAGGACACAAAAATTCACTTGAATCCAACGATAATTGGGATAATCCGTGATGTCTTCTTTGACATTGCACAGTGGCAACAAAAGCACATTTATGTGATGAAAATGTAGTTGAGTTTGAGTTATATTTAAAAAACTAGACTAGAATAGAATGTTCTATGAATTTTACAAATGAAGCAAGAACATTAAACACAGTTTTAAATAAAAATTTACCTGTCATATATTAATATTAATATAAAAACCTTTTTTTACAAAATAATATTAATTTTTGAACCACTGTAGCGCTTAGCTGTTGCACAATCGCAATACCCAATTCCAATCCTTTGACTTTTCTCCATAGTTGCGTGTCCATATTGTTCGTTTGCGTGGGCTCTTCGTCTGTCTCGCTCCCTCTCCCTCTCCTTCGCCTCCCTCTCTCTAAACATCTCAGTCTCCCGCTCCCGCTCTCGCTCTCTCAGCCACACTGATCAGCCTTTGTTTGCACATAGCCTGGCTACAAAATGATTTTTGTTGAAGTGATTTCACACCACTTACGCTTGCACCCTACACACACACAGCGTCGGCGGGGTCCATCGATACAGCAAGTCATGTTCCCAATGTTATAAATAGCGCAGGGTGCATGAAATGCGCTTTGATTGTCTAATTTTCAAGCAGCTCAAAAGGCAAAAGTATCAAAAAACGGGTGGCAGCTCCGCATTATTTGCCATGGCATTTTTCAGGGCCAACGGACCAATTGGTTGCAAACCCAGCACAGCAAACAAAGCAATCAGGGGGAGAGGGAAGGAGATTGCAAAGAGCAACTGTCAAACGGTAACAGCAACAACAACGACAACGACAACAAATACAGTTATCAGCAAACAGCCTAAGCTTATGCGACAGGTTGCCAGACTTTCGATGTCGGCCATTTTTGATTTGCATTTACGCTTTACATTTTATCTGACGCTCTGACTGGCAGTGTGAGCGAGACAGCTGTAGCACGTGGTCCGTTTGCACATTGGATAATCCCTTTGCTGTCAGCTGAGGTCACTTTTGCAATTCGCCGTGCGCATTAACATTAACATAAAATGAATGCGGCGTTGCCTTTTGAAGGGTTATCTTGCTGCTGCTGCTGCTGCTGCTGCAGCTGCACCTGCCACAAGTGTCTCCCCCACTCACGCTCTCTGTGACCCCATTTGCAGCAGACGCCTTTTTTAAATGATTTATTTTAATTTAATCAGCTGCCAAACAGAGCAATGATAAGCACCGCGACGAGTAGCGCCGAAGCCAAAGCTAAAGCAATGGGAGTCAAAGCTGGCTCCAATTATAGCGTGCAAATCGGCAGCAAAAGCCATGAAGCAAACACAGACATATGTTGCACTCATTTCACAAAGCTCACAGCGGAGAGGTTATGCATGTGGGTGGGTCGCTTGGTCCCTGGCTGCGCCGGCAATGGCCACATAATTGAGGGTTCAAGTAGCGTGGCTCAATTTGTGGGAGCGTTTCGCTTTATTACACACTTTCGACACGGCAACCAGAAGGACGACACACCAGCAGCTGCATAGGGTATATACTCCATACATATATGAGTGAAAGAGAGAGAGAGAGAGAGTCAAAGTGCATGCAGTGCTCATCATCATCAACAACATCATCGTCAGCTAGCAAGCCAAGCCAAGCGTAAGTCAGGCCAAACGCCTGCCTGCCAGCCCGCTCTTCTGCTCTAATGACTGCCTAATAGCAAAATTTGCTCGCTGCCAAGGAGCTGTCGCTGCTGCTGCTGCTGCGGCTGCTTGGCTTTCTTTTGACTTGATGTGCGCACGTTTCTTACGGCGGATTGTCGTAATAAACTTGTGTAATAGAATAAACGCCACACGGCACTAAACAACAAACTCCCCGTCGAGTTGCGTTTGCTTGAGTGGGCGTTTGAGAGAAGGGGCTGAGCATGCTACGGCTCGGCTTGCATGCTTCAATACTCTGCCAAGTGAGGTATTATGCTTGTTTCGAATAATATTGTTAATAATAATAATTTGAGATGAGTTTTAATGCATATTGAAGCATAGAAAAAGAAACAAAACTTTGCATGTCGAACTTTCAAATCACTCTAAAAGTCTGTCGCTGTATATATATTTTTTTTGAGTCTAGGTTTTACATTTTATATATTTTTGAATATGTCATATATTCCTAGACTCCATATTTAAATTCCCTCAAAAGTATATTTATAAATAATTTAAATGTCTATATAATATTTTTTATTTATATTTCACTTTATTCTGTGTTTTTATAACATTTTATCTTTCATAGTTTTTTATATTTATATATATATATATATATATATATATATATATATATATATATATATATATATATTTATATTTTAATATTTTTCTTTTGTTCCTAACATTTTTATATATATTTTTTTATTATTTTTTTATATTTATATATTTTTTCATTTTATTGTTTTTATTAATTTTTATATTTTTATATTGTATTTTTTTTTTTTTATTTTAATCTTTTCTTTAATTTTGCCAAGCATTCAAACATTAAGAAGACTCCAACTCCATTCAAAAAATTTTAGTTAATACTTAACTACCCATATGATGTCTTCCCTGTATTTCAATAGAAGTAATAAAATTAACTTTAAATTAAAATGATGTAACTATCTCTATCATATTTGCTTTAGAATCAGCTACTGAAAGAAGGGAGACTAAAGAAGCTGCCAATGCTATTATATAAATCTACTAAATTTCATATAATTCATATCTGCTCTACAACTGCAAGAGTATTATGTATTCGTTGAGTAAAGTAGAACTTATTTCGCTGTATTTTTTATTTGCTTGTTTTTTTTTTGTACTTTTGGTTTTGGTTTTGGATAGCCGTCAAACACGTGCAGCTTGTTGGGCATTGGAAAAATCTTTGCTTTGAGCACGTGCACGGGATTTTACATAATCAAGCGCTGCACAAACACACACACACACACACAGAGAGAGGGAACATATGTAATGCTCTCATACATACGTGTAGCTATGGGGTAAAATATCAAGGCTTTGTCGTAGTTCGGACAACCCGCTGGGCTCAAACGCCGACAGCCAGCGACTGTGAAGCGTGCTACTGTTTGCTCAAAAGATAGATTTTGACTTTTACAAATTTTCGCACACACAGCCAAGTAGCGGGAGCCACCACCAGCAGCAGGAGCAGCAGCTGCAGCACCCGTCAAAGCAGCACCACACGGCAGAGGCTTGAGGCACAGCATGTGACTGGTATAATAGCCTGGGTGGGTTTTGGGCTGGCAGGCAGGCAGGCAGCACCACCAACGCTGTCGTCGCCACCGCCGCCGCAGGTATTTCCACGGATTAAAGCACGCAAACCGTGTCATTTGACACCACTTGGGTAATCTGAAATGCCGCAGCAGCAGCCACCACGACGACGTCTGCCAGTCTGTCCCACCCAAATACAATTTCCATGCCCATCCTCCTGCTGCCCCCTACCCACACCTTGAGCAAATTGCAAGCATATTTATTTTTAATGACGCAAATTCTCAGTAGCAATAAGTTACAGTATTTTGTCTAAATACAAAGTATGCCACGGCATAATGGGCTCAGTGTTAAAGGGGGCGTGCCACATCAACATCAAATGGGGCGTGTGTCAGGCACGAGCTATAGCGTATCATTATCAATTATATAGATATATATAGGGCTACAGCGATAGCTGCGCCTGATTGAGTTACATAAAAAAGCAAATACTTTATATATTTGAAAAAACTAAATTTTAATCTATGAATAAGCATGAAATTTTATTACTAAACTGCAAATGAGCTAAAAAGTGACTTTAAATGAAATTAGAAATTTCTAATAATATAAAATATTGTAAAGCTTTACATGAACTGAAAGATATATTTTATTAATTTTTTTAATTTAACTGAAGTTTAAAATAAAGATTAAAACTTCATAAAAATGACATTTCAGAGCATATCAACTTGCGGCAAGTACAAAAGTCTTAAAGAAGAAAAAGTAAGAAGTTAAAAATTAAGAAAATCTTTAGAACTTTCAATATGTAATAATAATTATAATAATAATAATTTTTATAATGTATATAAATATTCGAGTGATCGATAACACATCAGTGATCGATAAGCAATAAGCAGTGTGGTCATAAATTGTTCATATAATTTTCAATCAATCCAAGATCTTATAAAAACAATCCCAAATATAAAGCAATATTTTCCCAAAAAACCAAACACAAAAGATTCAAGTAAATCTATCAAATACAAAGATTCAATAAGAAGCCAATCGTTTAACGCTGCGGCCTCAAGAAATGATCAAAGCATTTCACACCCCATACCGAACGGCAGAGTCGCGTCGACTCGAGTCAAGCTGCTAATGTGCTATATAAGACCGAAAGACGTACGCCTCCAATCATGGAGTTTAGACCACCGACTTACACGCTGCGTTGGCGTTGCTGTAGACCTAAAAACTGGCTAAATCAGCAGCCATTGGCAAACAAAGCGAGGCTCAGCTGTAGCCCACAAAAAAGTCGCACCTACGCCTCGGCTCGGATGTATATAAATATATATAGAGGTATATCTATATATGGGTTTTCTATCTCTATAGTGCTATGTGCATAAGCGATTAGAGCTGCGTTCTTAAATACTTTTTATGAACTCTCCATAGCCAAATAAAAGTCAATCAAGCAAAGATCGGGGGCAAACAATATGGACAAGACCAGATGCACAGCTGGCATTGAATGATGTGCCCAAAAAATATGTTCAAGCTACTTGAATTTTGTGAAAATATACTATACTTTATTTTATTATTATTTTATTTTATTATTTTATTTATTTTAACAAACGAAACGGGCACTAAACTAAGGACAAGACTTAATTGGAGAACATCTTAGTTTTATTATAAAATTCGTGAAAATATCATAAAAAACTAGGGCTTCTACGAATGTTTAAAATCGTATCTGAAGCTAATTAAAGTGATATTTAGAATCTTATTATTGGTTTGTCATATAAGCTCTAAATATATATTGTAAATAGAAAACTTAAATGAAGTATTTCAAGTTTTTTAAACTGAGCATTAAAATCTGTTACAAGACTTTTTTCAATAATTAAAAAGCTCAATAGAAAACCAATTTCTTACACTAATAAATAAACAAATTTTACTGAAAAAACTCTAGATTATTCATTTAAACAATTAAATAAATTAAATTAAATAAAATTACAATTTAAGTTTTTAAATGTATATAGCAAAAGAAACAAATGAATATGAATGTAATATTTTATTTTTATAAAGTTAGTTAGAAAATGTTAGTTTAATTACCTTAAAGTAAGTTTGAAAACTCATTTAAAGTAGAGCCATTGAGACTCTCGCTGGTACCATTCACAGTGAAGCTACAATTGAAGTTCCTACATACATTTAACTATATATGATTCATTCAAGAACAACAAGAATTTGACATTCGAAGAACATAATTGATTTAAATTCTTAACCAATTCATAGACCTTCGACATGTTTAGACTAAAGCCTTTTTGCTTTGCTCTGAAACAAACAGTCCACGAGCGTGTTCTCAGTCCCAGGCATGAGACTCTGGAATTTTTCGTTAGAACAATGTGAACATATCGCTTCCGTTTGTCAGCAGCTATGCCATGCGATACACTTATATATATATTTATATATATGTATAACATTTGCATTGGGATCGAAGACGTAGACGCCAAAAAGATGATAAAAATTACCACTTAATTGGATTGCCAGCCACCCGGAGACAAACGCTTGTTATGTCGACAGCGCCTCCAGTCCCCCTGTCCGCCCTGCGCCCTGCCGGCAAGAAGCTGTGTAGATAACCATCTAATTTATGGCAGCGCCTATGCCGTGTGAGACGAAGAGATCCTCAGGTAGAGCCTCTTGTCCCAAAAAGATATTTCTGCTGCAAAGCATTCGCATTCGCATTCGCATTCAATATTTATTCTTCTTTTTTAATAAACAGCTACCGAATTTCGCATTTCCTGTGCTTTTTCGTATTTCGAGGACTGCTTGGCTTATTGCTATAATTTGGCTGGCAATTTGGCTAACGCATTGTGTCATTACGACGCCCCGAGAACTGTGTTGAATGAGACAGAGCAGCTTTATAATTTCAGATGTACGTGCCGGCATTTTTCTTAATACTCTGATGAACTGATTGGAAAATTGTTGAACAGGGCATATTGGTTTTGTCAAAGTGCATGTAACTGGTAGATGAAGGCGTGGCTTATCTTCTTGATGGACAGCACAAAGGTATATGATAGATAATACACTCACGTCATAAAAATAAATCAATTAAATCGATTAATGTCCTTATCGAACTTCAGCAGAGTACTCAGAACTTGTTATAAAATAGAAAGAGATTAAAAGACAGAAACATAAACTTTGACACCTACTACGTCATGTTTGTTTCTAATCAATTGCAACTTTATCGATCTTCGTTGATTTAAATCGATATGAAACTTCAGGATTAGGTTTTCTTTTTGTGCAGATCAATTTTAACATTTCCTATAAAATCGATGTTAAATCAATAGAAAATCTATAGTAAATCGATAACAAATCGATCACAAATCGATAACAAATCGATAACAAATCGATAACACATCAATAATAATTTTTAGTTATTCAAGTAAATTTCTATTTTAAGAGCGCGATTTAGAAAAATTAGCTGAATTATGTTCAACTTTTCCCATTCCCTAAAACCTAAGTTTTAAAGCGCACAAGCGCTGTAGAGTATCCTCCAGTACTGTACTGCCAACTGTTACGCTCTTCTTTTATATATATATAAATATTTTTTTTTTTGAGACAAATCCCACGACAAGTTGATAGGAAATGCCCATGAAATCAAAAGCCGGCAATGATCATGCAAAAACCGATTCTTAACGTATTCAATCAATAAAAATGTTGACGATTTAATTTTATCGCTGACGCATGCAGCGCACACACACACACAAACACATGTGTGTGTGCACATACATATATTGCATGCGTACATATGAAATACAATTTGGACACGGCTTCAAAGGCCAACAAAACTGACCGCTGATGAAAAGCAGCAACAGCAGCAGCAGCAACTACAACTGCCAACAGGTTTCGGTCTCTCTTTATTTGTACTTTTGCTTCTTCTTCTTTTCTTTTTTGGGAACCCCAAGACCAGTAGCAAACGGAAGAAGGAGGCCTGTCAGCCAGCTACAAAGTAACTTAATTTACACTATCGACGCCCCACAAAAGTGTACAACAATTGTTTGATACCCTGTAGCTAGAGGTTGTTGAGGCAAGTGCTTAGAGCGAGATAGTCCACTGAGAGCTACTAAACTGCTCATGTGAAAACATATATTTTTTTTATTTTTATAGCTTTGAAACTAAGTCTTTTTTCGTCTATTAATAGAACTGAAATAAAGTTGCTGAACTATGAAATTGGTTCTGTATTTATTTGATTTTATTTGAGAGCCTCTAAAAGCTGGTTTCCTTATATAAAAGAATATCAATTAGGCCATGTATGTTAGATTTCTTTAATATAAAGTAAAGCAAACTAAACTTTTTGAGAATATTTCAGAAAATTTCACTGATGCTCAAAACGCCTTCTATAACAATAAACAAATCAAAGTATTTCAAAATATTTCATAGATCTTAATCAAAACATTTGCTAAATGGAACATAGTCAATTCTATTTAAAATGTGCTGTAACAAAAACTTTATGAATAATATACCGGGTATTTGTAAGTCGATCAGTGCAAGGGTTTTCCCGCTAAGCTGTGCGGCAACGTGCTCATGACGTGGTCACAATTATTATTACGATTTCTTCGCTTTTATGATTATTATGCTTAGTATGCTCTATAAAGACATGTGCAGACACACACATACACACCCATATAGACATAAGCATGTATGTCTATAGAAGCCAGACACTTCCATATATATCATTGTTATTTAGTATCCATTGTTGTTAATCATTGTGCGCGACTTTATTCACACTTTCTTTCGCGCGTTGTTTATTGTGATAGACTTTTTCTGTTGCCTTTGCTTTATCAGCTGTAATCACAACAAAGTTCGACACAAAATACAAATGTGACAAACAATATAAAGATCATCAAATACACACACACACACTCGCACGCACAACAAAATAAATAAAAATCATTTCATGTGGTTTTGACAGACAGCGAGAGTTGCCTTTTGGTCAGCTGTGTTGGCTCCCAGACGTAGGGGCTAGAAAGTAATTCATATTTTTCATATTTCCGTATATCCGTATTTCTGTATTTCCGTATTTCGGAGCCACAAAAAGTCAGTGAAGAGTGCCGCAGCTTGTGGCGCACTCATTAAAGCCAGGCTAATTACAATTAGCGCTTGTTTACCGTAAACAAACCTTAAATATAAAATGAAAAAAAAAATTAATATGTTCAAGAGTTTCAGACCATTAACAGCAGATATACTGATTTATGTGGACAACCCCTAGCAGCGACTGCACTACCCCTTTCTCTTCATCAACCGAATGCATTTCAAAATCCTTAAATGGGGTACATTGGTTATGTGAACACGTTTGTGGACAAGTTACAGACTTAATATTTAATTTATATAATTTTTTGTATAAATGCAAAGCTGATTTATCATATTTTTAATATTGTTTTCATTTTTTATTTTATATTTTTAATTTTTTATTTTATATTTATATACTTTTGTTTTGTTTTTCAGGCGTTAATGTTTTTATTGTTGTTGTTTTATATATTTATATGAAAATATTTTAGTACTTTCATATTTTTGTATTTTTTCTTTAATCTTAAATTTTTATTTTTTATATTTTTTTATTTTTGATTTTTTTATTTCTTATAATTTTATAATTTTCTATTGTTTTATATATTTATATGGAAATATTTTAGTACTTTCATATTTTTGTATTATTTTTTTAATCTTAAATTTTTATTTTTTATATTTGTATTATTTTTTATTTTTTTATTTCTTATAATTTTATATTTTTATATTTATGGTAATCTTTTATATATAAGTTAAAGTAAGACTTAGCTGGCTTATTCTTATTTAAAAATGATATGGAATCAGGACAACAAAGTTATTAAAGCACCATGAAGTATGCACATCCCTATGCCAATCAGCAGCTCATCCTACAATTCAGAGTATCTGTCTGTTCAGCACTTCCCACTAGACCACTTTTACTTGTTTACATTTTTCTTCCTTTTTTTTGGCGCAATTGAGACATCAAAACGCGTATGACGTTTATTTAATTCGAAGTAATGATTTCATCGCGCACTGTGTAATCGATAAGCATCTCAAAATACACAAAAAACATACACAACACACACACACACACACACACAGACACACATACACACACATGGGGTGTGCATACTTTAGATGCAGAGGGTCGCGCACTTGAGATAATCGCCTTAGGGTTGTTTTTAGGTCGCATACAACGGGCGCTGGCCCGTTGCCACGTACCATAAACGATCCTGTAATTTTCATGTCCTGCACACACACACCGACAGTAGACCGGTAGGCTGATACAGGCTGGTGTGCAGGACAAAAGGGCATTGTTGTTCATGTCGATTATTATCGCGGCAATGAGCAAAACTATTGCCGACACATGTATCCGTTTATTTGTCATGACTTTTGTGCACAGGTCCCTTTCAGCCTTGCAGCCTTCCACCCTTCCCCCAGCCCCATTTTTTGCTGTCCCTTGAGTGCGGGCATAGGCCTGGCAAAGCTTTCTGACATATTGTCTGCTAATCAGTTCCGCCGCAAAAGGTTTTCGCTGATGAAATCCTTTAGCGCTCCCTTGGCAATAGACTCGCCCGATTGTTCGCTCGCTCGGGCGCTCGCCTAAACGAGCAATCGCTGCACTGACATGCCGCATAATTTCAATTAGGGTTGTTTGCCCTGAACCACCCACCTCCACATCGAAGCTGGCACGCTTAAGCGCGCATTATCGCAGTCATAACTCAATTTGACACTGCTCGAAATCACGACCAGCTCTGACCACTTCATTAAGATCAAAAATACAAAAAAAAACCCGTTGATGTCGCTAATCAAATCAAATACTTGAACATATGTACGTCCGAGGCACATAAATAACACTAGACAACATAGGCTTTGTTTTCGCTAGTGACTTTCTCTCTACTCAACGCACTTGATATATAGAAATTGTTTGCGTTCTGCTTGACAGACTAAGCAGGTGAGTGGCTTACGACTGGGCACTCTCTAATAAAGCCAGGCTAGATTAAACAGAGTATACAGTTTATTTAAAATTTATATTAATATATTTAAATATTATTAATATATTTAAATATTATTAATATATTTAAATACACATTTTATATAACCTCTGTATTTATTTATTATTTTATATATTTTAGCTAAATTTTAAAATATTTAAAATTAAAAATATCTTTTTTGTCTAATTGTTTTTGCAATTGAAGCCATTGCATATAGTGGGCCAACAAATTATATAATTTTTTCTCAAGATCTCAGCCAAGAACTAAATTAGAAGTAAAAAAATATTATATACTTTACACTAAATCAACTTTCTTATATGTCAAAGCACTATAAACCTATTTTAGCTTTGCTTTTAAGCCCAATTTTTACATGATAATAACTTTTTTAATTTTGAAACTAATGTTCATCAGTGTTAAATATAAAAAAATATTAAAAATATATAACTGAATTATCTCTATATCATATTCTACCCAACCACGTCCAATAACAATTTCTCAATATCAAACTTATGTCAAGCAGTGTAAGGTTTAAAAATATTTATAGCTTATATGACTTCTCTATTAAAATAAAATAAAATAAAATAAAAATAAAAGAAAAATTAAATAAAAATAAAATAAAAATAAAAATAAAATAAAAATAAAATAAAAATAAAATAAAATAAAAATAAAATAAAAATAAAATAAAAATAAAATAAAAATAAAAATAAAATAAAAATAAAATAAAAATAAAATAAAAATAAAATAAAAATAAAATAAAAATAAAATAAAAATAAAATAAAAATAAAATAAAAATAAAATAGAAATAAAATAAAAATAAAATAAAAATAAAATAGAAATAAAATAAAAATAAAATAAATCTCTCAATCCATATCCAATATCAATTTTTCGCTCTCCAGTTTATGTTAAGCTGTGTTAAGCCGTTTAATGCCAGCTAACAAAAAAAAAATAAATAAAAAAAAACTATGAACATTTTGACTAATCCAGCAATATGCGCTAATGCCCCCGGTCCAGCCCGCCTGGAATTACCTTTGACTGCAAAGGCGAGTTACGTGTGCGGCATGTAATCATTTTTTATGACAAACGCCAGCAGGAATTATGGCAGTCAGGCAGTCGGCACATGCCTTGGGGACACATAAAAGTTGTCGTTGTTCAAGTTGTTGTTGTTGTTGCTCAAGTTGTTGCTGTGTACACGGATCTCGTGCCATAAGGACAAAGAGTCAATCTGCAAGAGCATTGCCAATCGTCATTGGACATCGTGTTTCACTGTACCACTACGGTGCACACTCACAAATTAGGACCCAGGGGATCAAATTATTTAAAAAGCCTCGCGCTCTGTGTAACCATAAACCGAACAAGAAACAGCAGCCCAAGATGACTGCGCGTCGTCAAGGAGCCAAGGCATTTTTTATTGTAATGGCCAGCAATGTGTCCACCATTTTTTATGGCAACTGCTAAAATTGGCAACCATGTTTGGGCCAAGATAACGGCACTTTACTGACGAGATATATAAGTGTATGTGTGTGTGTGAGTGCATATATATATGACTGTTGACAAATGTTTGATTCTAATTTGGCATCTCGACAGCTGCAGCAGCAGCAGCAGCTTGTTGATAAAGCTCGCTCAAACTTTGATTGATTTTATAGCAAATATGGCTTTTGGGGGTTGGGGAAATTGTTGATGCGTGTAAATATGTGCAAGAAATGCAATCGCTGTTGGCTGGCAAAATATGTGAAATAGTTTAGCTGCAGAAAATCGTAGAGAGCTTTATTCATACCCAAGCTAGTCAAAGATTCTGCTTTTCAGCATACAATTGATTCAAATTAATATAAAAATTTAACTTTTGACTCTGCAGTTTGATGCATTACAATTAAAACTATTTGATATTTCAGCTTGGCATTTGTAAAGTATTGTTATTGATTATCTCTGTCAGCTATAGAGCTTTGATAAGTTTTGCTGTGCTTTGATTGGTCTGTCAATTTGTCACTCAAGTCGCCATTCATTCAGTCAGTACAAATATATATATGTATATAAAGATATATATATATCAATATATCTCTAGAAATATGCTCAGAAAACCACGTCTCTGTCAGTTAAGAAGTTTTTAACAGCTTTAGCTGTGCTTTCAGTAGTCAATCAATCAGCCAAATCAATCAGATCAAACAGCTCTAAAAATCTCTAGATATATACATTCATGCATACACATATCTATGAATACATACATACATATATACACATATGCATATATATATATATATATATATATATATATGATGATATGATATATATATATATATATACTTATATATATACAGCTCACAACGCTTCGTCTAGGCTATAAAATCTACTTTCAAGACCTTCAATTTTTTAAAATTCGGAATCTTCGTTATGCCAAATATATATATACATATAGATCAGCTATGCTCTCACAATATACACACATATTTAGAAGTTAAAGATCAGGGCTATCAATAACTAAAAATTTGCATTACAAAACAGCCAAACAAAGCGCACGCAAAGGACCTGGACAAATAAGCTCCTGTCAACGACTGTGTGTGTGCCGCTGCTGCTGTAGTTGTTGTTGTTTTTTTAAGCCTTTGTAAGCAGCTCATTGAGCAACAAAAGCAATGCGATAACACACAAACACACACACACACACACACACCGCCAACAACAACACGATTGCAATTGCAGAGTCACAGGCGGCTGCCACAGAGCCCACTAAAGAGTCGCACTCATTAATGCAGTGTCAATGACAATGCGACTGTGTGTGTGTGCGTGTGTGTGTGCGTGTGTAGTGAACGTGTGCCGGTCATTTTGGCTTGAACTTCTTTAATAGACAATGCAGCGTATAAAAGCGGGCGTGGCATGCGTGCGAACTACCGACTACCGAGCTGTGCTGCCCGCCTCTGCAGTCGCTCACTCTCTCCCTCTCTCTCTCTCTCTCTCTCCCTCTTTGGCTCGCTTACGCTCGACTCACCCCCTTTTTTGGGTTACTTCGTGTACTCGTGCGTGTAACGCATCTGAAGTGATTTGTAAACAAATTAAAGGCGTGCACGTGTCGGCCTCGTTAAGCTACGTCCATGTCCAATGTCTGCGGATGCGAATGCGAATCTGAATGCGGATGCGTGTGTCTGATACTACAACTACAATGCCAATGCAATGAGCTTTGCGGTGGGCAATGGGTGGTGCAGTTCAGCAGTCGGTTTTGCTCCCTGCGTGCGTGTGTGTGTGTGCACTTTGGTTTGTTCAACATATGTCGCACAGCGCACGGCATCTGCATTTAACGCTCATAAGTAAACGTATCGTAATTATCACTAGCTGTAACCTATACGAACGACAGCGCGCAGCTCAAAGAATTGTGATTTTAACTTTTTGGCCCTGCACTCAATAAGCCAATCGCTTTTGATCATATTAATTAGCGCGTGCTGTAAGAGCCGAGTCGAGTCGAGTCGAGTCGAGTGTTTGAGTTGATTGTTTGATACAATCAAAGCGGAATCAAAAATCAAGATAAATATGACAGCATTAGTTGAGGCTGAGCTGCAGCGGAAAGGCTTAGAGACAAGCGCCGCCATATGAGAGGAATTTGCCTGAGAATCTTGTTTATGATTTGCCACAATTGCGGTTTGGCCATTAGTATATAGCGAGACTAGCTTAAAGTACGTGTTAAGCTGCATGGGAAAGGCTTATGGATATGTAGTTTCGGCATATAATTTAGTTTGATTAAGAGTCTCAGCATTTAATGATGGAGATAATTATAAAATATATATTAAATCATATATATAGATATGCTGTCATAATGTACAAATATACAAGTATACAAAAAGTTAATCAACAAATTTCTATACTTATATATAGAGTAGAGTTATCTTACGAAAACGTTATACCTATAGCTATATCTATATATTCAATCTCTTCTTTATTTAAAGAATCATTAAATTTTTTTTTATTTTTTTTTATTTTTATTTTTTATTTTTTTATCATTATTGAAATGATTTTTAAATGTTTTTGGCATGGCCAATTTCACAGCAAAATTTCAAGCCAATACAGCAACAATTTTTGCTCTGAGGTCAATCCAAAGTCGTCTGCTAATGGCTGCATGCCAAAACTCTTCAAGTGACCCCTAACTCAGCTAATCTAAAGGCGTCAGGTTGCAGCAACGAGGGGGCCAAACGATTGTGGGCCAAGCCTCGATTCAATTTAATCGATACAAAAATCGATTGTTAGCTGTGTGGTAAATGGAAACTAATCAGCTAGAAGTATATAAAGGCCAATGGCTAAGACAACACTTCAGCCAATTACTTAACTAACTGAAAAAAATTTAACTAACAAGAATATCTTTTATTCTTTATTTCTTTTCATATTCCAAAGCAATATTCGAGCATAATAAATTATAAAATTCCCACAGCTGTCAAACTGTTTTAATACCTTAAAGCAACTTTCTCTAAGCACTTTAGAGTCGCAAATTTTAATAACATTAAAGAACAACAAAAAAGCAGCTGGTGAGAAAATGTCGAAGAAACAATAAAAACTCAGTCGCGGCAGCAAATGATAAAAGAAAAGAAGCGCAAAACTCCCCCCAGCACATAGGAAACTCCATCTTAGATTTGAAATGCGCACATGCCACGTCCAATAGCCTTGCCCTGCCCCACCTACCTCCCACGCTTTGTGCATGGCTTTTTGAAGGATTCCAGAAAGGAAGCGGGAGTGAGAGAGATGCAGTTGAAAATAAAACCCTGTGGCAAAGACTCTCCCCCTCTCGCTCTCTCTCTCTCTCTCTCCTCCCCCCTATGCGTCCCCTTTTCAAAAATTCTTGCAGCAGTCAATGATGCTAGGCAACGAATTGAAAAATCCAAGCTCACGAAAATTGTACACAATTTTCTGTCTATTTAACTTTGATGGTTATGCCGAGCGGGGCGGGGCGGTTGGGGCTTGAGGGTCGGGGGTTGGGTGCTAGCAACGGTTAGTCAACATGGCGGCTGTTAGAAAATCCTTTTCTTTTTTTACTGTTTTGCTTTTTCTTTTTTTTTTTTGCCCAGCGCCCACATAAAGAAACATAAAAACCATTTCGCTCTTTGAAACTTGGGCGGCTGACTGCTGTAAAGGAATTGAAGCTGCTGCGGCTGCCACGCCCCCCAGACACCCCTTCTAGCTATACGGTTGCGGCAGGGTTGTCAAAGTTTACGTTTTCACTTCGAGTGCGGTGAGCGGCAGCACAGCAGGACGAGGCAGGATCGCAGGCCCAGGCCAAGTATCTAGAAGTGTGTGTATAAGTGTATGTCTGTGCGTGTGTGTGTGAGTGTGTGCATGCCCTACAAAAGCAAGCTTTTTGGTGTGTTTCAAAAGTACATAGAAAGCCATAGAGCAACAAAAACTGCTGCAAAAGCAAAAGGCGACTCTTTGGTTGTGCGTGTGTGTGTAGGTGTGTGTGTGTGCAGGAACCACAGTTACGTAAATACGAAAATCCGATATTACGTTTCCACTTCTCAACACGCGCGTGTGTGTGTGCTTGTTGCACAAGTGCTGCTGCGCTTTGGCGTTGCACTCGAAAAGGAAAAAAAAAAGTAGAGGAAAATAAAGCACGACAGCAACACGGCAACAAAAACTTTGCACGCAAAAACCAAAAAGCCCTCATTTCGAATCCTTTTAGAATATATATTATATATATATATATACAGCATCCACATGTATGCAAGTGTGTTAGCCAAAAAGGCTCAACGTGGCGGTTGCTTCAGAGCAAAAAAAAAAAAACAAAAAAAAACACAAAAACTTTTGCAAATGGCAAAAGACAAGTAAAACTCAAGTCTCGGCTTTTTCGGCGGGCAATCGTATTGCTGTGCATGTATGTAATGTCTAGGTGTGTGTGTGTGCGTGAGTGTGTGGGCGCGCCTGCCACACCCAATACAAAACGTGCCAGGAAGCTGCCTATGAATAACAGAAGCCTCAGCAAGAAAACGACACAACAAATAAAAATGGCGAAACGTTCGCAACTGCACGACTAAAAGATACCCTGTCAGGTGTATAGAATGTGGCTTGTTTTTATAGCCAAGTTAGGCATGGCTTCCGTGGCATATATTTACTATGCTAAATTCTTCAATGAAATCCGAATCTGAATCTGAATCCGAATCTCGTTATGATTAAATTGCTTTTCATATAAGTAAAACTTAATACTTGACAATTCTTAGAGTAGTCTTAAAGTAATAAATATATATAAATATATTGTATACTCTGTTCATAATTTTACTTACTATGCTCTATTCTTCATCTGCTATATGAAAATTAAATCTGAATAAATTTCTTGTCATATAAATAAAATAAATACTTAACATTTCTAGAAACCTTAGAGCAAATAAATATTGTATATTCTGTTCATGCGCTTCTTGAATGAAAATAGTTCATTCAATATTCTATAATAATTTGTGTAAATATTTAAAAGATTAATCAATCAATTCATTTGAGTAAGACTGCTATCGTCGGGCATCTCCGACTAAGCGACACCATGAGCACAAGTCAGAGTTACTATTTCAATAATTTTCATGTTCACTGGTTTCCGGGTATAAAAACAAAGCAGAACTTTAACCACATAATACTCGAATATTCCAACGCAATCTCTTAAAATATCGCTCATTTATGATTATTAATTTTGCACACAATTTATATACAAGTTTATCTTTATCACAAAATTTGTTGAAACTGGCCTTAAAAATATGCAAAAAATAGTTTTGTGTTATACAAATAAATTATAAATATATTATATTATTTTCAATCCGAAGAAGAGTTAAGCCAACTGTTGGATATATAGCTTAAAAAATTGATTTGCCATTTATCTCTTCCTTTTAAGCATTAACAAAGCTGAAATTTGGCTAAAAATAAGTTTTAGTCTTTGATTTTGACGGCTAAGTCGTATACAGCCCTTACGCCAACTGTGTGTCTAGGGTATAACAAAAATGCAAACTTCATGTACTGCAAAACGGCACAGAAAATGTTGAAGAGCATGCCCCGAAGCTCGGGCCAAGCATACAGCAGCAGCTCAGCCATGGCTGAAACAGAGGGAAAAGGCCAGGAGAGAGAGCGAGCGAGAGAGAGAGAGGCGAAGGCAGAGGCTGGGGCAAGGCTTTGTATATATATGAAGCTGGGCAAAAAGGGTTTGGGGCTAGTTGAAGTGAGGGGGAGGGAGCCGACGACGACACCACCTTTGTAACTTTCCGCAGACATTCAACACTTGCGACCAACAAGAGCAGCGGCAGCAGCAGCAGCCAGCAAGAAAATGTACTACAGAGCCAGAAAAATAAATAAAAAATAAAATAAAACAACAGCTAAAAGCAAATACGAGTGCGAGTGCAAACTGCGTTGAAAGAAAGGCAAAAGAGAAATAAAAAAGAATAACAGAGAGGCAAAAGATTGCAGCACATTGTTGTTGCAAGTTGTTGTTGCTGCTGTTATTCACAATTGCAAGCGAGCACACACAGCACACAGCACACAGCAAGCCCGAAAAGTCGACAATATGCTTCTTTCTTTTTGTTTGTTTGTTTATTTGTTATATGCGCGTTGATGTACAAACATGCCACACACACACACACAGACAGAGAGCTGGGGCGAGCGAGAGCAGGTGTATGGCCCCCCTCTGGACTTTTTGAATTTTTATTCTGAAATGCGAAACTCAATGACAGCCATCGACAGCGACAGCAACAACAAAACAAACGACAGCAGCACAGAAGATGGCTGCAGATGAGGAGGTCGCAGCAGGAGGCTGTGTAGTCACATCCTAGCAGCAGCAGCAGCAGCAGCCGCTCAAGTCCGCATATAAAATCACATTGTCAACTTGAGAAGCATCTATCAATTCTTTTAATTGATCCTTTGCGTTGCGTTCGCGTTCGCGCTCACCAAAGCAGAAAAGAAAAATTCATAAATTGCATATGGAAATATGAATAGCAAGACATATATATTTATATATAAATCTTGTACATATATATGTAGGAAATGTTGTTGAAGAAGGTAAACTTCTTTGCAGTTCATTGAGTTTTTAGTGCGCTTTTAATTAAATTGAGAACACACTCAATACCTTTAATTAGTTATGTCAAGTTTTTATATTTTATCTTTCCATCTTTCTCTCTTTCTTTTCTTTCTTCAAGCCTTGTTTCTTGTTGTAACATGCAAAAGTTTTTTTCTCATTTACTTTGACAGGATTTCTATAAGCTTATATATATCGATATAGATATTTGCTTCTGTGAAAGCAAAACACTTTAAATACATTGATATATAATTTCTTATTTTAAAAATAACTTAACTTATTTATTATTTAATTATTTCAATTAATTTATAACCTTAATTTATTATTAATGTTTTTTTTATACATTTTTGGAATATTTAAATTTTGCAATATAATTGAAAAAATTATTTTAAAAAATTAAATCATGTTTTAGTTTAGCTTTTAATTATATTATTTATTTTTTTATTGATTAAATACCTCTTAAATAAATGTTGTTTAATAAATAAATAAAACAAATATTACATTTTAACAAAAGACATTCCTGTATTTATTATTGTATGTTAATAATAAATAAATTTAAATTAAATTTGTATTTTACACTTTTTATATTTAGTTTTTTTTATATATTTTTATTTTTATTTTATTTGTTATTATTATTTTATTTTGTATATAATTTTTTTATTATTATTTTCTTTATACTTTTTGCTAGTTAACATTTTAATATTTTTGTTATAATTATTATTTATATATATATATATATATATGTTTCGTTTATTTTTTAAATATTCTTTCATGTTTTACATCATATTAGCAAAATACTTTGCGTATGAGTAATAAAACCCTTATCTTCCCCTATCCTTTCAGCCTCTTCCTATCTCAAGTATCTGACATTTAAGACATTTCTCAACATTTATAACCCTAGTATAAAATACGCTGCAAAGTTTTTCCTATGAAACTTGTTAATTGTGCGTTACCTGCATTAAGTTTCCCCAAGCCAAATAGCAAGAACTTTCAGGCTTATGTAAAACATTTAACAAAAGTACTTGGACAAATGCTAAAGAGATTTCACTTAAAAACGAAATACATAAAACATATATACATTTATATATATGTATATATGTGTGTGTTTGTGTGTGCGTATTTTTTGTAGAAAATATAAAGCGTGTAAGAAAAGCTGACAATGCGAATCCGATACTTACGGCCAAAAAAGCAGCAGCAGCAGCAGCGCCCAGCATCCAAACCCCCACCCAAAATTATTCTATAAGCCATCAAAGCAATACAACAACAACTACAACAACAACAAAGCTAAAGAAGAGGTAGCAGAAAAGAAATCGACAGCGAACGCAACAACAACAAAAAACTTTAAAGCAACGCAAAAAACCCACAAAAAAGTATAAAAAAAGAAGAAGTTATAATAAAATGAAGAAAGAAAAAAATATATATATGTATATCATAAAATGCCCAAAGAAAAAAATCTAAATAAATAAGACCTGCTCGATTTTCTTCAAACCTTATTTTTTTATTATTATTTTCTTTTGCCTTTTACAGCGAACGACGAACGAAGGAGGGCATAGCCATAGAGGTCCCAAGGCAAACGCACACACACACACACACACACTCGCGCGCAAAATACAGCACCCAATAAGAACAACAACAACAAGTACAACAACAACGACAAGCAACGTCTTCTTACTTGTGTAGCAAAAGGCAGCCAGCAGCGAACATCTTTTGCGAGCGAGCGCAAAATTCCTGTCATGGGGTCTCCAAGTGATGCCACAATCGGCGGCGACGGCGGCTGCTGCCACCGCTGCCACAGCCGTTGTCGCCGTTGCTGTTGCTGTTGCTGTTGCTGCTGCTGCTTCTTCTGCTGTTGCATTATTCATGTTTGGCAGCCAGCCATCGTGTACCCCCGCCCGCCTCTGCAACGCCTCTTTCAACTCTCTCCAACAAGGGGCTGCCGAGTCAATACTGCTGACTGACTCTGCAACTGACGACAAAAACACCACGCCCTCAAAACGCCACTTGCCGCATGCGTGCGAGCGAGAAAGTCATACAAACACAAATCAGCTGAGAGCGCCGCCATTTGCTGCGTAAATACGGCGAGAGAGCGACGGGCGACAGAGTGAGTGAGAGCGAGAGAGAGCAAGCCCATATGCCGTACAGGCAGACAAGCGCAAGCGAGAGGCCACTATAGGTGGATGATTTTTTTTTTGTTTGTGTTTTGACTCGCTGCGATTGCTGCTGCTGCCTCTGCTGCTGGCGCTGGCTGCGAACAAGCGGCGTCTCAGAGTTAGAGCTTGTGAATTCGCTGCAGGCACAAACACACAGTAATACGCCGCTACGCTGACTGGTTGTCTGCGCGGATGTTTCTCTAAAAACGAACGACGCAACACGAACAAACGAACGTCGGAGTCGAAGTCGACCTTTTTTCCCAATACAACATACGCGAGTTTTGTCGCCGCAGTTTGCAAACGCGTGGCAACAACAACAGTCGCCGCTGATACGTTGCACGTCGCTCGGCATTTTCGTTTGTTTTTTATATACATATACAACAACAGCAACAACAACAACATCTTAAAAAAGAAAGAAAAAAATTGAATTGTATTGTATTCGCCTCGTTTTGTGTTTGCCGCGGGCGTAACCTTTAAACTCGCCTTGATTACACTTACAACATTTCGCCGTCGGGTTTTAGTGAATTTGTTTCTTTTGGCCCCGATCTTATTTCGCGGCACATAGAATATCAATAGCAGCTGCTGCTGCTGCTGCTACTGCTGCTGCCGTCGTCGACCGTCCAAAGTCAAAGTCTTCTTCATTTAGTTATCATCAACACAAGGCGCATCCGCTCAACTCCTAATGCCTTATCAGTAGCAGGCATCTCTGTTTGCTGCTGACGCTGCCGCTTCTGCCGCTGCTGCTGCTGCCGTCGTAGGGAACACACATAGAGACTGAAAGACCTTTTCCTTACCACTCAATTTACAGTGAGTGCCATTCCACGCGCTGTCTCGTAAATTAATGTCATAAATTAATTTCGGGCACCGGTGTCGTCTAAATGCATATATACATATATATATTCGGGAGTCTCGTTAAACCGTAGTCCGTGTCGGCCTATAAAACGTCAAGAAAAAAGTCAACATTACCTGCCGCAGCAAGTGTGTGTGCGAGAGTGTGTGTGTGTGTGTGTGTGCGTCACCTAAAACCCAAATGTTCCTTGAATTACCTTGAAGCTGAAAATGAATACGAAATTATAATAAAATAAAGCCAATTATATATATATTATTTATATATATCATATATAAAGTGAAACATAAAAAATTTGTATAGAAAGCTTTTTTCCTCGCTGACGTAAAAATGTTCAATCTATAAATTTGCTGTTTTCAAACCATTCATAAATTTTCAAAACAAAAAGAAGAAGAAGAAGTGTTCGATGCGCACAAATTTTGCTAATATCAATAAGAAATTACTGGATTAAACAGGACCAAAAAGCCTTTTTGCATTTGCCTTGCGCTTAGTCGCTGCACCAACAACAACCACAACAATAATCAGGATACCACCAACAACAACAAAGAGCAACAGCCAACAAGCACCAACAACAACAACAAACAACATACAGCAACAATAACTACAAACATACACCAGACAGACATCATCATCGTTGGAAATAGACCTCGTGTCATTCCAAAAGACGCACATGGGCGTCTGCACCGAGGAGCGCCCTGTGATGCATTGGGTAAGTTATCGATAAGTTATTCAAAGATCGATAACGTAATAGCAACTTACTGAGCTCAAAATATAAATGGATTGAAGCATTACAACAACAACTCAAAACTCTCAGACAATTAACTCCCTTTAAGTTTGTTATCGATATATCAATCCTTATCCTTAGATAATCCTTAGATCAATGACACGTAGAGCAATGCCAAGCTCTATAGCTACATTTTCGATATCAGTGGAGTAGTTATTTGTCGATACATAAAAGCCAATCGTCTTAGTAAGTAATGCAATAGATCGATAAATCGATAAGTTAATAGCATGCTAAAATAAATGAGCTATTTCAAAATGCTTGCAACTTAATAACCTTTGAACACAAGCCAAAGGTCATCGATTTATATAACATACAACATATTTATTATTTTTATATATGCCAAAACATTCAAAAGCTATAAATCTATGGATAAATCAATAATTTCATACAAAAACTCTTTAAATAAATAAGCTAAAACTATTTTATTCTCGAAAAACTTATACTAATAATTGAAAAGAAAACAAATATTTTTCATTCATACAATGCCTTTTAAAAATATCGATAAATCGATCATTTTTGTAGCTCTGTAGTAAAAATAA
This sequence comes from Drosophila hydei, assembly GCF_003285905.1. Lineage (NCBI taxonomy): Eukaryota > Metazoa > Arthropoda > Insecta > Diptera > Drosophilidae > Drosophila > Drosophila hydei. The sequence continues at coordinate 148,892 of NW_022045837.1, read as the reverse complement.
AATATTTTATAACTCTAAATAGTATAAGCAATCTCATAGATATATAGCTAACTGCACTGATGTTAAGAACTTGCATTAAATATCTCCCAAAGATCGATAAATAGATAGATCATTACCATAGCTATACAAGCTGATTAATGTAAAAAGTTTTCAAGCTAGAAAAACTTTCAATTAACATTGAAAAACATAGCTAAATTCATATCCCTAACTATGTCCAATTCCCAAAGATCGATAGTTTAATACGACTCCCCTTTCAACGATAAACTGACCTTAAAGCATTCTCGACAAATTTCTAAAACGTTTTTAATTCTGATTTCAACACGCTCAACCCAAAAAAAATTGGTTTGAGTCAGCATCAAAAGCAGTCGCATCAGGTCTTTGGTCGCTGATTAATTTGTGATTTATCTCGCGCTCGGGTTACAAATGTTATCAATGCCAGACCAAAAGCTACGACTCCTATCGATCCACAGAGACAGCCGCAGCGACTGAAACAGAGACAGAAGCGGGACTACGAGCAATCGAAGCGCAGTTAGCGATAAGAAAACCCCCTTGTGCATTTTGTTTTCAGTGACAACGCAACAGATCATGAATTGACTTTAAGTACGCTCTCGCCCCATCCCTTCTCCTCTCCCTCTCCTCACTCTCTGTGTTTTTGTTGTCATGGGTCGATAGCGAAATCAGTTGCCAACAATCAGTTGGAAAGAGCTTACTTACAGCTTATGCTATGTAGATTGTAGATATGTTTTCTATAGATATTTAGCTTCGTGATGAGAGAAAAGATGTTGCTAATGCAAATGCAAATAAATATTAAGCATACGCTAGGTTGAACGATATTGAAGTACATTTTATTGAAATTTATTGACTGTAAAATAATTTTATAGTGTTTTTCATCTATGGCTTTGGCTGTCTCTCTACTTCTTTTCAGTTATAAATCGATATTTTGCAATATTATTTTTTTTTATAAATGAATCGATTTGTGAACAGTATATGAATCGATATACATTATCGATACTTTGTTTTCCTAGTTTCACTTCTTAGCTAAAAGCAGAACTATGAATGGATGTATTATCAATATTTTGCTGTCCAAATCCATTTAGTTCTGAATACATCTATTTATTATTCATATTTTGCCTTTATTCTTATAAATCGCTAGTTTAGATTAATCAATTGAACTTACTGCTTCACTAGACGCCCATTCAGTTATATATATCAGATTTATAGGCTCTCTAGCCATGCATAATAAACTATCTATAAAGCAACAACAGAAAGAAGACGACAGCCGAGTAAAAGGGTTTACATGATATGCGTTTTATAATTCGTAATTCGTAATCGGTTTAAGCGCTGAAACTACAGCATGACTTGCTTTATAGCAGAAGTAGAAAACAAAAGCAGGTAAAGAATGTTGCGGCCAAATATATTTGACAGTTTTTTAGACGCGTTCATGAAATAAGAAAAGAGTACATATATTTTATGGAATATCCGACTGAAGATTTAAAAGTTTATTTATGTATATAATTTCTGCATTAGTTACTTCTAATTTGGTTAAGAAAATGAGTTAACTCTTTAAATATTACCCCAAAATTAGATAAAGATCAAAATTAATTCTTTGATACTGATTAACGTAGACATTTTGTTGTCGAACTCAAGAAACTGCTAGACACGGAAGTCAGGGTATTCGCCAGTTGATCATTACCGCTAGAGCAGGCTGACTTGCTAATACAAATAAAGCTTTCATTACTGCTACAAAGAATTTTAAATATTTCTTCTCATAATCTTTAATTATTACAAATCAATTCTAATATATAAAATATTTTAAAAATTACTTGACTCTGCTTGATCAAATTGAAATGTTTCAAGCAGCAGGTTTCAACATTAAGCGTAAAGCACCTTACCTAAGTTTCCCAGTTAACAAAAAGCTACAAAAGAAGTTTGTATCTTACGTCTTTTGTCTAAATTTTGCCAAATTGAAGTTACAATTTTCTTCTTTTTCTTCTATTTTTTGGTATATCTTCCCATTTTTAGGCACGCTTCAGGCAACAAATCAAGCCATCAAATTGCACAAATAAAAAAAGTGCACAAGAAGCAGCCATTGCCTATAAGAAATGTGGTCAGGCCATTTTAGTTGGGGTATTATGTGTGTAGTTGTTGACCAAAAGAAATAGAAAAAATGTTGAAATATTGCCAACTAAAAATGGCAGACAGCAAAATGTTGCGTTTTGTGTTTACCCCCAAAGGTAAAAACCGATGTCTGACCAAACAGAGTCGAAAAAAAAATGATTAAAAAAATGTAAAAAAAAATGATAAACAACAACAAAATTTGTATTAAAACAGCAAAGAAAAACAAGCAAAGATATTGCAATTGGCTGCCAATGACTGCTTCATACTCGTTCGTATTACATAAAAATATAAGATTCAATAAAATTTCTTTACTTTAAAATTTGTGTAGCCACAGTCGGCGTAACATCTACTGGGTCTATCTTTGGATAAGTTCAAATATAGCTAAATTTATATATTTTTTGATTTGCCACATCCCAATGCAGATAACTATTTGTAGATAAATTCAATTATGGTAAACCCAACTGCAGAACTTAAGAATCCTAGCTCCAAGGCTGCGGAGTTTTCTTTAATATGTAGATAAATTGAATTATGATGCAACTGCTGAACTTAAGAAGCCTAGCTCCAAGGTTGTTGAATAAACAGTTTCTTTAATTAATCACGGCTCAAAAGAAATGAATATATTAATAATTTAGTTAATCTATAGAAGTGGCCAACAACAAGTAAATTACATTCAAATTGTGGAAGCTATGGCTTTGATCAAAGTGAAAGAAGCTCATAACTTTATGAAAGTATATAAATATATAATATATAAATATATATTTATGTATATTTATATATATATATAACTCTCACAAAAGTACAACTCGACATAAAAACCAATATACTCCCCTTTCGCTCAATCTAAACGAGTATAAGATGACAAAATAAAAATGAAGTTTTTGGTTTTAGTCGAAAAAAAACCTGTCATCCTTCTAAGTAAACACAGAGCCAAACAGTTGAAAACTATTTTCAACTAATTAATCAAAAAATAAGTAAACTGGAGCATCGATGATACGTAGCGACTCGCCAGATCTACTCACTATATATATATATATATATATGTATATGTATAAATTGTCTGCAATGTGCGACAAGATGTCTGCGCTTCGTTTCGTACTCGAAAATAATATTGTGGCCACATATTATATATGCAAAACTACGCTCAATGAATGGGGCATATAGAGGGGGCGGTGCCTTGGGTTAAGTTTTCAGGCATCTGTCGTTGTTACGCCCGCTCCCCCGGCACCCTTTCCACCAACTCCACCCCTAACCCAGCTGCTCGTCTTTCAAATGTCGCGCAACGTTTTCTTGGAAAAGTCAGCGGCAGCAGCAGCAAACAGCAGAAAAAATTTTGCCTAATTGAAATTAACTTTTGCCGCCGCCATTGAAAATTTCATGCATCATTTTGTGGCACATATCCTTTTGAGATGCATTTGTGAAGAAATTTGTGAAAAATTTTCGAGCTGAGTGAAACGGAAACCAAGCGATGAAGACTTTTTACTTCAAATGAGAATACACGAAATATGAAAATATGTGAAGAATTATGAAAATATATAGAAACAAATTTTATACAATATATATAAAATAATCTAAAGTTTATTCTTCTCTTATATATTTCGTATTTCTGTAGCTTGGGAAACCAAATCAATTTACGTAAAAATATTTATTTCGAAAATCTTACGAAAACAAGAGAATCAAATATAAATAAATATGAAAACAGGAAAATGTCATTTATTTGAAATACCAAAAATACGAATACCAAATTCTTTTATGACTACATATTTTTAATTTGTAAAAATTGGATTTCGTAAATACAAAATATTAAAAAATATAAAACAATAAAATAAAAACAAAATAGTAAAAAATTATTTGAAAAATATAAATATAATAAAAATATTAATATAATATAATATAAATTTAATTAAGCATTAATAGAAATAAATATGATGCATATAAAATATTAATATATATATATATAATTAAATATCAATAGAAATAATTAATAATTAATTTAAACAAAAAGATACTCATTCTGCTTGTTCTGCTTCTTCTTTTCATTAACTCTACAGCAGCAGAGCGCAAGATTTCTTGGGCCCGGCGCAAGGGAGAAAAGTTTAACACCACCTGTAGCACATCAAGGGAGCAATCAGTGCGGCAGTGCTGCAGGTGCAAATAATAATAATAATAATAACAACAATCATCATCATCATCATCCATTGTTTCGCACATGCTCGACGTCATCGTGCCCAGATATTTGTGATCAGAGTACAAAGCCATTTGGCAATGCATACGGCAGCGAGTCATATAGAAGGTGAGAGAAAATCACTCAGACATAAGCCCAGCCGTAACTCAACTCAACTAAACTATCTCTATCTCTACCTCTATCTCTGTCTGTGTCTATAGCTATGAGACCGCCGATCGCGCCACATTTGAGGACTCTGCGGCTAAATTCTCAATTAGCCGCAGTCGCACGGATTGCACGGAGGTCAGCGATGAGACCACATCGGGCATATCATTTAAAACGGAACCCTTCGGTCCACCCAGCAGTCCTGAATCCACCAACGATAGCAAAGTAACCCGCAATCCAGACGATTGCGCCGGCTGCGGCCGACAAATACAGGTAAGTGCAAGAGAGATAAAATGCTTGTGCTAGTGAGAGAGAGAGAGAGAGAGAGAGAGGAAGAAAGAGAGAGAGTGTGTGTGTGTGTATTAGTGTTATCCCTGTGGTGAGCATACGTTTGAGGATAATTACATATTGCCGTCGGCTTAAGAAGCTGTGAGAAAAACTTATTGAATAAGAGATTGCGAGTGTAGAGTAGAAAGGGTTTGATAAGCACAACTTGGAGTTTATATATTTAAGAGTATTTAGTGTGAATTTTACGTACGCAAAACTATTATTATGTTAATATAAGCGGAATAGTTACTAAAGTTACAAACTATTCAAGCTATTTACTTTAATTGGCTTTTAGTCATTTTTGTATTGTCAAGCTTTGGTAAGTTTTGCAGGCTTGAAGACATTCAAAAGTTGATTATTACTAATCACAGAGAAGACGATTAAATACAGAAATAAAGTAAAACTAAACGTATTTGATAATTTCGATCTTTGCATAAGATAATAGCCTAGAGGTAGAAACATACTCAGGTACTGATATACAGATAGAGACATTCAGATGAGCACTGAAAAAAAACTTTATGGAATAGAAGACAATAAAAGACAAATATTCCAAAAGCTGCACATTTCATAAATTAAAATCTAATTTATCTTTAAAGATCAAATGTCATTATAAGAATCAGCTTAATTGAATTTCTAACTGCTTGTTACATAAAGTAAGTCTTTGGCCTCATTGGGCTGCTTTATAGAGCTTAAAGGATTCAAAACTGCGAAAGATACAGTTTATTTTCGCTGTGCCACGCCCTCAATATAGGCTGTCAACTGTAAACCAATTATAAATATATTTTGCTTCTAGCACTAAAGCCTGAAAAGTTACAGCTTTGCCAAGCGTCTTATGAGTATAGACATATAAACTTTATATTGGTATAAAAGAGATGTCTATACATTCATACACATATATTTCAACTTTCAAATCTCTAACATTCCAGAAAATAATATAATATTTTCCAATTTCCCACGCCTCAAATGGGCGTATCTTAGCTGGCAGTAGATACACCAAATTTCAAGTCTCTAACTTACTACGTACAAGACACATTGGCAGATTGTCGTCCTCTCACAACACCAATATACTCTTCTTCCTTTGTGAACGAGTATATAAAGAGCAGCAGCATGTATCCATATCGCTTTCAAGTTCCTCCCAGTTCAATCGACAGTTCACTGCCATTGCTTGAAGCTATATCTTCATAGCTGCACTTAATTTATTTACCTGTTTTGTCTTTATTAATATGTAAACACCTTAATGACTTAAACAAAGACAGTGAATCATGCATGGGAAAATGAGTATAAGTATATACACACATGTATAAATGAACATGTTATTATATCAATTAATATCAAAATGTGCTAAAAGCAAGGCAGTTGCTTAAGCAGCTCTGATATTATATGCATAAAGACTATTTTTATTGCGAATAGTAAATTGAATATTCGTATAAAAATTGCTTACATATTTAGAATATATACATATATACATAGACTATTTATTTATGCTTAATTTTGCAGGATCGTTTCTACCTCTCCGCTGTGGAAAAACGCTGGCATGCCAGCTGCTTGCAGTGCTATGCATGTCGCCAGCCTCTGGAACGGGAATCCTCATGTTATTCACGTGATGGCAACATTTATTGCAAAAACGATTATTATAGGTAAGTTCAGACCTTAAAAGCTACCAAAAGTGCCAATTCCGTTGATTCTAATGTGAATGCAACTGCAGATATTGCTGCCGCTGCTGCCGCTGCTGGGAAGCATTCATTCACTCAGTCAGTCAGTCGGGCTTAGGGTCTGCATCAGATAAAAAACCACCGACTGCATGCCAAGACATTGACTAGAAAATGATTGCCAAACACGCAAATGAAATATTTATATGCATGCATTGTTTTTTCTGCCTTGCTTTTTGCACCACTGTGCGAAGGCTAGCCTGGCCTAGCCAGTCAATGCTTGGTGACGGCAATAAGCAGACCGCGACCGCTGCGAAAGACACCACAGTGCCAGCTAGCGCTCCAACAGCGCCCCCACAACGCCGCCAGCGCCTCGTCCTGCCCCCTTCACCTAGCTCACTTTGTTTGTGCCCCTCAGCTGCAGCTTTTTAGCTCATCACCTCTTGCTCTGCTGTAGCTGCTGCTCACCTCACCTCATCGCCTCGTCGCCTCGTCGCCTCTCTCACGCCCTCTCTCCTAGCTTCGCCTGGCTGCATGGACCTGCGTGTGGTTCTGCTGCTTGCTTGCATTCCCATTCCGCGTTCAACGTTTCTCAAGAACGTTCGTTCGCTCGCTCACGCTAGACACCGCCGCTGTTGCAGTTGCAACAGTTGCCAGACTATCAAAGCCCAGCGCCTCGGTGGCTGTCTGCGGCTTTTAGAGGTTGACACTCTGCGCTTGGGTGGCTGCTAAGCTAGGAAGCTGTTGCTGTTGCTGTTGCTGTTGCAGTGGCTGCTGCTGCTGCTGTAACGCGATTTCACGCGCTGCAAGCAACACGCGAGATTAAAACAACAGCAGCAGCAGCAGCATGAACAAAATGAAAACAGGTTATAATTATGCCAAATTTCAGACACACACCAACACACACACACACACACACACATTGGCTACGCCTACAATTTGTTGTGGCACGGCAATTAAAGCAATCTCTGCAGGTTTGCCAAGCCAAAAGCTTTTCTTCCAGCAACACCTGCTGGCAGCCAATGCGTAAATCAGAAACTTTATCATTCATGCAGTCAGCAGAGGAAGCGATGGCAGTGGCATCATTTGACGCATGCAGCTACATGGCTTGCAACATAAATCGAATGCAAGTCACGCTCGTCACTCGTATTTCCTCTCAAATGATTCTTGTGACATTTATTACCGCTCCATATTTCAAAATACGCAGTCGCGCAGTCGAATGCTGCATGCTACATGCTACATGCTACATGCTGCATGCTGCATGCTGCATGCTGTCTGCTTCCCCTTGCGCAACCGCTTCGCTTGGCTTGCACCAAACACACACACAGACTTGCTCTTTGCCGCCATGTCATGTCATACAATAGCCTCCACAATCCACAATCCATTCCGCCGTAATGTTTCATTTCGTTTCATTCCGCCGGCAATGCAGCCTGGCTGCCTGGCTGCCTGCCTGCCATTATCAATCAAATCGAAAGCAAGACCCTACCTCCCTGCCCGCCCTCTCTCTCTCTCCCTCGCTCATGGCCCGCTCTCCCTCGCTCCAACGACAACGACATTCTTTGTTGATTTATAGAGCTGATGTCAAATATGACAACGCCGACTCGACAAAGTCGTCGCACTGTCTTTTTTCTCATTTTTTTTTGGAGGGGTCCAAAATTTATGCCCTATGCACCGTTAACTCTGTGGGGCAAATGTTGTGGGTGTGCGCGAATCTCTCTCTCTCTCTCTCTCTCTTCCTCTTGAAAAATCATCAACGCATCAGCGCAATAAATTCATGTTTTGTTAAACTGAATACGAAGCGTTATAATTCATTTTAAAATTATAAAAACATGAAGGCAAAAATGTGTCTGGGGAATGCACAAAAATGTAATGTTCTCTTATAGATCTTTTGATTTCTGTTAAATATGAGAGATCTTTTTCAATAAATAAACTCAATATTTGGTATTTTGAAATATATTTAGACACATTTGTAAAAAGAATCAAACAAGTTGAGCTTCTTAAGCGAAAGCTCTCTGATAAATAGTAAATAAATTCTTACTCAATTTCTTATGATCATGAAAATCATCTACTTGAGTAGATATTTTAATTTTTAATAGAAATCTAAGATTTTGTATACAAAAACTTTAGTTTAAATTTAATTGATAAAAACATTTTATATAGCCAAAAACTCTATAATTAAGAGCAGTCCATTAAAGTAATTTTCTGATATGTTACTTTCTTTTATCTAATGCTCATTCTTCTTGCTTTAAGTTCATTTGCAGTTCATCTAGATTTTTTTAAGATTTTTCTGATTTTTTTTTAAATAAATTCATTTTTTCATTTTATTTCTTTAATTCTGACTTTGTTTTCACATCTTTAAGTCCAGCCCAAGTCAGTCTATTCTAAGTCTTACACACATCCATACAGATCAACTCTCTACCCTCTCCACACAATTTCTAATCAAGTTGAAACACATAATCAGAAATATCTCCTTAAAGCCCACTTGAAAGTCAACTTAAATATGCTTAAAATGTTGTCTTAATTACCTGTTCAAAGTAGCCAGTTTTAAATACACTTAAAAGCAGACCACATATTAACTTGGCTTTTATAAGTCTTTTCGGCCATTGGCTGAAATGAAAACTCAATTCACTTTATTGCCGGCTTATTGACAAAAAAATACACACACACAGAAAAAACTTGGCATTAAAACATTTCCATAGAAATTTCAATAGAATTTTGAAATCGTATTTGTCTGCTCGTGTGTTGCGGTCAAAGCAGGTCAACAGTAATTATTATTGAAAAATAAGTACACATACATACCTAGACATGCACCCACACACACACACACGTAGGCAAGTGTCGTATATATTTGCAAAATATATATTTTCAATTAAATATGTTTTTCGTGCTGATAGTCAATGAGGCGACCCCAACAAAGTATTTAATTTAAGTTTCAATAGGTCAGACACACACACACATATATATATATATATGTATATATATATATATATATATACATATTTATATATATATGCATATATATGATATGTATATACACAGCAGATTCGCTTTGATTATTAATATGCCTAGTTAGCTTGTAAAGATCATTAGGTTATTTCTAATTTGAACTTATGTGCATAGATATTTACATTCCCTTTAATTGCATGACCAATGTCTTAAGGGTTGAATAATTTTGGTCATATTTTGAATAAATGTGTGAATTTATGATAATAAAATTATATTTTAAGGAGTGCTTACATTTCTTATGTTGTCTATTTAACATTTGCATATCTATAAAAAAAAAACAAATACAAATGAAATAAAAATGTCAACCAGATTTGTTATGAATATATTTATAAAGGTTGAAACTGTTGGAAGATGTTCAAAATATATTTAAAATATAAATAATAATTTTGAAGGACATCTAAAATACAGCAGGCATTATTTAATAAAAGCTTTTAATTTAGAAAGAATTTAAAAATTATAAATAAAATAATAAGACGTCCAAAGTGCAACTGCAACAACTTTAGTAGTCCCATTTTACAGACTGAGGAATATATCTATCGATATGCTACGATTGTAAAGGTCAAACTTATAAAACCTTAGGTTGATGCAGATGTATGTGTATCAAAATCGAAGTCCTTAAGTTCATATAGTAATTTTCTGTATGACTTATATCCAAAAATTTTAAAGTTTTACTAAACGCGCGCTTAAATAGCTAAAAAGTTGTAAAATCGAGATATCAGATTTATTAGTTGTCATAAAAAATTATTAATTATTTGTAAATTTAAATAAAAAAATAGTAAATTTATGATCAATCAATTTATGATTAGATGCATAGAAATAAATATTTTATATATTTTATATATATAATATATATAAGAAAAAATTTAGAAAAACGTAAAGAATTTATTTAATTTTTTTTATATATTAAAAAGTTGTGATATATATAAATATAGTGTATATATTTATATATATATATTTTACAATTTCTTAAAATAAATTTACATTTTTCTACATTTTTTCCTTAATACAAAACATATTTTTTTATATCTATCTATATATATAATAATTTGAAATATTAAAGAAATTAATTATTTTAAATATACATTTTTTAATAAAACTTTGTAATTTAAATATTGATATATTGAAACTAAATTTGAATAAATTTATTTTATTTTATTTATTTATTTAAAATTTGTTCTAACTATTTTAATATTTCCAATAATCATAATCTACAAATTATTTTAAAATCATATTAAATTCAATTTCAAATTCCTAACAAAAAGAATTTTCAATTCAAAAACTAGTTATAGCCATTCCCTTTTGCCTTTGGCCTATGTCTAGATTTCTTACATTTTACGCATGTTTAACTCGCGCTTTGTGTATCTCCCTTTCACTCCCTCTATATTTCTCATTTTACCAATTGACTTAACTTGTTCTTAACTGGGATTTAACAAATTTGATTTCTGCGGTCGGCATTTGGTATTTGAAGCCAATAAACTTCAAAACAAAGCATCTAGATAAGCAACAACAACAACAGCAACAGAAACACATGTCACATTGGCTGCTGTTCGAGTCGAGTTTTCTAGCTAAGCTACAGATACAACAAATATATCAACCGGCATATACACATATGTATATATAACATTTTTTGTAGCGCTAATCGGACCATCAAAACATATGTTTGCCACTGTTGCGGTGTTAACTATATATGTCTATATATATCAATGTATATATATCTGTATGTGTGTGTATATATTTTGGTATATATATTTGTTAGCTGCTCATAATTCCGTTGTTTTTAAGCTTGGCCAGGCAAATAATTGGCTTGTTGTGGCTTACATTGAAGCCGTCGCTTGCCGTTGCTGCTGCGGCACTTAAGCTCGCCTCTCTCTCTCAGCTGCTCGCCCCTGCTTGCAGCTCGTTGACATTTTACAATCAGGCAATGTACCTGTTTCGCTCGCCAATTCTTGTTTTTGCTGCCAGCCAACAGCAGCAGCCACAAATAAGGGGGCAAGAGCTGTAAAAATTGTTGGCTGTCACCTCGTTTTCTGCATATTTTCGTGGCCATCCTGGCAGCGACAACGTCATAAAAGTCCAACTCAACCCAGCTGAACTCGGCTCTTATCTATCATGATGATGTTGCTGCTGATGCCAGAGCGGATAAGCTGCAGGCTGGCAGCCAAGCAGCCGAGCAGCCGAGCAGCCGAGCAGCAGCAGCCCCACCACCAGCAGCAGCAATACAAGTAAGAGTGCTCTAGTCGGGTGTGATCGACTAGGAAATACCTTAACAACAGAAATTAGCTGTTGATTTTAACATTCTGTTCTCAAAATGTGCTTACGAGCAACTTAAACTCTTCTTATTTTAAAGTTTTAGTTTCATTAATAATAATTAATAATTTTTATCTATAATAATAATATATATAATATATAATAATAACATATATATATATTAAATCAGTCTGAATTTGTACATACCTAATGACAATCTGGATACCGAAGGAGATATGTCTAGCTCTTGAAGTCTTCGAGTTATGCTGAAATAACCAAGAGATTTTTAATTATATAACAGATTTAAATATGTAATTTAAATATTTCAAATTCAATTACATTCATCTGTTTACTCTGCAAGAGAATTTGCATATCAAATTTCATACCTCTAGATGTTGAAGTCTTCGAGTTAAGCTCAAAAGACCAAGATCTTAAATGGTTTCTTATCAATAGGAAATAGAAGGAGAACTCTAAAATTTATATACAATAATATAGGAATATATAAAACATAATTTAGGTCTCTAATATTCGAGTCTATATAACTTGAGCTTGTTATCCTAAGCCCTAAGCCTGTCTCTGCCTGTTGCATTCATTCACACCTAATTCAAATGCCCCATTTACCCTATAGCAATGGCTATAAAAAGCGCTTCAGCGTTATCGCAGCATCTTAATACACACACACACACATACATATACATATATATACATATGTATATACAGCAGAGTTACTCCCCTTGGGGCGACCGCCGTGGTGTCATAATTTTTATGTGTGTGCTCCCCAGCAAGATTTCTGATTGGCTTCGTTATCAGAGCAGCGCAAGAGCACAAAACGCAAAGCACAAAAGATAGATAGAAAGAAAAGGCAGGGAAAAATAAAAGAAGAAAAAAAGTATGGAAAAACCGTATCATAAAATAATATAAAATGCGCAGCGAAATGTCTTAATCAGCGACTAGAAAAAAAGTGTTAGTGAGAATAACAGAACGAGGGTGAGAGGCTGAAAGAGTGACGAGAAAAGGGGGCAGCGTTACACAGTAAAAAAAGGGTAAGACGGGCATGTGTAAAAAGTTTTTGGCATAAAATGTTTACAGTTTTGAAAGTCAGCCAAGCGCAACCATTTAATTGTGGCCAACGAATGGCCAAGAGATACTCGAGCACCAAATTTATGGCCAGCCTCAAATCGCGCGTTATGCAATAAAATAATTTTCTTGTTGTAGCTCGAAGCTTGCAGGAAAATATATGTAAAAAAAATTACTTTAGCCCAGCGCCCCATGTAAAAAACAAAAATAAATAGAAAATCTACAGAATTCATTAAGCAAACAGCTAGAGAACTACAAAAAAAAATTTAACTGAAAAAGAGCTAAAGCAAAGCAAATGAAATTGAAAGAAAAAAATCAGTTGAGAGCAAAAACTGAAAGAAAGAGTGCTCTAGTTGGAAGTGCACAACTCGGAAATACCCTGCCAACCCATTGGCTTTCAGAGCAATCAGGATAAATTATCAAAAATATTTTTTTTTTTAAATTCATCAAATTGGTTCGCTTTAGTTCTTAAAACGAGTCAAAAATGTTCGTAACTGTATATAAACTTTAAACGATTTTATATAAATGATTAAATTTATCGATTATTGTATAGAAACAAATTTGTGCCTGCTATAGAATCTCACAACTTTAGATCTTTATAGAGTCGCGCAGATGCTCTAGTTTCATAATGATTTTGAACCGATTTGAGTGATTTAAAACATCGATTTTGTGTGCTGTCATGAAATTGATAAACGATATCGATAAGTTGTTGAAACTTACTGGATTTGTTCGAGTCTCTAGCTCTTGCTTGTCTCAAGGAGATACCCTGAGCCGCCTTACTAAATTTTGATAACGTTTTTATGATCGATTTTTATAATCGATTATCGATGAGCTTTTCGGACTATATGTAAAATTATAAAATTATCGCTCTAATCTTCGTCTCTATTTTAATGAAATCGTTATCGAGTATATACAACAAATTTTAGCGTGGCCTGCTATAGGCTAACCTAGTTCAGGTCGCTGTTCAGCCAGTCGAACGATCGACCACGCCTCCTTTTACCTGTTACAGGCACTTGCACAAAACATAATACCCAGTGCAAACACATTCAAATGGGTATTAAAAAGAGTAGTTAAACAGCCAAACAGTTTAACGATTCTATCTCACGACGCTTTTTTATGTGAGACCAGCTCTGGCAGCCCAGCCCCGCCACCCCCTAGCTGTGGCACGCCCCCTCTGCCACACACACCTACCAACTCACAGCCACACAGCAGGCAGCGCACTCATCAAAACAAAAAAACCTGAGCAATGGTGAAGGCAAACCAGGAGAGGAAGAAAAAATATGTGTATAAAACCTGGCTGAGAAAAAAGCGCAGTATTTATTTTTTATGAGCACTTGTCAGCGATCCCATGTAGCGCCGTCGTCAGCAAAGCCAAGCCAGACATCAGACACGGCACATATATATGCATATAAACATATATGTGTATGAGATATCTCTCCACATACATATGAGTGTTCAGCTTGCATTAAATAACTATAATCAATGAGTGCAAAAAAGAAAAAAAAAAAATAAAACGAGATGTGTTAATCACAAAGCAAAGGCAATTGCAACAAATGTGATTTTAATGGGCAGCAAATTAAAGTGAAAAATATTTAGACTTGTAATAGATAATATGACAAATAACTGAGGGTTATTAGAGCTATAATAAGTTATATGACACAAAATTGCAGCGAAATTGTAGATGTCTCTGTTTAGAGCCAAAACTAGATACGGCTATAGCCAATCATAAAACATAAGCTTCGACGGCTATAGTAAAAAGCTTATTTGCAATTCAAATCTGTTGATTTATAGCTAAAAAATAGCTATTGTGCAAATTTCTATGGGATAATTAGTAGATATAAATAAAAAATTATAAAAAAAAACATTCATAAAAGCAGATGGTCATAAAAGCAGAGAGAGAGAGTAGTAGTAGTAGTAGTAGTAGTAGTAGTAGTAGAGAGAGAGAGAGAGAGAGAGATTAGTAGAAGTAATAATAGAGAGAGAGAAAGTATTAGTAGTTGCAGTAGAAGTAGAGAGAGAGAAAGAGAGATAATATAGATAGAGACAGAGAGAGAGAGAGAGAGAGCGAGAGTTGTACTATACTGAGAGACATAGAGTAGTACTATAGAGACAGAGACAGAGAGAGAGAGAGAGAGAGAGAGAAAGAGAGAGAGAGGATTAATAATTGGAGTAGTAGTAGTAGTACTGAGAGAAAAAGAGAGATTAGTAGAAGTAATAATAGATAGAGAGAGAAAGTATTATTAGTTGAAGTAGAAGTAGAGAGAGAGAGTAATAATATAGATAGAGACAGAGAGAGAGTTGTACTATACTGAGAGAGATAGAGTAGTATTATAGATACAGAGAGAGAGAGAGAGAGAGAGGATTATTATAGAGAGAGAGAGAGAGAAAGCAAGCGATAGCGGGGGATAGATTAGCTCTATACAGATATAGAATTAGAGACAGGGAGTGGTAGAAGGACTTCCAAGCTACTCTTTCGACAGATTGCGACTAGAAAATACACAGAATCTAATGCTGATCGCAAGCAACCTGGCTATAAGCCACAATAAGCGAAGACTTAAGAGACTGCATCCTCTAGATAATCTTAGAACTAGTTAAGATAGTAGCAATAAGCGCAGAATTATTCGCATATCTGCCCTCCCATTAGATAAGGTTTAGAGCTAAATGCGCTATAGAGTCTAAGACAAAACGCTGCAACTAAATAAATAAATATCAAAAATAAAAAAATGATGAAAGTATTTTATTCATCGTTATCTTTTTTGTAGAGAATATCTACTTCTTTTATAGACAGTTAGCCTAAACAACCGACGCCCAGTATAAACTGTCTCTGAAAGTGCCTAACTTCAATTTCATAGACAAACAAGCAGGGCTAGATCGAATCAACTGCTCATCTAGCATATATATCATGCATAGATATCATCAATAATACAAATATACTTATCATATGCGTTAACAGCTTTAGACTCTTACCCAAAGCAATAGCCTCGATCACCTATTTTCAATGAGATCGTAGTACGAATAATTGATTTGTTCCCATGTTATATAGAAATCGATAACCAGTTTTATTTAGTTTTATCGATTTCTATATAAAAATTGATAATCAGTTTTATGTAGTTTTATCGAATTCTAAAGTCAAGTGCAATACTTCTTAAGAAGCTATACACCTATTAGGAGCTATCTAATTTCACGCAAGCAAGATCCTTTCTTAAGAAATTTCTGCTGATTAGAACACATCATTACCACTCACTTAGCTAAGTTTTCTATTGCAATGTAGACCACTGTGTGACCCAAGCACGCTCAAGTGGTTGTCGGTGGTTGTCGGTGGTTGCATTCAAGCCGCAACGTTTGAGCCAAGTCGCTCGCTTCGCTGGTCAATCGCTTAACCTTTTTATACTTAGCCACGTCTTAAATGCTATCGCCCTCTCTCTCTCTCTCTCTCGCTCTCTCTCTCCCTCTCTCTTTCTGTAGGGTAAACAACACAGCGGCGCGATAATTAAAATGTTTAATGGGCATCTTAAAACAGCATTTTACGCCGAATTTATGTGCTCTCCGCATAGAGCCCAAACATCAAACACTTGAGACCCTTCGGTTATCCAAAGAAAAGACAACACAAGAAATAATTCAAAAACAATGGGGCGCTAATCTAATCAGCTAAACTATAAAAAAAATTATACATGCGATTTCGGTGAGCATCAGATGCACAAGTTCCTGGAAGCCGGAAGAGGCCTATTAAAGAACGTTTAAACATTTTAATTTCGTATGTAAATTTTAAACTATTTAGCTTAAAAGATCAGACACATCAACAGTTAGGTTAGGCTTTGAGGTTATGTATTGAGAGTTGAGGTTATGTGCGGGAGTTGAATCTATTAGGGAACGTTTAGAGACTATTATACAAATGTAAATGAAACAATTTAGACAATTTCGACTATATTTTAAAGCAGGTAAAATTTGCATGTTGAGGTTATGTTTGTGCATTGAGGTTATGTACGGCTGTAGCTATTAAAGAACTTCAAACCCTGTTTTTATACGAATGTAAATATAAATTTAAGCAAGCAGCAGCGCATTAACAGTTTTGCTTTTAACTTATGTGTAGTAAGTTGAGGTTATGTATGGCGATCTGCGCTTAAATTGAATATATTAAGAACTGGCTCAGCACTTTTATTTCAAATGTAAATAGAAACAGTGAGGGGTAAATTACTGGCCTTAATATCACATCAAACAGTTTACAGCTTGTTGAGGTTATGTTTGTGCATTGAGGTTATGTTCGGGAGCTCGCTATAAAATGATGTTTTAAGCATTTTAATGTATTTGTTCGGCAGCTATGGCATGTTGAATCTATCAGGGAATGCTTTGAAATTTTATGATATAGAAAAATATTAAATTCTAGAGGTGAATCAATGCTTTGAGGTTAGGTTTTTGGACATTAGATTTAATCAAAATGTGAATAAAAAGAGTTTGTTAGGATGGAGTCTTTAAGACTTAAGGAATTGAGTTTATGTTAAGTTTATTCAGAATAGTTTTAACATAAATAAATCGTGATAAGCAGAGCCTGTTGCAGCTCGCTAACTTCCCGTTATTACTGCATGGGCTTCTGCAGTGCTTGCGGCTTATAGCTAATCGCTTAGCAGGCATCGATCAGCCCAAAACGCAACAAAAAAAAGACAGCAAAACAAACTAATTTTCCAGCACATTAAGCACACAAATCTCAGCTAAAAAAACCAAAAAAAAAAAAAAAAAAAAACTTGTCGCGCTAAGCCAATACCCGGAATACAAATAGAGTCGAAAAAAAAACTAGAGAGCGTATAGAAGTAAATGCAAATAATTATTGTATATATGTTTTTTAGACAGGGGCAACAGCAGCAGCAACAGCAGCAACTGCAACTGCTGCGACAGAGCCTAGAATCGAATTAACGCCACGGGGCGTACGCTCTCACGAAATCCCAAACAAAATATATTTGAGTTTTTTTTTTGCAAACTTTGAACGGGGTGGCGTCTGGGAAATCCATTTGCTGTTTGTTGTTGCTGTTGTTGTTGTTGTTGCTACTTGCCTTGTAATCGGAAGAGCCGAAGCCACAGCGGGTGGCACTTGAAAATAAATATATATATATGAAATATACTTGAGCTGCCGCACGGTTACAAATGCTCTCACGTTACAGTGAAACGTGGCAGCAGCAACAACTCACAAAATCCCCGTTGCAACAACCGGTGCAACAAGCAATGTGCCCCTTTTTCATGTTTTTTTGTATAACAAGAGCAGCCGCCGTTGCCGCCGTTGTTGCCGTTGCTGCTGCTGTTGCCACACGTCGGTTTACACTTCACAGAGCGCTGAGCTCTCTCAACTCATTGAATGTTCCGGGTCTCCGCCTACCAAACATACGGATCCTATTCACCGGGCGGGCTTTGCGCCCGCCCATCGAGTGGCCTTTGCTTGAGTGCGCCACTTAGCCACGATTTCTGTTGTCTGTTATCAGCCAGAGCCGAAGCCGCAGCCGAAGCAAAACCCAAGCCCAAAAAGCTTCATATCTATTTGCGTAATCAGAGGCCCGAAATAAAAAATCAGAAACAAAAACAAAAACAAAAAATCTTGACTTTTTAGTGAAATATAAGCAGAAGCTCACGAGCTCAGGCGACTGAGACGAAAATCGTGGCTATCAGGCAAAGATCTGCAGCAGCTGCTGCTGCTGCTGATGCGGATGCTGATGCTGATGCTGATGTGGATGTGTTTCTGGCTGCTCACATGTGTCGCAGCTTCGCACGCTTCAAGTGCACTCGAAGAAAATATATATCAAGAAAATATACATGCCTCCCTATACAGACATCTATATCTTTATTATTATATTTTTATTTTGAAGCTCGACTTCTTAAAGCACAAAAATAAATTTTAAAATTTATATATATTTTTAGCTGACTTTTAAAATATTTACTTCAAGTATAAACTCTTGCATTTTTTTTATAAACATTTTATTTCCAATTGGAGTCTCTTTAGAAATGAAGAAATAAAAATGTCATTATCTATCTATAACTTTGAATTTTTTATAAAAAAAATATTTCTAATTGGAATATTATTAGTTATAAATTTTCTATAACTTTTAATTTTTTAAATTTTATTTCTAATTGGAATATATTAAGTTATCATCTATCTATAACTATTTAATTTTTTTTTAATTTTATTTATAATTGAAATTTTTTTGGTTATCATCTAATCAACTTTTTAACTCAGAAATTTGTATGCTATAATATTTATTTATGCTAACATATTTTGCATATAATATTTAAGGTTGAGAATTTTAATTTTATGTCTCATTTTCTTATAAGCGCAACCAAAATTAAAGAAAATTTTTTACTTTTCTTAAGCATCTTTATAATTTATTTTTAGTATCCAAATACTAATTCGAAGTATTTAGCTAAATTCAAGACTTTTTATCCATTTATAAATTATTTGAGACTAAAACTCGTTACATAATCCCAATCAAGCAGAAACATATATCTCAAACTTTCGTCCACTTTCGTTAAGATTTTTTTACTCTATCTAAAGTCTTTGCTAACGTTCGTTAAGTAATTTTGTGCTCTTTGTACAACATGCGCCTGCTTTCTTTAAACTAAATACTAATATTCGTTAAGTATCTTTTTACTAAATTTAAAATATTCAATTACTTACGTTAAGTCATGTTTTATTCAACATAAAACTTCCGAACACTGTCATTAAGTTATTTTTATTTTTACTCTATCCCAAACATTCGTTCAGTTTCGTTAAATACTTTTCTAGTCTAAGTCATGCGCAGACTTTCGTTAAGTACTACGTGTCAAGCATTCGCTCACTTTTACTTAACTACTTCATCTAAAAACATTCGTATACTTTCGTTAAATATGTGTAGTCTCTATCTAAAACATTCGTTAACTTTCGTCAACTACTTTTTAAGCTATTGATAGATAATCTTACTTATCTTTTCATATAGATAATTCAAGATAATTCATACTCTATGTGTCACATCTAAATAATAAACCGCAAACAATAGCCCATTTATTTTCGCTCAGTGTACTGGGCAACGCCTCCGAAACAAGTGCAGCACAACAACAACAGCAACAGCAATAACAACAGAGCTGAACGATGTGGTTAACCCAGGCAGTCAGCCGGCGTTTTTAGGTATCGCATCGGTTTTTGGCTCAGCTCTGGGATTGATGTGCGCTATGTGGTGGGAAATAGTAGTGGGGCAGAGGGACACACGGACAGACAGACAGCCACAGCCACAGCCACAGCCAGAAGCCGAAACAGCGACAGCAACAACGACAACAACAGCAACACATCACATGGAATGACATTGAGGCTGTGGGTTCTCTGGACTGCGGTTCCAGCGTGTCCAGAGCGTGTGTGTGTGCGTGTGTGTGCGTGTGTGCGTTTGTGAGAGTATCAGATTTCGAGCGCTCGAAAAACATAATCATATATTAGGCGTTGTCACTTTGACATTTCGCCTGCTCTTTTACATGGCAATAATCATAATTCATTTTTCTCGCTTGCTCTCGCTCTCTCTCTCTCTCTCTGTTTCGCCTCATGTTGGCGCAATAGGCGCAAAAGGGGGCGTGGCAGGTTGAAGAGCGAAGGGCTCTGCGGCTCCACTTACAAAAATAAAGTGGCACGAAATGAAGGCATCGCCGCCACCGTCTTCGGCGTCGCCGTCGTCTGTCTGTGTCGCTGAAACAGTTTTATGAGCTGGTAGCCCAGGCCTTGCGTCGCCTCTCGCACGATGTTCAGCGCTGGCTGCGCTGCATCCATGTTTAATATTATTTATGGGGCTTACCCCTGGCACACACAAGGTATATCCACACATCTCGAGTGAGAGTCTGCGTCTGTGACAAACAAAAATCTCGGCGTCACATCCCAAATAATTTTCAACGAAATTGCGAATGGGAAATGAAAATGCGAGCTGCGAGCTGCGCCGCGCTCTATATAAAAACAAAAAAAAAAGAGAAAAATATGATAAATTTATATGGAATTGTTGCAGTTGGTTTGTCTTTCATTTTCATTTCATTTTCAGCAAAATGTGAGAATGACTCTGTTGAGCGAAGTTGAAGTGAAATGCGCCAATTATTTTGATTAATGTCAAAGAAATCGCGTGTCTTGAGCATTTGATGTTTCCTACTACCCAATTTCTGTGCCCCTGCCCTGCGCTCTGCAGTGTTGGGAAATGCCCGCGTACAGGGTTATCATTGTGTGGCACGAAGCTGCATGCACTGCGCGAAAAGGTGCGTTACTAAGGGTTAATCATTAATTTGTATGCACTTTGGAGCTTCTTTGATTGATGCATTTCAAGTGATTAATGAACTAGTTCCTTTAAATGAACTAGTTGCTTAAAATGAACTAGTGATCAGTGAAAGAAATAGGCAGATTCATGAACTAGTAAGCTGATTTAATGCTTAGTGAACTATGAAACAGTTCATGAACTAGTGAACTGCTTCATTCAACAGAGAACGATGCAATGTAATTGTTCAAAAGCAGCCAGTTCAAATGAACTAGTGAAAATGCTTAGTGATCTGTGAATGAGACAGTTTAAATGCTCAAAACTTAGTTCTTAAAATGAACTAGTTCATGATGCACTCATCAAAATGAGTTTTTGCACTTTATTCAAATGAACTAGTTAACTTGTGAATGAGATAGTTTTGTTGTGCAAAACGAGTCGTTAAAATGAACTGCTGAACGGATTAAGTGAACAATAAAGAGCATTAGTTCATAGCAACTAAATGAATTAATGAACTATTTTAGTTTAGTTCTACATAAAATGAACTAGTAAGGAATCTGTTTATGATGCATGTTCCTGAACTATTCAGTTTGTTCAAGTGTTTAGGAATCTTATGTTCAATTATGACTGAATCTTTAAATTATCATTTTGTTCACGAGCTGAACTAGTGAACAAAATTACTCAAAAAAATAAATTCATGAACTTATGTAGGAATTCCGATCATCTCTGACTATCTCTCTCTCTTTCTCTCGCTCCAACTCTTGCACATACAGCTCTCCAATCTGGTTTCTCTCAGTGTATTGCTTCGATCATTATGACTACTGCTGATTATCTTTGATCTGTCATTTTGCGAAAGTGAAAACAGTAGCGAACGCTCCAAAGTGATGCGCCGACATCGTTGATGCTTATTGCCGACTTCGACTCCAAGCTCGAGTCTGCTGCTGACGTTGACGATGAGTGGGCGTTTTGTTAACGGCTTCATTGTTTGGGTCTAGACTCCCAAAGATCTTGCCGCTGGCCATGATTGCTTTGGCAGACACAGTAGCTCGGCATACAGCATCCAGCTTCCTGCAGCCGGAAAGCATGTTATTAGTTGAGAGGCCATAATTTTGTCTGGCCAAGCGAAGATTATTGCCTACAAAACCTATACAAATATTGTACATATATATACATATATATACATATATATATATAATTTTTTTGGTCGCCTTCGATGTTTTATTACTATCATGCCATATAATTGTGAGCGCTGCTTAGAATTCTTTGGAGTCTGTTTTGCAATTTACATGCGCTATAAATTAAAGAATGTTGTATTTGCTCTATGATCGACTAAGAAAATACCCTGTTTGAAGATTATAAATATTTTAAACATTTTTTTCTTAAGCGAATCTCTTTGAAGTTCTACTTTTACCTTTAAAATTTCGTAAATCTAGCTTAAAAATTGTCAAAGCTAGAAATTTACATAATTCGCACTGCCCGTAGTGGGCGTGGCTTGCTATTGTCCCTCATTGCTGATGAAAGCATACAAGACCATGCTTTAAATCTGAATTCGCCTCGAAACGAATGCAGCGCGCAGCGAATATCTTATAATCTGATGATCTAATTGGATAAACATCAAACATTGTTTTTGTTATTGGCATAGTCGATAGACCAACTAATCTTATTGGATATTAGTATTGCCATGTAAATTGGCGGTTATTAGCTCTAATTGGCTGCAGAACGTTAAGCTATGTTAATAACGCTGCCAATATAAACTATCGATATCGTTGATAGACGAACGTAGAAAAATATTTCTAATTTGCAACAATTAAATATTAAATCATAAATTGTAGACTGCAAATTTTCCAATTGGAAGGAGATGCAATGGTCATTATAAATTTATGTGACGTACTTTGTTGTCTGATTAGAACTGTGCTTATTAACGGCATATGCATTGTAGACAGCATATACCAGTTGGATGCTCTTATATTCGACCTATTCATATTGGATTAATTTTATTAGAATAAGAATTTCGCTTTAATGAGTTTTTTCTCTGTTTTCTTTGCAGTTTTTTTGGCACACGCCGCTGTTCCCGCTGCCTGGCATCGATAAGCTCCAACGAGCTGGTAATGCGTGCTCGCAATTTAGTTTTTCATGTTAACTGCTTCTGCTGCACCGTTTGCCATACGCCACTAACCAAAGGTGATCAATATGGCATTATCGATGCGCTAATCTACTGCAGGTGAGTGCCAATTGCCAATTGCCAATTGGGAAAAAGTGTTTGCTAATCAGTTTCCGTTTCCCATTTGTATCTGTGGCAGAACTCACTACAGCATAGCGCGCGAGGGCGATGCTGCATCGTCGACTAGCATGAGCGCCACGTATCCTTATAGCACACAGTTCGGGTCGCCGCACAATGATTCATCGAGTCCGCATTCGGATCCCAGTCGCAGTATTGTTCCTACGGGCATTTTTGTGCCCACATCGCATGTTATAACGGGCTTGCCGCAGCCGGCACGGCAAAAGGGCAGACCGCGCAAACGCAAGCCAAAGGATATCGAGGCCTTTACAGCTAATATAGGTACAGTAAAGACATAAAAGTGAAGAACCAGCCAACAGACATGCATACACACACATACATATATATACACATAACGCATGTATGTCTCGGAGCACTTTATGGCTGATCCGTAGCTGGCGCCAGTCCCCATAAAAAAACCCATCGTAAAACTGAGCTGTAAAATCTTATATCTCCCACTCTCTCTGTCTCTCTCTCTCTCTCTCAGATCTCAATACGGAATATGTGGACTTTGGTCGTGGCAGCCACATGAGCGCCTCGTCGAGAACTAAGCGCATGCGCACCTCGTTCAAGCACCATCAGCTGCGCACCATGAAGTCCTACTTTGCCATCAATCACAATCCCGATGCAAAGGATCTGAAGCAATTGTCGCAGAAAACGGGCCTACCAAAGAGAGTGCTGCAGGTGAGCTGACCTTAGAGATGGACATAATATACTAGACATCCACAAAATACTAGAGATCATAGAGATGAATGATAATATACTAGAAAAAAATAAAAAGATACTAAAAACTTAAATACTTAAAAATATTTTAGTATTTAAAATACTTTTAATACTTCAAATAAAAAACACCTAAAATAATATTAATTCCAAGAAAAATTTAAAATGATTTTATTGCTTAAGATACTAAATATACTTAACATTATTAAATACTTTTAATACTCAACATTTTTAAAATGCTTAAAATATTTAAAATACCTAAAATACATAACAAACTTAAAATACTTAAATTGCTTAAAATGCTTGTTTCTAATACTAAAATATTAGAATATTTTTAATACTAAAAATACGTTATGTACCAAAATGACTTAAAATACTCTTTTTAATACTAAAAAATACCCAAAATACTTATACCTAAAATTCTGAGAAAATACCTAAAATACTCAAAATACTTACAAATTCTTGAAATACTCAGTTACTTAAAATACTTTTAAATCATTTTAATACTAAAAAATACTAAAAATACATAATTTCGACCTAAAATCGCCCAATCCAATGCCACGTCCATTCGCTGTGTCTCAAGGTGGAAAATAAATAACTATATTTTCCTAGATATCTATAAGATCTAAAGATATATACTGAAAATAAATACTATGCCTAAAACATCTTCTCATTGTCTTTTCAGGTTTGGTTTCAAAATGCTCGCGCCAAGTGGCGTCGCATGATGATGAAGCAGGATGGCAGTGGGCTGATGGAGAAGGGCGACGGCACCTTGGATTTGGATAGCATTTCGGTGCACAGTCCGACGTCGTTTATGCTGGGCGGTCCGAACAGCACGCCACCGCACAATCTCGACTAACAGCTGTTGGAGCGGGAGCAACTAAATGCAACGGCGGCTGCTGCGGCGGCGGCGGCGGCTGCTGCAGCTGCAGCCTACTCCATAGAGCTGCAATTGCTGCAGGCGAGCGGCAGTGGATCGGCGGCTCTATTAACGTTGGCGGACCTGTTCAACGCCAGCAATGAATAGCTTCAAATTAAATACTCAAAAAATATGGTAGAGGAGGAGGCGGTAGAGGAAGAGGAAGAGCAAGAGGAAGAGAAGATAATGTTGTTAGACGAGAAGTGGCAGCAAGTTGGCATTAAGTATTTTTGTAGTGTTGCATCTAGAAACCAAATCAAAATTCCAAATTTCGCTCACTTATCAAATTATTGTTTTTTTTAATACCCTGTAGTTGATGATATTGGTAGGGTAATATTGTTGTGGTACACGTATTTATTAGGTAGAGTAAGACGTGGCAGCGCCCGAGCATATTTATATTTGCCACGTCTATTAATTTATTCGTTTGCCCCTCTAAACGTCGGTCTGCTTCTACGTCTCTTTGAACGCTTCTAACTCGAGTACTATAAGAGCTATACCATTGAAATTTTCCATGTATATTCTTGTATACCAGACGTAGCTAAACAATACTATATTTTTTCAATAACTTTTACTGATTCTATTATATCGATAAATATCGTTATGTTTACTAGGTTTTCCATGGCTAATTTGAGTATCCCACAAGCTAGCATTACTAAATTTGGTATGTAGACTCTTGTAATGAATACAAAATTTTCGAATTCTTTAGATTTTGAATAGCTCAAACCAAAAGCCTAAAAATCGAAAAAATATACATTTTTTAAAAAAGTAGAAGCTTGAGCTTGAGGTTATATGTAAACGTTTATATATAAGATTTGCTTTGACTTCGTTCAACTAGAGCCCAAGTTATAGCTTGGTATAGCTCCCCCCAGACTACAGGGTATTTACTAGTCGTGCACTGCCGACTAGCGTCTTTTACTTGTTTACTCTTGCTGGCAAGTCTCAGATCCAAAATGTTGTTTTCTATATATCAAAAACAAAAAAGTAAACAAAAATTCATTTGTAAATATTGATAACTAGAAACTTAGCAAACATATTGTTAATACTTATTATATATATATATATACATAAAATATATATAGATACATGCACCTGGGCATATATATATAACTAGCATACGCATTAAATAAACAAATCTAATATATATATAAATATATATAAATATAAATTTAATATTTATTGCCCGAAACATTAAATAGTTAGAGATGAATTTAGTTTAACGAAGCGCTCTAAAACATATATATATATATATATATCTGATCATATATATATGTATATACACATATGTATGTGTCTGTCGTAGTATTACGGTAATTTAGTTGCTTGATGAAACGCTGATGAGCAATGCAAAATGCAATTGAAGCAAATTTGTACTTACAAATAATTTAAAAAATAAGTCCTACCATAGAAGCCAAATAAAAATTATTAAAAAAAAATAAAAAATAACTGATTTTATTTAATTAAATTAATTTCTTCTAACTAAATTTCACTGTCTTAATCACACCTAGCTTAGACATGACCCATAGCTGGCTAAAAGCAACAGTCAATATAGGTCCGACACATAGGTGGCGCCACTAGTATAATTTTACTTTATGCATTTTCAATGCTTACTTGATCTGAACTTATGTTAAAAGTTAATATAAGATAATAATAATTTAGTGCTTTTAGCAGAACTATTTCTAATTTTCATAATAAATCAAAAATATTTGCAGTTTTATCAGAGAAATAACTTTTGAGGTCATTTTTAAAGCGCTTAAGTTTATGCATTCTGCTTTTCTGATATCTACTTGGATATTCTATAAGTTTACTGAACCATAAACATTAGTTTTTATACCAAATATCAGGTGTATGCATACATAGAAACAAGTGAAATTCTAAACCAAAGGATCGTATGCTATATAAGCCTCTTTTTGACTTCATTTTTAGAGCTCTTCGTTGCTCTGTGAGCAAACAGATATTTCCTTTTTGCACATATAGCTATAGATACCTTCTTTTACAGCACATAGCTATATAGTCTTCATTACCTACTATAACTTATGCTTACAAAGGGCTCAAATGATGAGAAAAATTTATCTAAAATAACAAAAGTTGTAAGAAAAAGATCGACCTAGTTACGTCCCTAAAACTTAAGACGACATCAAAATCCACTGATTCAGAATATCTTAATTTACAACATTTAAAAAAAACTGAAACTAGACTCAAGTGACAGTTTTTCGATTTTGAAAATTTTGACTGAAAAACAAAAGAAATTTAAAAATATTTCGTTTAAGTGAAAAATAATTTATTACAAAACATTATAAATTAATTAAGAGTGAGATTGTTGATTTTCTGTGTGTGTGTGTGTGTGTGGTGTGTGTTTTTTGTGTTTGTTTGTTTGCTAGCAATGCCGCTTTTACAACAAAATGAAATTAGTTCCAAAAATACATGCAGCCGAAAAATAATATAATTATGTATAAAAAATTTAGATTCATTTCATAAAATTTTCACCTTTTTGTGATCTGTTTTTAGTTGCTTACTTAGTTGGCTAAATACAATTACACAAAAATAAATGTCTTTTATATGTGTGTGTGAGTGTGTGTGACTGTGTCTGCGTCTGTGTGTGTTACACGAGTAAAAATTTACAAACTCTTTTGTTGCTTTCTTTTGGTGCACAGCAAAAATGATTTAACACGAGCAAAAAACACGCAGATAAGGCAAATTTTATAAACAATGCACGACGAGCCGTTAACGATTGTTGATTACTTTCTATATATATATATATATATATATATATATATATATATGAGATAGTTTTGTGTAGATTTGTTTGTTAGATTTGTTAGGTTTATATATATATATATATTGAATGGGTAGCGATAATATTGCCGTTCGTTGTGACACAATTCCACATCAAATATTACGCAATATTTATGTATATATATAAAGTATATATATATATACATAGTTAGTTGGGACTAGTTAAGGATTAATTCAACTAGGAATATCTAAGTATTTTGTGTGTGTGTGTGTGTGTATGAGTGAGTGAGTATGTGAGTTATTTTTTTAAATTTGTATATGTATATAACTAGAGAGCATGTGGTTTTTGTTGTATCAATTCAGCACAATTCAGCTGCTGTTCTTTACGGCAATGTTCACTGTATCACCAATGGTATCGCTGCTGTTTTTTACGGCAATGTTCACTGAATCACCAATGGTTGCCTCATCATCACAGGCGGCTTGATTTTTGGCTGCTGCTAATTGTTCACGTCGCTGACGTTTCATTTCCAGCAATTGTTTGCGTTGCGCCTCACGTTTCATGGCCGCAACAGCATTAGAGGGTCCAACTGCGGCCGCCGCAGTTCCTTTCGCTTTCGAATTGCCAAGTCTTTAAAATTATCTTTGTTGTTTTTAGCGGGCGCCGATGATTAGCCGGGGCTCAACTAGGGTGTTTAAACTTCGTCATAACTGTTATTTCTGGCTGTTTCTTTTCTTTAGTCTTTGGTCTGCGCCATATTTGTTGCTGCTGCTGCTCAGTCGGCAGCTTAAAAGCTGGGAGCAGCTCTAACGGCACCGACTGACGTCCACATTTCCAGTTCCGCTTTGCTAACTTTTCGCCGTTGTTTAACGTGTTTGTTGTTGTTGTTCATCTTGATGAACGCAGTTTGTTCTTTTTCTTCCAAGTCTAATTCCCATAACATGACAGAGCTTGGAACTAATTACACAAACAAATAATTGGCAGCAACAACAGCGCCCCAGGCAGCCAACTCCGGCAGAGAAAGAGCAGTAACAACAACAACCAAAACGCCAACTATTTATAATCCCGTCGCAGAGAGACACCAAAAAGGGGAGCAAAGTGAGAAACCGAGCGACACGTTAAACGGCAAGACACAGTCACAGAAAAACATGACTATGCCGCTCTGCAGCAGCAGCGGCAGCGGTCGCTGGTATTTGGAGTCAACAGCCACACAACCACAGCGGCACGCAATATGTTCTATTTTAGTCGCTGAAATTTATTATAATGAGTTTACAAAACGAATACAATGCGGCCCAAATGGCTGACACGAGAAAAGGATAAGTCCTTTGAGTGAAAGTTACAAATATGTAAATTTTAGCACAAATAATTTAACTCAGAAACACACTCACATATATATATATATATATGTATATATAATAGACATACATATGTATATAAAGGCAGACTCACACACAGAGCTTGACAAATGCACACGCCACACAAACATATATATACACAAAGATGACAGCACTGCAACTACACAGAAACGGTACAACACACACATGTACACTGTAATTATAAACAAGCTACACCCCCACACTGCTGAAACACACACCTCTGGCGCTCCGTTTCGTCTTGCACTAGCTGTTGTTTTTTCAATTTTTGAAGCGTTTATCAGCTTTGTGACATAATTATAAATGCAATTAACTCGCGAATGTGTCGACTACTGCAGCGTTTGCGTTTGCCTTTTTATCTTAACTGCGGCAAATGACGGCCGATACAATGTGGCGGTCGGTCGATTTGTGATCGCTTAGGTATGACACTGTCGTAAATATCGATAGTCGAGTGATTCATCATTGGGAATTATAAATTTATAAACAAAGATTTGCTTTATTCACTATATAAATAACATTAAATTAATTGATTTTTAACTAATTTGTTGTAATACTTATGTATTGTTAATATTTGTTGTGTACATCATGTGATAAAAAAGCCGGTATATTGTGCACTTGTTTACTCGCACTCGCATAACTTGTTGACTCTCAGCAGGCTATTCACACGCACGCACACAAACACAAACTCTCTCTCTCTTACACTCTCGGATGTACATAGAAGTTCGTACAATGTATGTACGCCAGTTTTCTTTCTTTCGCACATCACGTTCACTAGTCATTCCACTTTAGAAGCCGAAACGGGAAGACGTTTGAAATTCCGGTGCAAATCAATTAAGCCTGCAACAGGAGTCGTTTCTAATTTGCATAGTTGCAGTCAACAAAAAGTTAAAGCAATGGCGTCGCTACCCACTGAATTGAAACAGTTATTTGAGTGAGTAAAGAAAAGATCCGCAAATATCTCTATGTGCGTGTGAGTATGTGTGTGTGTGTTTGTGCTTGCCTTTGTTGGATGCGGGATGGCGATGCCACGGCTGCATACTTATATGTATGTGAATATATGTATATATGAATGTATGTATATATATCCTGCTTATCTGCTTGTTTGTGGAACTTTCATGCTATATGCTTGATAATAAGGGCGGCACTAGCGATCGCCGATAAGAGTTGTTTTTGTTTTTTAGCAAAAGAAAAGAAAATAAAAATGGAAAGTGCACGTCCATAACAATTGTGATTTGAAAAATTGCACTAAGTAACACAAAGCCATAAATATTATATTTCTCATTAGTTTCACGTATTCGTGTTTTGCAACAATTCAGTTTTTTGCATTCAGCAGGCGACGATAGAAAATGTACACAAAAGACAACAACAATAGCAATGTCTGCTACATATACATATGTTGTCTTCCAATCAGAATTGCACCAATAGGATAAAATAAGATAACAAAGCCGAGCTAAACTGAGTTTTAATACTCTATAATTTGGCATATTAGAGAGAATTTTACAATTGAAATATTTGTTGAGAATATATATAGTATAGATATATGCCTAGAGTAAGTTTTAATTGTTTATTAAAATATACTCTAATAAACAATTTTATATAACATCTAATTATAAATTAGATATTATAGTTTTTAAATATTTTTTAAGTTCTTTTTTTATATATATTTATATATAAATATATTTATATAAAAATATATGTATTATAAATAAAACAGAATTCTTTTTATTTTGGAAATCGCTTTAAATTTGAGATTTAATATTATAATATTTTTCATTTTTTGTTTTCGAAAAATGAATTTACGATTGCACATTTTGTCTGCCATAGCAGACGGCAAATAATAACAACAAAAAGCAGCACAAGCACCAGCAGCAACAATCGCAGTCGGTGCCGTTGCTGAGCTTTAGAGCTGCGCGCTATTTGAAGTTTGCTTTGTGATACCCTATATTGTAGGGCATCTGGTTATTGTTATTATTTTGTTACGAATTGTCAAGAAATCAGATACGTTTGTTTTTACTACAAGAGACTACTATGTAGGTTTCCAATATCATATAACTCGCTCTGCAAAAATAAACATGTTGCAGGTGTCGTGCTTTAAGCTGTGGCATAACCGTAATTTCTCGTTTTCATTGGAATACGACCACTTTAACATACAACTGGCTTAGAAACAATAACATGCCAAAAATAGGGTGTTTAAACTTCGTCATAACTGTTATTTCTGGCTGTTTCTTTTCTTTAGTCTTTGGTCTGCGCCATATTTGTTGCTGCTGCTGCTCAGTCGGCAGCTTAAAAGCTGGGAGCAGCTCTAACGGCACCGACTGACGTCCACATTTCCAGTTCCGCTTTGCTAACTTTTCGCCGTTGTTTAACGTGTAGTTGTTGTTGTTGTTCATCTTGATGAACGCAGTTTGTTCTTTTTCTTCCAAGTCTAATTCCCATAACATGACAGAGCTTGGAACTAATTACACAAACAAATAATTGGCAGCAACAACAGCGCCCCAGGCAGCCAACTCCGGCAGAGAAAGAGCAGTAACAACAACAACCAAAACGCCAACTATTTATAATCCCGTCGCAGAGAGACACCAAAAAGGGGAGCAAAGTGAGAAACCGAGCGACACGTTAAACGGCAAGACACAGTCACAGAAAAAACATGACTATGCCGCTCTGCAGCAGCAGCGGCAGCGGTCGCTGGTATTTGGAGTCAACAGCCACACAACCACAGCGGCACGCAATATGTTCTATTTTAGTCGCTGAAATTTATTATAATGAGTTTACAAAACGAATACAATGCGGCCCAAATGGCTGACACGAGAAAAGGATAAGTCCTTTGAGTGAAAGTTACAAATATGTAAATTTTAGCACAAATAATTTAACTCAGAAACACACTCACATATATATATATATATATGTATATATAATAGACATACATATGTATATAAAGGCAGACTCACACACAGAGCTTGACAAATGCACACGCCACACAAACATATATATACACAAAGATGACAGCACTGCAACTACAGAAAACGGTACACGCACACATGTACACTGTAATTAATAAACAAGCTACACCCACACACTGCTGAAACACACACCTCTGGCGCTCCGTTTCGTCTTGCACTAGCTGTTGTTTTTCAATTTTTGAAGCGTTTATCAGCTTTGTGACATAATTATAAATGCAATTAACTCGCGAATGTGTCGACTACTGCAGCGTTTGCGTTTGCCTTTTTATCTTAACTGCGGCAAATGACGGCCGATACAATGTGGCGGTCGGTCGATTTGTGATCGCTTAGGTATGACACTGTCGTAAATATCGATAGTCGAGTGATTCATCATTGGGAATTATAAATTTATAAACAAAGATTTGCTTTATTCACTATATAAATAACATTAAATTAATTGATTTTTAACTAATTTGTTGTAATACTTATGTATTGTTAATATTTGTTGTGTACATCATGTGATAAAAAAGCCGGTATATTGTGCACTTGTTTACTCGCACTCGCATAACTTGTTGACTCTCAGCAGGCTATTCACACGCACGCACACAAACACAAACTCTCTCTCTCTTACACTCTCGGATGTACATAGAAGTTCGTACAATGTATGTACGCCAGTTTTCTTTCTTTCGCACATCACGTTCACTAGTCATTCCCACTTTAGAAGCCGAAACGGGAAGACGTTTGAAATTCCGGTGCAAATCAATTAAGCCTGCAACAGGAGTCGTTTCTAATTTGCATAGTTGCAGTCAACCAAAAGTTAAAGCAATGGCGTCGCTACCCACTGAATTGAAACAGTTATTTGAGTGAGTAAAGAAAAGATCCGCAAATATCTCTATGTGCGTGTGAGTATGTGTGTGTGTGTTTGTGCTTGCCTTTGTTGGATGCGGGATGGCGATGCCACGGCTGCATACTTATATGTATGTGAATATATGTATATATGAATGTATGTATATATATCCTGCTTATCTGCTTGTTTGTGGAACTTTCATGCTATATGCTTGATAATAAGGGCGGCACTAGCGATCGCCGATAAGAGTTGTTTTTGTTTTTTAGCAAAAGAAAAGAAAATAAAAATGGAAAGTGCACGTCCATAACAATTGTGATTTGAAAAATTGCACTAAGTAACACAAAGCCATAAATATTATATTTCTCATTAGTTTCACGTATTCGTGTTTTGCAACAATTCAGTTTTTTGCATTCAGCAGGCGACGATAGAAAATGTACACAAAAGACAACAACAATAGCAATGTCTGCTACATATACATATGTTGTCTTCCAATCAGAATTGCACCAATAGGATAAAATAAGATAACAAAGCCGAGCTAAACTGAGTTTTAATACTCTATAATTTGGCATATTAGAGAGAATTTTACAATTGAAATATTTGTTGAGAATATATATAGTATAGATATATGCCTAGAGTAAGTTTTAATTGTTTATTAAAATATACTCTAATAAACAATTTTATATAACATCTAATTATAAATTAGATATTATAGTTTTTAAATATTTTTTAAAGTTCTTTTTTTTATATATATTTATATATAAATATATTTATATAAAAATATATGTATTATAAATAAAACAGAATTCTTTTTATTTTGGAAATCGCTTTAAATTTGAGATTTAATATTATAATATTTTTCATTTTTTGTTTTCGAAAAATGAATTTACGATTGCACATTTTTTATATGTAAATAAATATTTAATATTTTTTAATTAAAAAAATGTTTTTTTTTTATTAAATTTATTTATATTTATTCATTTTTATTATTTGTTTATTTATTTGATAATGTATTAATTTATCTTTATTAAATGTATTTATATGTCCTCAACTTATTTATTTATATTGTTATATTATTAATTGAACTAAAGTTTTAAAAGCCTTAATTTGTTTTAATTTAAATCATTTTATGCAGAAGCATTTTCAAAAAGAAACGGAAAAAACTACAAATGTTTTTGGAAATATATTTTAGAAACCATAAAAAAATTTTAAATGAAATGAATATTCAAACTTTGAGAATATTCAAATTGACGAAGGTATTTACTATTTATTTATTTATTTATTTATTTAATTATTTACTACAATACTTAAAACTTTAATTAATAATATTAAAGAATTATCAAGAAAATTATTGTAATAATTTGTGTTCTCTTTTTAAAGTAGTCTGTGGCTAGTTCTAGTAACAGAAAACTTTCTAAAATAGTTCTTAAAGTTAAGATAACATAGCTCATAAACCATTTTCTGATTAGATTGCAACGTGTGAGCTTTATATTGCAGTCTAATCAGAAACCGAGTTAGTATAGTAACCACGAAGATTAGCAGCGCTGAGGGGTTAAACCGCAGACTTGATTGTTCTATTATCAGCATATTTGACACGGCATATATATTTATCTATATACATTTGTATTATCAGCATATTTCACACGATATATATATATATTTATATAATTTATCGTCTTGCAGTTTTGTCAATGGCAAGAAGTCTGACTACATTGAGACCCTGAGAACTGCTGTGGCCATTCAATCCGTGTCGGCCTGGCCGGAGAAGCGTGGCGAGATCGATCGCATGGTCAATTGGACCGCTGATAAGCTAAAGGCATTGGGCACACAGATCGAGCTGGTTGATCTGGGCAAACAGAAGTTGCCCACCGGCGAGGAGATCCCATTGCCCAAAGCTTTGCTGGGCACATTGGGCCAGGACAAGAGTAAGAAAACAGTGCTGGTCTATGGCCATTTGGATGTGCAGCCCGCCTTGAAGGAGGATGGCTGGGATACAAATCCCTTTGAGCTAACCGAAATCGATGGCAAGCTGTTCGGACGTGGCGCCACGGACGACAAGGGTCCCGTGCTCTGTTGGATTCATGCCATCGAAGCTTACCAGAAGTTGAATATTCCACTCCCATTGAATCTGAAGTTCGTTTTCGAGGGCATGGAGGAGAGCGGCAGCGAGGGTCTCGATGATCTGTTGATGGCACGCAAAAACGATTTCCTCTCAGATGTGGATTACGTTTGCATTTCGGACAACTATTGGCTGGGCAAGAAGCGTCCCTGCCTGACCTACGGACTGCGTGGCTTGGCCTACTTCCAGGTGGAAGTGGAGTGCGCTACCAAGGATCTGCATAGCGGCGTCTTTGGCGGCACAGTGCACGAAGCCATGCCAGATCTGTGCTACCTGTTGAGCACTCTGGTGGATAAGGATACAAATATCCTTGTGCCTGGTGTGGATCGTGATGTGAGTGAAGTTGCCACTGTCCAATCTGCCTCTAATCTATATATAATCGGTTCCTAGGTGGCTGCCCAATTGCCCAATGAGGAGGAAATCTACAAGAACATCGACTTTGAAGTCAATGAGTACAAGTTAGTTCATCTAATCTAATCTGATCTAGCATAAATCACTGAGCTTACAACTTAATCTGTTTTTAGGAAAGACGTTGGCGTCGAACACCTGCCCCATAGTGGAGATAAGACTCGCCTGCTGCAGGCCAGATGGCGTTATCCCAGCTTGTCCATTCATGGCATTGAGGGTGCCTTCTATGAGCCTGGTGCCAAGACCGTAATACCAAAGAAGGTCATTGGCAAGTTCTCCATTCGCCTGGTGCCCGATCAGGATCCCAAGCACATTGAGCAGTGCGTTCTCAAGTATCTCAACGACAAGTGGACAGAGCGTGGATCGCCCAACAAGATGAAGGTGCTTAGCAAGGGAGGGGAAAATTAATGGCAGGGAATATTTTATAGATTTAGAATGTGGATAAGGAAGATGCTGAGATATAGACAATGTGACAATAGAAGATGTTTAGTTCTAGAAGATGCTTCCATGCGAGGGCTTTATATAAAAACTATTGTTACAATAGGACTCAAATTGAGATACTTCTTAGTTTGCTTAATATAATGAGAACAAGAAAAGAAACTATTCTATGTAACTGTAGATATATAATAGGAATTGAAACTTTACTTAGGAGGTTTAGCTAAGATTAAGAAGGAAAATATTTGTTTAGAGTATATGTCCGTCATTAGTCTTATCTGTTCAACCATTCAATCTCCCCAACAGGTTGTCATGCTGTCCGCTGGCAAGCCCTGGACAGAGGATCCCAATCATCCGCATTATGAGGCCGCTAAGCGTGCCATCAAACATGTCTTCAATGTGGATCCCGATATGACACGTGAAGGTGGCTCCATACCTGTGACCCTAACCCTGCAGGAGGCCACTGGCAAGAATGTAATTCTGGTTCCAGTCGGCGCTTGCGATGATGGTGCACACTCGCAAAACGAGAAGATCGACATCTATAACTATATAGAAGGCGTAAGTATATGCTTAAATACTCTTATACTCTCTCTCTTATACAACTATTTTATGTTGCAGACCAAGCTATTGGGAGCCTATTTACATGAGGTTGGCAAATTGTAAAAGTCGAAATGGAATTCTGAACCATTATACACGATGCAACATCACAAACGAATATTAACAAATTCTATATATTGAAATTTTTTTTTAAAGTTTGCTTATGCGTTTTATATTAAATAAACAATTGCATTTAGAGAAGAGTTTGCTAAACTGATTCAGAAATGGCTCACAGACGCTTGAGGTTTCACTCAAGCTAAGGCTAGCTTATACTCTTACTCTTATACTTGCTCTCTTATACAATTCTGCACATAGAGGGAACATAGTAAACGAACATTGAAAAATGGCAAATCTTTTTGCTTATAGAATTAACATATTTTAAACTTCTGTGTATTACGCCTTGTATTGTCAGCGTTTAAATTAACATTTGCAGTAAGTGTAAGAGGCTGCTCCGCATTCAGAAGAGAAAATTCTGTTAATCTGTCCATGAATCGCCATATTTGTTCTTTCTGCCCGGCATTGGCTCTTGAGCCAAGGGTCGTTGATGTAGCTGCGGCTGCTGCTGCTGCTGTTGTTGCGGTATAGGCGCTTCGTAGGGCCTTGAATAAGCGCTCTGTTGATGCTTTGTATACTCCTCGCGATTCTTGCGACGCAAATCCTCATAGCTTTCGCCGGGCTTTGCGGGCTCCAAAGGCAGTTCCGTGTCGACCAAAGTGCTGGCAGCTGTTAAAAGATACATCAGATTTCATTATAGGTTCAGACAAATAATCCTTAATGCTCACAATCCAGTGTAGGCCTGTAGATATCATCCAATCCAGAAAGATTGGGCCGCGAGTCCGTATCCAAATTGAGAGCCGTATTTCTCGATGGCTGGAATCCTTCATCGGTATAAACGTCTGCGGAGCTGGGCGTAAAGGGCGCCAAAGTGAAAGCACGTCCCAGATTCTCATCCGGTGTTATGGAGTTAATGACGCCGCCGCCTTGCCGCCGCTGTCGCAGAAGTTCACCCAGTCGAGAATTGGGTAAACGCATAATTTTCTCTGCACACTTCTGCTGATAACTGAATTTGCCCACGAAATAGCCGAGAATGACGCCCAAAACAACTTTGGGCACCGCACCATATTTGCCATTGCCCTGAATATAGCCATTTTTAACGCCAAAGTAGGCCAACAAACCCAGCCCGGTGCCGAAAGGCAGCGAACGTTGCACAAATGATTCCTGATTGCATTCACGTAACGCTTTCAGCTCTTCTGGACTGAAATGATAGTCCGCCTGCAACAAAGGGATAACACAGTTAGAAATGTAGGTGAATTAAGTTAGGCTAGCTAACCAATGGATGCTGATTGGGTTGCGTGGGCTGTTGCGGCGGGCTGCCATCATTTAGTTTCAGATCCATAACAGTTATTGAAATTTTAGAATAAATTCACGAAATTCACGCAATTGCACCAGGCGGTTATCGCCGGCCTCTAGTGTATTTCTGTTTACCTATCGATATACCGATAGTTGTTTGTTATCAACGACAATTAAAACAGTGATGCTGAGACTTATATATTTAACTTAAGATTTTGGAAAACAGAATTTTGATTTGTTAATGTATAGTATAAAAAATCGCATTCGCTGCCGGAAACACAGTCGTAAAACTCAAATGGGTAATTATCGCACGCCTCCACTTTTATATTCTTAAGTTAACGATGCATCGATAATTGAGCTGTGTGATAACTGACTATCGGAAGACCATATTACAAATTTTATTTGAATTTTGCAATTAAATAAAATTATTTATAGCCTACTTTTAGGCTTTTATTTATTATTGATAATAAGAAGTAATCTAGCAAAAAAATGTGAACTAAATAGCATTTTGTTTCCAAATGATCAATTATTATTAAAAAATGCTTAAGTTTATATAAATTGTTAATTGCTGAAAATTTTGCACTCATGTTCCAATATTTTCCTTTATTAATTGGATAACATGTTCGATACATGACAGAGTAGAGTAGAATGGCAGATTATGGGAGAGAGAGCGCGATAGCGGTTAGCTTTGGGATACCCTTTGTTACGAACAATCTGCACAAAAAAAAAAAAACAATAAAATGAAAGTCTGCTTGCCAAAATTGGCAACTGGTCAAAGTCAATGCAATTGTCCAGATGTTGCCGCCGCCGTCGCTGTCACGCAAACGTCACTCGCAGCAACAGCAGCAGCAACAATTGACAAAACATGAGCCGAATGATGGTGACTTCGACTGCGGCGACGACTGAGCCTGCGCCTGTTTTCGCCTTATTCGCCTGCGCATCGATAA
This sequence comes from Drosophila hydei, assembly GCF_003285905.1. NCBI lineage: Eukaryota > Metazoa > Arthropoda > Insecta > Diptera > Drosophilidae > Drosophila > Drosophila hydei. Next base: position 110,251 of record NW_022045837.1, on the reverse strand, counting down.
TTTCTTGTGAAAAATCTCAGCTTCATGTTGACGTCTGTTTTGCTTGAATAATATCAAAGCAAAAAGGAACGCGGTTTGCCGAATGCCAGTACCAAATGCAGCAGCAAAGGCACCTTTGTATGTTTGTTGTTGTTGTTATTACTGTTTTTATACTCTGTTCACAAATTTAAGAAAAGAGTATGTTCGGTATATGGCTTGAGACTAGTTGCATACTTATCGATACTTCATTTTTGACAGATTTACAATTTACAGCAGATGAAATTATCATATATTAAGTTACAAGGAATCGATAAGAGTTGTCAATTGATGTATTTTGTTTCGTTGGCCCATCCTTAGTGATTTCGATTGTTCTGGCAGTTTTTCTTTGTCAAAAAGCGCGGTATGAAATGTTATTGATTGAAATGTGAAAATGTGAGCATTTAAATGCATACATGCATATCTATGTATGTATGTAAATAAATTAGCAATCTACAATTTCTTTAAACAAAATAAGTCTCCCCATCAGTTGGAAGTTAAAAATTTGTTTGTTTTTATTGAAATTATAAAAAGTGTTAAATTATGAGATTTTAAGTAGAAAATAATTCAAACGCTGTGTGAAAAAGTGTTGTAATATGTTGTTGGTGGCTAAGCGACATAGTTTATAGGTATGTGTGTAATTTGCGTGCATATGTGGGATGCACATGTATGTACATATGTATGTGTGCATTTTTATTTATGGCGTCAAATACATATGCACACACACATGCCAAAGCGCTGCTTGCGAATGAGCTGATCAAAGCAGGTAAGTGAGAACTCTGAATTGGACATACATACGTATTTAAAGCTGCCAAAAAGAGAGAAGTAATAAAGCAAAAAAGTACATGGTTTTTGAGTTGTGTGCGTGTGATTATGTCACAGCGAATTCGGTTACTTCTGTTGTGAAGAGACAATTAAGTTGGATACGCTTTTACTGTTGTGAAAAATTCCAATTGGAAGTTGTCAACAAAAATGAAGTATAAATGAACGTGTCATTTTCGCGGCGAATTCATTTTCCTATATGGATTGCTGCCGAGTGGCATGCCATCGTGCGTATGTTTCTTACGGCGAATTCATTTACTTATTTTGCAAAGAGAGTATGCGGCAGTTGGATTGGAGCGTAATACTGTAGCTTCGCTTAACCATACAACACCTGGGCTGTGCCCTCATAGACACACCTGAAGGAAAGCGAGATGCAGCACTCGATCATCTGGCTAAATAAACTGTCTGACCTTGACCCAGCTAAACGTCAGAGCTGACTAACAGTAAAGTCAGGTTCATTACGCGTTGCCTAGTAGACAAACCGGCCAGGTGAGGCAATGCCAAGCAGTGAACACACGCAGTGGTCGCTCCTCTTGATTGCCTTTAGAACTTGCCTCTTGCCTGTTGTCTGTTGACTCTTGCATCTTGGCTTTGATGGCAGTTGCTGCGTTTATTTACTCTTGGCCCGGTTAGCATGTGCAGCGTTTTACGTTTGGCTAACGATGCTTCGCTCAAAGCCCGTTGATTAGCGACCACCTGCAAATCACATTTACATTCAACGACGACGGCTTATTGCAGATGACGGCTGAACTCTTTGCTAAGCATCCAACTATACATATAAATCATATTGGTGATTAGCTAAATATATTTGTTAGATCTGTTGAAGGATTTGATTCATTTGCCAGCTGAAAGATGGAGAAACTGAAGATAAGCTATATGGAACTCCCCTAAGAAAGAGTATTGCTCTTCTCTTATAAACTCTTGGGAATTTAGACCTTTGAGTTTTGAATATATTTTTTAAGCTCTAAGCTGTCAATGACTATATTTATATAATCAATCTACTATTATTTCGCTACTCTGGACCCATTGAAAACGAGAGTTCAAGGCGAGAAACTTAGAATGATTGGAATATCAGTTCTTAGCAGGGTTCAGGGTATCTCCCCAGTTGGGCACTCCCGACTAGAGCACTCTTAATTGTTTAAAGTAGGTCTAAGATAATTCAGTCGATCAAATGACAAAATTCTGGCTCATCAGTCACGTTTATATTTCACATAAATATGATGCATAGATAATATTTGTTTAAGCGAACCCGATCCATTCCAGGAATTGGGCACACGAAAAAATAAAAAAGTGAAACTACAGTTATCTGTTTTACTTACTAAATTTACAAGCTATCCACATGACATTTTGGTAAGACGAACCGTCAGACAACGTCGCCGACGACAAATGGTAACTGTAATCGCCCCAAAAATGGTTACCAAGCCCTTAAAACCCTAAATGGGTACCACGTACCTGGGTAGATCATAATTTCATAGCCTGACCAATGCGTCGAGTGGCAGAGATACGAACAAGCTGTTATAGAACAACACGTATAAACAATTACATTAAATTTTCATTATATGCTTGATGCTTCAAGAAGCTATAGGCGAAGTCTGAACAGCTAAGCTCTGTCCAGTCGTCAGTCAGGTGGAACGTTGCACGTCGCACGTCGACTTTGTCTCCGATTTGGCGCTAACCAAAAACGTTTTCCATTTGGGGCTGGGTCTTTGCATTGCTTATGAAGCGAGTCAGGGGGCGGGGCCTCGATGGTTAATTGTAAATTTCCGGTTCACTGCAACTCATTTGCCTAACTGCAGCTACTTCAATGTAACTCACTCAATCAATCAGGCAGTCAGTAAGTCAGTGAGTCAATGAAATGCAGATGAAAATGAAAACCGGGCGAGTCAATGAAAAATTTTTGTATTTGCGTTAAGTAGGTTAAATGGCTCAATGCGGAAATCAAAAGCGCAAAAATTTTTAGAAAAAATAGAAAAAAATTCAAACTAGAAAAATACACAAAACTTAACTTGAGCTAAGTATGTGAAGGTCTTAATGAGTACTAATTAGAAAGCAGAGAACTAATTGAGATCTCAGCTAAAAATGGCAAAGATATAAATTTAAGTTCATATGTTCATACTCGTTCATGAAGTGTGAATGAGTATATTGGTTTTGTGCTCTGCTTGTGTTCTTGTCTTGCTAGAGTTTTGGATTTTGGAATTTATAAAAAACCCATTTGATATAGTGTTAAGAATTTATGGATAGGACTACTATAGTCATGGCAGATAAGCAAAATTCCCTTGACCATTGAAAGATGTTGTTAACAGTTTTTGAGCTGCTTTTGACCTCTTCTACTTTTATACCTTTAAGTCATGTGAACCTGACAAAACATAAAATATGAATTTTCTTTAAGAAAATATAACTTTTTTTGGTCTGTGAATGAGTATAACTTTTTATCTATATTTTTTCTCCTTACTCTTTCTATTCGGATATGATACACTCCCTTATTAAGATCTCTATAAGTTTTTTTTAACAATTCCAAACTATTTATTATATATTAGGTTGTTTTCATCGTTAACGAATGCATCGAAGGTCTTTGCTAGTTGCTTGTTATCATATCTGAAGTTATATCAATATTAAATATATCAATATTGATGGAAATTAAATTTAATCGCTTTGTCAGCAAAGTGTCAAAGAAAATAGCAACAAAAAAGAATAATGCAAGCTATAGAAGAATTTTGGTCATGTGATTAGATATATGTTGTGCAAGCGCCGGGTATGCCAGACTTTGAGTACCCGGCACGATCAGATATTAGATTATATATTAGAGGGACTCTGATTAAAGAAAAGTCTGTTGAAAATCTGTACAAATACATGAGTCTATTGTAAACACTTAAAGCAAACTTGAGTTTATGTCTAATTGATCTGGCATATGAAAATACAAAGAAACCAGGAAAACTGATACACACAGCTGACAGCTGTAGCTACCTCTTTGAAATTGGACACTAGGAAAAGGCAAAGTGCTATTGGTAAGCTCGCTAGGATAAAAATAAACTATTTGAAGAGAAAGAACTTGATCTCTTAAGGCTAATGAGTCAATAAAGTGTAGATGGATTTTAAAACTATGAAAGATACAGTTTTAATACCATTTTGGTCTAGGGTTGAGTAGATAATACAAAATTCAAGTGTCTTATACCTTCTGCTATATCAGATTTACTATGTCCCAAGATGCAAGATCTTAAAGCTCCATATGGAAATATATTCTAAATTTTAAGTCCCTCGCCTCACAAACGAACAAGACGCGTTATGCGCAAATCTAATATACTCTGTTCGCTTCGTGATCTGATCGTGATCTGTATTACGAGCAATGCAAATTGCATAACAATATTCTTCATAAGTTTGTTTATATATATACGATTACCCGATAATTGAAGGATAAAGTTTTGAAGTGTGAGCAAAATTTATTTGTACGTTAACTTAAGCTAATGGCATTAATAAATATCATGACTATCTAATCGAGGAATATTACCAAATCAGCTGAGCTGCCGAAAAAAATGAAATCAAACCAAAATTAAGAACTTTTCCGACCTTGACAAAGTATGTAGATATTTATAAACTATTTGAATTCATTTGAACTATATCTTATCGTCAAAGATTCTCTCTTTCTCCCAGTCAACTCGATACGTTAAAATAATGAATTATTTACTTAATTAGTTGTGAATAGCAAACGGAATAAATAATTTATATTTTCCTCAGTTTCTGTTTGTGTTTATTAATTGTATCCCGTTTCTTAGTTATATATATCTAGTGCTCTACGTATTTATTGACTGAGTACAAACAAATTTTTGCCACTGACTGTTACGCAAGTATCGAGGCCTGATATCGCTCTACAATAGACCGATCCGTAGACAAACAATCATATAATACAATAAACAACTACAAATAAGAGTGTACTTCACTCTATATATATTTATAAGTATCAGATATTAGCTAATAATACATTTGCCTTTAATTGCACAGGCAAGAACAATTTTAAGGAGAACTTTTATCAGTAATCTGTCAGCTGTTTCAAGTAAATATCTCGGGAAATAAGTTAAGATTTTTCAAAATTATGAAAAGAAAGTTCCAAGTGCAGAAAGTGATACGCTAAGCTTTAAATTTTAGTTTCGAATTTCTGGAATGAACTATAATAATTCGCTAAATGGCTAACTTGAATACCATAAAAGCTAGAGATCAGCTTACTGTAGAGTTACTGTTTCTGTAAGAAATACCCTGATTATGTGCAGTATTTCTGATTATAGCATTCCTGTGCAGGCTTCGGGATATTTCCTAGTCGAGTATTCCCGACTAAAGCACTCCAACTGGTTATCCAGCTACTGTTTGCTTGCTAAATATACATGAAAATTCGTATTCACATTGATATGTAGTTATTCATATAATTATATCTTTATGTCTTCTTATTTTTATTCGCCTCTTCTTCATTTGCGCTTTGAATCCGTTTGGCTTTTTTATAACTCTCTGGGCTCACCTTTCAAAATAATTTGTTCAGCTTTATAAATGCTCGTATACATCATCATATTTTATGACGACAGCGCCCATATATATAAATTTACCTATATGGATACGACTATACATACATATATATATATATATCTATATATTTATATATATATAACCCATTTGTTAGTTTAGCTTCTTTCTGCTGTGATCATTTCACGGCTCTGACGTCACGTTTTATTCAAGGCTAGACTCATTTGCAATTAAAATATTTCAGATTTGAATTTGGATTTTTTGTACTAAATTTCATTCAGTTTTGTTATTTCTTTATTTGTTTCTTTGCTTTTATCAGACCTGTTTTTGTTGGACACTTCCGATACAATTGACGTATACCCGAAAAATAGCTATCCGATCGATCTGGGCAGGTGAGGCGTCTTCTGGCTGGCTCTGCCTTTTCGCAAATATCAACAATAAGATAAACAAAAGCCCATGGATATATATAGAAATTTAAAACGTTTATGCGAAATGCTAACAAATATGCTGATCAATATGGGGGAGATTAGTTTGCAGTGTAGCAAGGACACTTTTATAAGAGAAAGGCTTTTCAAATATGACTCAAATTGACGAAAATTCTTTGTAACTTCGAATAAATTATATTTTTACAGGGTATACACATTCAAGTATTCTTTTGAGTATATTAATATTAAATTTGATTTAAATTTAAACATATTGTTTCGATTTTACAGGGTATAAAATAATCAAAAATTATTAGAAAATAAATATATTTTTCTAAAGGATATTGAATGTGTTAAAGCTTCTATTACAATTAATATACTTTTAGAAATTGCGACGTATTTTTTTGTGTATATATTTTTTACAGGGTATATACATATTATATAACCCTTTCCTGTATATATATTGTGAAATTCCCATTTGTTTTATAGGTCTTATAATCAAATATTCGACAGCTTGTGTTGTTTTTCCTAAAATGTTGTCAAATATTAACATTTTACAGGGTATATATATGTTAAAGTTAACATGCAAATGTATGTATTTGTATATTTTACAACTATTCATGTTGGTTTCCAGTACATTTCATATTACTTACAGTTTTACAGGGTATACTAGGGTCATGATGTTCGCAGTTATATATGGAAGATTTCTAAATTTTGAGTTAATTTAAACTTTAATATGAATTTTATTTGTTTCTATATATTACAAGGTATGTCAACTACACTCTAAACTAGATTCGTCTAAATCTTATTTTCGTTGGCTGTGTGGCGTTTAGTTCTAATCATGCAAGGTTAAAGGCAAATAAACGCATTGCCTTCTGCTTTCTCACTTTATGAGCATGATTAAAATAAAAAGACGATGAGAATTTTTTGTAGATGAGATAAGCCCCGAAGCCCCGAGAAAACGATGCGAATATTGAAATTTAAATAAATTAAAATCTATTTAATTAACAGTCAGACCAAAAGAATCTAAGAGAAGTACTAAGAAAGAGGTATGGTTTTCACTTGGGGGTGATATCATCGAAAATATGTGTGTGCTTGTAAGATATGGCGATAAGATAAATTCAAAATCAAATATTTAACATTGATATTAACACAAGTTTTGCCACTCAAGTGAACTCGTATCACATTGCATATACCACAAAAATAAGTAAAAAATTAATGTGAGCTGGGCCCCTCAAATATGGGAAAGTTCCTATGAACAATATGCTTAATCACAATAAACCCTAAACTTTGACCCACAAACCTAGTAAAACGTAAAAAAACGTAGCGATCTATTGTTTCCGTACTTCAGAGCTAGTCATTTCGCATAATTAGCCATACATAACGGTTAAACACGCAAACTAAACAAAGAACTTTTTATGGAACCAAAATGTTGAGTCAAAAAGTGCAACTAAAATATTTGGTGTGTGTTTGCTATCAGTGCAAGATATAACAGTGATAAGATATGATATACATAGGTGTGTTGATATGCCCAACTACACACGTATTTATATAAGGTATGAACTGAGTTTGGCGAGCTGAACAAAAAAAATATAAATCAACAAATTGATAACAAATATTGCCAAAAGCTCAGTTGTCGCTCTCTGTCTCTTTGTCCCCGTCTCTCCCACTCTCTCTCTCTCTCTCCCTCTTTTCGGCTCTTTGTTGATAAGAGTGCATAAGCTTTTTTCCTTTTTGGAACACAACTCATGCTCGTACTTTTGCAAATGCCTAAATCAACTCTGTTGCTATTGAAATATCATAATTAATTGTACCTAGTGTGTGTGTGTTTGTGCGTGCGAGCGTGTGTATTTGCCTTCCACGTGTTTTCATTGCGGCAAAGAGCGCACCGGTAAACGATGGCAAAACTTTTTCGCTCAGCAAGATCAGCAGCAGCAGATATTCGCGCTCATCGAAGCTCACTCCAGCTCCAGCTGTTCACGCTCTCTACCTCGCTCTCTCTCTCTCTCGCTCTCGCTCACGCTCAACCGGCGACATGCATTGCGCTCGCCGCAAAAAAAACTGTAAAAAATGTATTTATATGTGTGCGTACCGGTGGTGAAGTTTCAGTTTTGCTTTGCTCAGTGGCTCGCTTTGTGCGTTGCGTTTATTCGGCGTTAAGCTTTCCCATCGAACGGTCGCGCGTGTGTGTGTGTGTGTCTGTTCCAGCCAGACAGCCAGCCAGCCCAGCCTGCTAGCTAGTTAAACACTAGTTAGTTTCGCCGCGTTACGCAGCTGTGACAGTCAACAAAAGCGCTGCATAAAATCTGACTATAAAGATTTGATTATTGTTGTCGTTATTTGTTGGCCGTTGATCGTTCAAATCACGCGACGCCCGCACACTTAACGCCGCCACCGCCGCCGCCCACCCCAAGTGTTGATCCTCACAGCCGCCTTCGCTCTGTGTTAGGTAATTAAAATGCAAACAAAAAATATATGAAAGTTAAAGTTTAATAAAGGTGCTTTACAGTTTTTATATCCAAATCAAAGACAAGATATATGCACATACACATGCACATACACACAAACTTATGCACACTTAGAGCCAATTTATGTGCCTGCAGTTAGTTTATTTGTTCTTTCGCTTTTCGTTCAGTTTTCGTTGACATTTCTCGGCTGCTGTCGTTGCTATTGTTGTTGCTGCTGTTGTTGTTGTTCGCCTCTTCTTCAGACTCGTTTTCGAAATTCTTTTTTTTGCGCCCCGAAAAACGAAAAAAAGATTTGATAGTCGACACAGTCGTTGCGCAGGCAGCCAGCACGAAAGATCTTCAAAAATTGAAGAACGCGGCTGAAGGACTTTCTGTGAATAATAAAACAAAGAAATAAAAGATCATTGAAATTGTGCCGGTGCAATATAACGATATATATATATATATATATATATATTTGTTATATATATGTATATATATAGAAACAAGCTAAACAGTTGTGTGTGCGTGTTTGTTCAGATACAAATGTATCTTAAGCATATATAGAAAACAAAAAGTGTGCAAAAAAAACCAAATATCAAAATCAAAATTGTATTAAATTTTGTGTGTGTTATGTGAGTAAAATTGAGCAAAAAAAAAGTAAAGAAAACAGAAGCAAAGCATTGAAAATTGAAAACATTTCGTCTTATCTAAGATCAAGGTCTGCTTGCTAATGGATCAGCAGCCTTTGAGTCAAAGCGTGATAAGGCAAATAAATTGAGTGCCTTGTGAGACTTTTAATATGCATATATGATGTGTATATGTAAACTATATGTACCCAAGTTGTGCTGAAAGCCGAGTTGTAATTCGAAATCTGTGTTTTATGCAATTTGCCGTTGCAGTTGTATCTTTTATTGCCTATAATTTTCATTTGAGCTCTCTTTGTTTTTGCGGTTTTTGGCGCTGAGATCTACAACCAAACTTGACCCTGTTTCTCAAGCCGTCAGCAACAGTTATAGTTATATAATTGCCAAAAAGCCACGAAAGCAGACCACACGAAAGACGACGCTCAATAAAACAGCGACCCGCTTTAACCCTACCGGGCCACTTGGCCACTTAAAATTACTTAAGCGCCGCAACAACAATAAAAAAAATTAAACCTTTTTTTCCTCTCTTGCCTCGCAATTACAAAAAAAAAAATTGTGGGGAAAAAATATTCGTTGTGAAATCTTGAGCAGCTATTCGCGCGTTTATGATGAGTACCCTTTAAATGCACTCAAGCTAAAACTCTTTCATATATAGCCAAAAAGATATATAGAAAAACCTTAGATTATATATATGCTACAGCTATTTATCTATTTGTATCTTTGGTTCTATTTTCTATGGCGCAAACAATTCTTGCATTCGTGCAGTCAAAACACTCTTTCGAATACTTTGTTAAGTGTTTGTTTACACTTATTGTCGGCCTATAAATAAAAGTTTAGTTTATGCAATTTTTTAAACACTTAACCAAAATATAAATAATATGTGAGACTGCGGTATGCCTGACTGGGGCATGCCCTGTATACTTTTCGAATATCTATGTGCAACATTTAATGAGTCATGCTTAAAAATAATGTGTGGAAAAAGCTTAAAACTTAAAACGATTTCAAGATAACGAGAATAAGTTATCGATAACCACACTTGACAAGCTCTTGGTGCCGAGATCGACATGCTTAGATCAACTCAGTCAACTCAGTTGTTACTCCAGATCAATGTTATGTTAACTCTATAAAGCCAGTCATGCCTACATTTGGCTATTTTATATCAATTTAGAAACCCAACATACCATGCTTCACCATTATCTGACCATAAATAAGTCTGGTAACACTTATAGCAAAAACCGTTTGAGAATTCGATGCAAGACATTGTAAATTTTTACATGTGATGTGGGCGTTGGGCGGAAATTACGCAACAGTTGTCGTTGACTGGAACATGCTAGTAAATTATACATATAAACATATATATATATATGTGTATATATACATATATTTACTACACATACATATGTGAAACACAGACCGACTCGAAGGCAGGTGCTAATTTGTGTGGCGCATAATTCACAGAAATGTGCGAGTACGCGTTCAAATTTCAACGAAAACTTTTTATGGCCAATAACTCAGAGCTGCAAAAAATATATATACTCACATATATATAACATATACACCTCTATAGTTGAGTATAACTCTTTCAAAAAGTAGCAGCAAAAGCTAAAAAGGAAAATGTTATCGATGACGCCGATGCCGGTGCCGACGCTTTAGCTTATCTCTTATCTTTGCCATTTGTAATATTTGCTAAAACTGGGCAAAAGAAAACGAGCAGCAAAGCAAAATATACGTATATATCCGCTGAATTGTTGTCTGCTTTTGGCAGTGCAAATTGCATACGATCGCTTTGACGTCAGTTTAGAAGGCCTTAGATCGTTTATCTAGAAGGGAGTTGCTAATTGACGAATTTGTGGTTCTCCAAAAGGGGACTTACTTTAATTTTCAGACATTTAAAAAGCTTATATAACATGTGCAGGTATTAAATATCGCAAAAGCTTTTCGTGTTTACTTTGTGCTTCTTCCTCTTCGACTTTTTTCGTGTCTACAATTCGAAGGAAATAAAGAAATACTTTATCATATTTTCAAGAAGTTGCTTTTTTGCCATTGCTTGTGTTTTGTTACCTTTGATATTAAATATATTTTCTATTGCATCGATCATTTATGACGAATGAATTGAATATTTTGATGAAGTAGTTCCGGAAGTTTTGAATTAAAAAAAAAGTGACGAAAAACTTAGAAAGCTTGAAAAGCGCAGGCCAAAGCAAGAGTAATTGAAATTAAAAAGAATATGTTTAAATCTGATCTTAAAAATTAATATAAAATATATGATAATATTTAATATATAATTAATTTTAATACTAAATATTTTACATATTAGGGTATTTCGGAAATATTAGTAACAGGCAGCAGTAGGCTTAGTAGACCCCAAAAGTATGTATATATTCTTGATTGGATTCCGAACGCATTAAATAATAGGAGAATCCATTTTGAGCATTGCTTAGGGTAGCTCCTAGTCGGGCACTACTAGAGAAATAAATATATTATTGTTATAAACAATGGTTGAGTCAACTTATTATATTAAGTAAGTATATATCTCAAGCACATATAGATGTCTCTGATAGACGGCTACACGATATGTATATATACAATATCTGTGCCAATATATTCAATGTACGTATGTCCATATATATGTATATTGTGTATCGAATATATATTTAACGTTAATTTAAGGCGCCATCGATTATCGCACAAGCCGTTTGCATCGTCTACCAGAGTCTGGAAGCATCAAATTTCCACAGTGTTCCATTGCGTCTTTGCAATCGGAGCGCCGCGAGCCTAACGAAACTCTATGCAGTCGACAACCAACTGAGAATACAACAAAAAATAGAACTACAATAAAATATTGTGTAAACACAAGTATTTTTTTGTCTGCATTTCGGTCGATATGTCAACCTTGTCCCCATTTGATAGAGCTGCAGCTGGGATGAGCAACCACCCAAAAATACAAAAAAAAAAAAAAAACAGATTGGGCTTCTTACATATGTCTTTGTCGATAAAGAGCGCACTTATCAGCGCACAATCAAAGCAAAATGCGCTTTCACAACACAAGATAGAAACAACAACAACAACAACAACAATGACGGCGCTAATTAGAACTCGGATAAATCCCATAAAAATAATGCTCCAGCTCGAGTGGCTTTCATTTGAATATGCGTGTTTATGCGTCTACTTAGTGCATTTTGTCATTTGAGTTTTTAATTTGGTGGCAACAAATTTTCGTAGGGCTTAGCGCCAAGTGCACATGACTTGGCCAGAGTTGCCAGGCATATCTATAATTAGCAATTGTCTAGCGTTTCCCCCAACTACGATAAGATAAGCGGACTCGTATGTTGATAGCGGAAAACAAGCAAAAAAGGCGCAGCTCGACTGGTAGATGCTCTGTAAAAAAACATACAAACTATACTATTTTAGAGGCCTAGTGCTTTGCATCTCTGAATATCTCAAGTATTGCTTACGCCAAAGTCCCTTTCTTCATAAGGTTTCTCTTCAAAGAAATTTCATATAAAATTTCTGCGAATTCATCGATAATACTTAAGAAACTGATTTTTATATTCAATTTCTGAACTCTAGCTTCCACAATCTCTGCCTTTCTTGAGCACAGCAGAGACTGACATATCTAAAATATTATTTTTGAAATCGATAACTCTTACAGTAAACTACATACTAAAATTGAACGCCCCAGCTCTTTTAGTCTCTGCAGAACTAATACAGTTCAATTCTAAATATATGTTTTGTGATCACATCTGTCAGCTTTTGTTATGCTATTGAAATACCCTGATACTACCTTAACACTGAAATATACATTCATTTCTGAAATATTTGTTTACCCATTGGCAAATACTTGAGCTAAACACGTGGCGTCGTTCTGCCCTTAGCTCTATCTCTCTCTCTCCCTGTTTCTCACTCTTCCTCTTCCGCTCTACTCTTGTAAACAAATGCAAAAAATAATAATTGCTGAAAGTATTTTTCTGATATTTCGAAAAGCCAAGCAGTAGGCTTAGTTTACATCTGGAAAACAGGTGGCCCTTCGAGAAATGTGTTGAGCTGTTGCCGTTTGATTAGTTCATCAATGTGAAATAAATTTGCATTTGGATATTTATAGCCCACGCCAAACAATTTGGTCAATTGGCAAAGGCAAATCAAAGGCAAACATGAATGAGGCGCGTTTTTTTCATTTTTATTTTTTTTAATGTTTTTCATTTTTTTCTATATGCATATATATAGACATGTATATGTGTATATATTTTATTTTTTAATATTTAGCGTATGTGCGACCTCGTCTGGTATTACGATTGCGTTGGCTGCACCGCTCGCTGATAATAATGCGGATCGATTGCATTTGGGTCTGCGGTGTTGCACGCGGCGTATGATTAATCAGCTTTAGGGTGGGCTGTGTGTCGATGGCTGTTGTTGTTGTTATTGTTGTTTGTCGCTTATGTTACGTGACAATATGTGTTCAGCACGCTCAACGCATATTAATCAATATTCAGCCATAAAGCACAAGATACACTCACGGCTCATTAGGCCCGTTGATTTGTATGAGAAATGCATTCGCCTTTTTTCATTGTTTGTGTCCACGCACAGCAAATGGGCTGCTTAAGCATTTATCATGTCAAATTTATCATTTAGAGGCATCAATAAAATAAAAAAAGAGTTGTGTAGTTGGAATTGTAGAACTAAAAGAACTTTCGCTAGAATTGTTTATGGTTTAGAAGAAGTTTGCCTGTATCTAATCTTCTTTTAAGTAAGTGGATAAGAGTTAACCATTTTAAGCAGGGTATGAACACATTTGGAAAATCTGAAGTGATTGGGCTATTCTGATTTCAGGTTGGGCTTCCTTGATTGAAGCTGCAATTGAACAAGCTCAAAGATTTGTTTGATTGACTGAAGATATTCGAGTTATTAGTATTTGTATATACAAAAGCTGTCGAATTATAAGCATAAATTAGTATTTAAATTGCTATTAAATTGACTTATTTTGTACAGCTTACTTTGAGCACGTTCACTCTTTGAACGACTGCTTAAACAGCTTGGGAATTTCAAGCTAAGTCTCTTAACATATGTAGCGCAAGGTTTTATTTTCTCATGTTTTCCATCTTTCTAAACATATTTTCTCCCATTTGTAATGCTATTTGCTTTGGTGAAGAAGAAAAACTTTCACACTTCATTGCCAAAAGTGATTGCAAGCAATTGTGATTTGCAAATGGCTTAAATTAATAATGGAAGTCAGCTCCATGGCAGTCAGCAGTCGCAGTCAGCAGTCGAAGCAGTCGAAAGCAATGACAAAGTTCGTTAAAAATGAATTTAGACGCTTGCAATTAAAGCGCTAATTATACACAATTAAAATCAAAGTCAGGCAACAGAGTAAAACACAAAAAAAAAAAAATAATTGTTGATATAAATATATAAGAAAATCAAATCACATTGTGCAAGTCATTTGCAAAATGCAAAATGCAAAACAACTGTCTGTGTCTATATATAGACTATATATACTCGATGGCCTATGTGCTTGCACTTTCGATTTGTGGGCACACGAAATTTACATGCCTATATCGTACGCTGCACTGCAGTGGACAAAGAGGGTATATTGATTGTATGTAACAGGCAGAAGGAGGCTTGATCGGGCCCATCAAGTTTTTGTATACCTATTAGGCAGGAGGTATAGATCAGACTAGAGCGAGAGAGAAAGAGCTAGATACTATAATTAGAAATATTAGAGTCATCTCCTAGAGATAAGAGACAAGAGAAAGAGCTAGGCATGGTAAGACATTATAGACATCTCCTAGAGAGAAAAGTCTGTCGATAACTTGCAACATATTTCGCGAGTCTCAGCTAAAACTCAGTTAAATAAATCTGCTTGTTTCTTGGTATATCTAAATCTCAAGGGTATTCCTTAGTCGAACACTCCCAACAAGTGCACTTTTACTTGTTTATCTTTGCTGATTTGCTTAACTAGGGAATGGCATCCATTTACGTCTTATAAAAGGTAAACTAGCTAGTATATTAGCATACTTCACATACATATATATGCATTTAGATATATATAAATGTCTATATACATCTCTAATCTCCAAATTGAGCTGTTGGCATTGGCATTTGCCAAAATTTCCAAAAAATCAAAAAAAAAAATCAACAAAATCTCGCGTCTTGCCAATTTGGTAGCAGCTCCAAACGCATCGTTAGTCTGGTCAACTGCAACACACGAACATGATCATGATCAACGGCTCAATGATCGTTGGGCCAAAAAACCAGTTGGCTACAAAAACCAGAGAGCTGAAAAAAAGTTTTTGCTATTGCTTTTGTTATGCCGCCCCCCGATTGAGGCAGCCATTCGGCCGGCCGGCCGGCCGGCAAAACAAAAAGTTGGCCAACAAGTGGTCATAACTGTCAAATGATGCTGGTCCCGGCCAATTGCCGTCCTCCTCCTTTGCTGCGCTGCTACCCCTGCTTCCTACATCTTAGCCACCTTAATGGCCAAGCCAAGTCGTGCGTGCTCTTAACGTGTCAACTGCCAAGTGGCAAGTCAAGCAGCAGGAGGAGGCACACACACAGCAGCCGCACCGCAGCAACCGCAGCAGCACCTCGATCGACTCTTTGGCATCATCAACTGCATTCGACAGATGCAGATACAGATACAATATGTATATATATATATATGTATGCATATATATTTATGCATAGTTTATTAAAATGCTACTAAAACCTAACCGCAGGCTAATTTGTCCAAGGCTCCACACTTAACTCAACTCCCCTCTCACTCTCTCTTTCTCTCTCTCTCTCTTTTACTCTGTCTGTGTGCCTGGCAGTTGTTGTGGCTGCTTGTCTGGCTGGCCTTCTACTTCTGTTTGCCACAGCAAATGGTCAGTCGTGCGGCATTGTCTGCACGTGTTTGCAGCTACACTATCCTACATACTACCATCATTTCTTTTTGGCTACCTAAATTATTTTTCATTCTTATGTAATTTGGTGAGGAATTTGCTTTTTTATATATATATATCTACTTGCTAAGAAAGTCAACTAAACTTTATTGATAAACTCTTATCAAATTCATCCACTGCTTCCATTGCTTAAAACAACTTCCAAGTCATTCGCTCTGTCAATGTCAGTTGCTTTGTAGCTTAGTGTTACACAATGTTGCACAGTGGTTAACACATACCCACTCATAACATAGTTTACCCACATACATATGTATCGACATATATCTGTGCAGCTAATACAACAGACACGAATCCGGCGGAACGCATTGGCAGGTGCAATTGGCGAATAATTTCACGCTGCAGTTGAAATATTTATGGCATGTTGAGAAAAACTTTATTGCCATACACAAATTGTTGCTGTTCACTGTTGATTGAATATTGAAATCGAAATCGAAATCGAAATTGATAAATTCTAATGAAACTGAAATTTGTTGATTCGGCTGCTGCGACAAAATGCAATTAATCAATGTCACTTCTAGAATTGTTTTATCTCCTCAATGAATACGCAAATAATTTGCCAATTCGCATTAACCTCGATAATTAACTATGCTGTGACCTGGATTGTTTCGGAAACAGTTTGAAGTGTTTATCTCGTGATTCGTGACAAGGTCTTCCAGCTAGGTAACTGTTATAAATAGTTGCCACGTAATAGTTCAGGCGAACTTCCCTCCACAAGAAAGACCTAATAATAATAAAACCCACGCAAAGTTTTCGAGTTTTTTTGTGTGTTAGACGCGCTCATGAAGTGAAAGTGAGTATATTGGGTTTGGAGTTCGTCAAAATGAAATTTAGTATATATTTATATACTTATGTGCAGATTAGTTTTAGAAAGCGTTGAGATTTGCCTGTGGCCAACTGTGATATAACTATAGTGTTAAGGCATCAGTTAATATCAGTTAACAGATTAAATTCTTATATCGTGTAAGAGCTGTATCTTTCACAATTTTATAGAGCTAGATCTTCAGCTTAGTTTTGATCTGCCCTAAAGATAGATCAAAAATATTATAATCAAGTTAAGGCAGATCATTAAATACCTTCAAACCGAGAAAGATAAACCTATAAATTTTATGGTACTTTATGAACCATAAGAGAGTATCCTGCAGTTGATAACGCCCGTTTGCAATGTTCTTACTGCTTGTCAATTAAACTTGTTGATTTCATAATAAATGTCACCCAAAACCGAAAAACCCAAAAGCGAATAAAACGTGGCTATCTCCGGAACCACAATGTGTGCGATCATCTAGCCACAAGCTGTTCCCCATTTGTCCATCTGTTCGTTGTTCGCCAATTAACGCAGCAGCGTTCTGATAATTTAGCTTAACTATTTAGTATTAGCAACATAGCTGCATATATCGGTTTCTATGAGCTGTATTTGTTGATCTATCTCGTGCTTGTCTATTACGTAGCGCGTCTCGTTCGAGAACTTGTTGAAAATGTAAACAATTAAAAAGCATTGATCGACTGACTAACTGATCATTTCAAAATTAACATGTTTCTAATTATAAAAAAAATCCAATGAAATATCTATTTGCGCTGAGCTCACTTCCTCCATTGAGAAACTAAATAACGTCTTTAGATGCAGTTTAGACAATATTAAATAGACACTGCTACAGTTCGATTGATTACATGTCTATGGCTAATTACTTGTTTCATTGTCATTGACATTGAACTTTGAGTTAAGTAATAAATCTAATTAGTTATGAACCGATTGAAGCTGTATGAGAAACAAGCTCTGAAATAGATATTTAGCTCTATAATTAATAAGAGATTGGTAATCCTTTAATGTGAGAGTTATTACTATAGATCTCTATAAGGGCAAAGATCATATGCTTTAATTAGATTTATTAGAAAATGGAAATTATATATATTGATCAGGACGATGGGCTGAGTTGATCTCATGTATTTAAAGACTTGTGCACACAGCTGGATGCTGTCAGTAAGCTCGGAAAATTTGATAAAGAAATACCATCTAGTAGAAAAGGTATTCATAGAGAAACGCAGAGTGATTGAAGTAACAGCTCTGCAAAGTGTTCATGGTATCTACTAGTCGTGCTCTCCCGACTAAAGCACTCTTCACTGTTAGAAGATATAAATCTGTAGATTTATAGCGCAAACGTTGTCATGCAACAAGTTTCAGAAACCTTTGCAAATATTTTCCTTATTTAATATATAATTTTTAAGCTGGTATATTATAATAGATACTAAAGTTTATCTATCTTTAAAATGGGACTATGCAAACGATTTAATAATATATATTGTTTGCTTTTCAATGTTTGCCTTACAATTCATATAATCACAGCTTATCGGGCAAGCTAATAAATATATATTTATATCCATAAGATAACATCTCCTCATTTTACACAAATACGGAAGCAAATTTAGAGATAATTAAAAAGACTATATATATAAAATATATCAATCATCTTAAATCGAGAATCACTATGAAATGCTTACGTAACACATGTCATACACTTAAGACCCGCTTTCAACTCATTCAAAATTTGTCGTATTATGAAAAAGAGGGACCTAAATCCATTTTGCACTCATGGAATGACAAAGAAATAGATACTTATTTTTAGCGCTAGCCAGTTAAGTTCAAATCTTTATAGCATTTGATTGCTATTATATGTGTATGTATGCTTAAGTCGTTTTTAATACTCTAGCTGCACACAATGGGGGTATTATTTAGAAGGTGGGCTTATGAAACATGATGATCAGACAGCAAATTGTCTGATCAGGCTAGGCGCCCAATTGAAAAGTTTCGCGGAAAAGTGTCTGACACAAAGTGCAATCCCATTTGGCACTAATCAACGTGCTCTTGTCTACAAACAAATCATCAACAATGATGATCATCATGAACCTCATCATCTCATCATCATCATCTGCATACGAATGTATCTATGCCAATGACAATGAGAGACGTTGGCGTCGCAACGCTGTCAACGCGCCAAAAAAAAGAGAAAAAAAAAACTTTGGTGTGGGTGTTTCGTGTTCGCCCGCTGATCGCCAGATTTGCAAATATATATATTTTTGCATATGTATATATATGTATAAATATATATATACAGCCACAACCGGACTCTTGTTCAAAACTGAATTAATAAGAAATAATCAAACACTTTTATACCCTAAATAAATTTTAAATTGGAAGCACGGGGCATATTGATTATATTCAAGTGCATGCAACAGGCAGAATAAGGTGTTGTTGAGCCTAAAAGGTATTTCAATTCTGGTTCATTTGACATTTGCCACTAGGTTTATTCGTCTATTCGAACCTATAAAATCTTGAAGATTGATCTCTTAAGATTTATCAATTAATCAATTACTTTACTGTTTTGTCTATAGATTTTTCGAAAGTATTCTCAAATATTAAGCTCTTCACTCTTTTGACACTTTTTCTCGCTTTTCACCCACAAAATCGAATACTACAGAAATAAAGTTTACTTCTATATGCCTTACGTAACAATATTCTACTCAGTATTTGATGTCTGCTCATGGTGATCAGGGTATTTTCAAGTCGGTTACTTCCATCTAGCGCACTATTGCTTATTTCTTTTATTGAATTGTCTTGATTTCTGGTCGCCTTTCGCCTGTTGCAAGCGAATGGCTTGCGTGTCTCCAGTTGAGACCTTCTCTCAAATGTGTCGCAGCTGTTGCCATGCAATGCGATCTATAACAAAAATATATGATCTGGAAGAAAATAAAAGAAAATAGAAAATATAGAAGAATGCATTAGAATAGCTGGCAAATACTTGAAATACTCATGCCAAAGGCACAACACATTTAACAGTGTCTGCTATATATATGCAGAGAGCTAAAAATCTGCTCAATTTTTCAATTGTTTAATTTATAGAGAAATCAAATTGAATATAAATTTTAATTGAAAAGAGATTCACGAAAATCGAACTGTTGGATATGAATATTAAATTAAATTTAATGTTCACTAAAAATTGAAAACAGAATTTTGTTTGTTGCAAATATTTTAACTTGAATACATAAAACATAAAATCTAATTTGAATTTATTCTAAGCATTTTTCCTAATGTAGAAATAATATTTATTTGGAAAAATATCTTAACTTGCTGGTATTTTCAGCCCTAAAACTTATAGTATATAATTAATGGAGCATTTAATATTGAAAATTCATGGAAATGATCTTTTTACTTATATCAATACATTTATATATAAATATATATACTATAAATATATATATACTATAAATATATATATACTATGTATATATATATGCTAAATCATTCAGGAAATGGCTTAGTGTTGCTTTACTTATTTCTTTTTTTATGTAAATTGTGAAATGTGAGGGGCAAAAAGAAGAAAAAAACGAATATTTGCGTTTACATTTACCTTTCTAATTGCTCGACTCGACTTGACTTTCTCTACGGTTAATTCCCGACTAATCAGAAATTATGTTTTGGGGTTTTTTATTTTTATTTTTGCTTCAACCTCTCTCGCTGTATACTTGTTGAACTTTTAAAATGCATTTAGTAATATGTAATTCCATATATATATACAAATGATTCATTTACTGACGCGTTTTTTCCCTCGTACAGGTTTACAGATTGATTATAAATTGAAATTTTACAAATGCCATATATATATATGGTATGAT
Organism: Drosophila hydei; assembly: GCF_003285905.1. Taxonomy (NCBI): domain Eukaryota; kingdom Metazoa; phylum Arthropoda; class Insecta; order Diptera; family Drosophilidae; genus Drosophila; species Drosophila hydei. The sequence goes on along the minus strand of NW_022045837.1, from coordinate 89,789 downwards.
TCAGTTTTATGGGGAATTGTCAATATACTTGCTAGCGGAACGTCTGTTGGCAGCCGGCCAAAATACCAAGTGTGGTAAAAGGGGAAAATGTTTTTCAGTTGTTGTCGAAATTTGGCAGCGCGTTCTTGATTTCATTTGATTGGGTTCAAGTTCAATGGAAACTGTGTGCCTAACAAATCGTTTGATGCGGGGGCCAGGCCAGACCAGGCCGGGTAAACAGGGCGAATGCGTAATGTGAGTGTTTGAAATTAAAATAACATTTGTTGCTATCGAAATGTATGTGAAGTGGAATGAGTGATATATAAATTAGTTAGGCTTATGTTGCTGCTTAAATATAATTACAATATTCATTTATTGAAATGTTTTTTATTCAATTTTGAATTGCACAATAAACTATTTCTTCAGCATAGTTAGACTATAATAAAACAAAATTGAGTGAGCTGCGTTTATTTCTTTTAATGAACATTTTATGCCTAACAAATTGATTGAGGCGGCCAGACTGGCAAACAGGGCAAATGCGTAATGTGAGCTGAAATTATTGAGTTTTAATTTTATGCCTAAATATAAAACATGAAAAGAACATTTGTTAATGTATGAAATGAGTGTGAAATGAATTAAAAACATTGACATGAGAATCTTAAAGCTATTACTTTCAGTCATTGGAAGTGTCATATAAGTCATGCCTGTTTGTATGACTCCATATTGTGTTCCTGTTTCGTATTTGTAGTAATTAAGAGTTGGCATTTTGCTTGCCTCGCATAATATTGGGTTATCGTATCTTATGTATTATGCTTCCTTATGTCAAGAATAATCGAAAGCCATTATATTATAGATATGAAAAAAGCAGAAAAGCAAAATAAGTTGAAGACAAGATGAGATAAAGTTTAAGCTATGTACAATTATTTGTGACAGCCTTTTATTTAAGTAGAAACAGACAGAAACGTCTGTCTATGCTTGGAGTCGAAAGCTTATTTGTGTGTGTGTGGCATATTCAGAGTTCAAAGAGCTCTTGGAGTTCACTATAAAAGGTCAAATGGGTTGGAGCTTGTGTTGGTTTCTTTTAAACAGTTTCAAGTTCAATGGAAATTCTCTGTGTCTAACAATGTTTAAACAGCTGGAAACGGGGCGCATGCGTAATGTGAGCTTAGCAGCTGTCTGAGCTGTGCCCTGGGGGGCTTTAATTTCTTTCTTGTGGAGCATTGACTTCAAGTGCCCACGTTTTTTTGGCTGCGATTTACACTCAATATGTATATATATTTATATATAATTGTTATCGGGCACAACACTCAACTTTTTGCATATTTTACAAATTTTTTTTGCATTTTTTTTTGCTTACGCTTTGCAGTTTTTTGCCATTTGCTGGCCTCAATGCCTGGTAGCTCGACACTCACATTTAAGTTACGTATGTATCATATATTATATATTTTAAAGATTGTTCGCTTATAATTTAATGTTTCGTGGAAATCAATCAAACACTTGAGCTGCGTTTCTTTTTGGCTTTTTATTAATAAAAATGGCTTTTTAGTCGGTTTCTCGTAAGGCTCAGTTGCACTCGCTTGGCGTTGCCAGACTGAACGAAATTTGCTTAATTGGCAAATTGAAGTCGTCTTTGCAAAATTGGCATATTGATAATTTGTTGATAATGCCAGGGCAAAAGAGGCAAAGCCGTGGGGGCAGGCGAGCTAGTCAATGAATTGGGTCATTAGACCCCACAACGATGGCTGTTCGAGTTTTTTTTTTTTAATTTTGTGCTAGTCGAGCGAGGTGACGAGAGCATATTGGTTTCTCTGGATTGGATATTTTATATGCATATATACTTTATATATATATGTGTTATATAGCGTGCTGAAAACTCTGATTATGTCCATTCTATAGAAAAATATGTAGCGTATATATCGAAAGTAACTATATCCAATTTTGAACTGTTATTCGACTCTACAACTAACTTCATAAATCATCTGGTTCACTTCTTTGAACTAACTGTTTATTCTAACTAACTAAACTTAGCTGTTCTATAGCGAACGAGTATTATGCAGTTGGTAGCGCCCAATTGCTATATTTTTTCATTATCTTTCTTTGTTGCTTGAGGTAATGAGCTCAAAGCTAGGCTAGAGATCGAGAACAAAACAAAATTGGCATATGCTAATTGTCTTTAGTGTGCCGCTTGTGTGTGTGTGTGTGATATACATGTGCGCGTGTGTGTGTGTGCGTCTATCTGCCCACAAGCTGAATGTCCGCAGCTGGTTTTCTATGACGACATGACTGTGTAAAAATTCACAGCAACGCCTTGAATGAAACGCCGCGCTATTTTTATATTTTATATATTTTAGTTTTATTTTTAAAAAGGTTTTTTTTTTTTAAATCAGTTGAGCATTGCCTTTTAACTTGTCTAGCTCACTGAGTCATGAGTTGTGCCGTTTGTTTCATGGCTTAGACGTCATCTTGGCAACAAACGAGCTTGTCTTATAAGCTAAACATTGTCTGTCTGTATCTCTGTGTGCATGTGTGTGTTTGTGTTTGCGTGTATGCAGCGCAGGTAAGACAACAAAAATCACCTGATGTTTTAATTGCGGCGCGTCATCATTTCGACTGCGTAAACGCGGTCAAAAGCAACGCAAAGACAACGCCAAGAAAGAAAGAGAGAGGGAGAGAGAGAGACAGAAGGTGTGAGAATGAGAGAGGGAGTAAGTGAGAAAGAGTGTAGGGAAAATGAAAGCAAATGGCAAAAAGGCGCAGCTATAAAAGAATTCTAAACGCTGTAGTTCAATAAACCACGACTTAACGGTAATCCGTAAATCGCTGACTCTACAGTTCGTACTATAGGAATATATACATAACACATACGTACATAATTGTATGTATACTTTTGTTGATCACTGTATATATTATATTTTGCATAGTCAATTGGCAAACACTTGATTCAAGCTGCCGCTAAATTGAGCTAAGGTTCAGTTACTTTATATATATGCATATATGTATAAACATATATTTCATCTATTTATAAACCGTTAGATAAATAAAATTGGCGAACAAAAAAGAAGAAGCTTTTATTATGTGCCGGCGCACGGTGAGCGCGATTTAAGTGTGCCCATAAAAAAGAGATTTCCACAAATTTAAATATGCACACACGATACACACACGCACACACACACACACACTCTTGTCTGGCGAAATTTTGCAAATCGCTCGCCACATGATGTGATTTTTTACGATTCATTTTTTTATGTTTTTGTCAACACTTAATTCTACTTACCATATGACATACACATGCATATAAAGCTCAATATATTTGTATACCCTTCTATATATATATAGACATATATGTATATTCCTATTTATATATATATATACATACATCTACAAAAGAAATGACGAATCTGTGTTATATATCATTTGTTGTCCCATTTATATTTGCACTGTTCTTTTTTTTTGTTTTGTGGATCAACTAATGACCGACAAACATTCGGGTTGAGTAGAAGGCAAAAGAGTGACGATCCTCTTGAGTACCCTATAAAGTTGAGGCTTGACAAGTGTACTAGAAGAGTGAATGAAGACCCATGTGTACCCTGTAATTTTGTGTATAAAAGATAGATTTTATTATTAAATAATATTTAGTAAATAATAAGTTTTTTGCTAACAGATTTTTAAGGCAAATATAGCTAAAAAAAACTTTATTATTTTATTATTTATTTATTTATTATTAATCATATAACTATCAGGAATATATATTTTAAAAGAGAATATAGTCCAAAAATGTATTGCAAATTGCTTGATTTTTTCTTTATACTTGATTTAAGACTTAATTATTATTACTATTAAAGATTGTTTTACCCATATTCAATAGAGTTTTGTTTAATAGGTTCTCTAGATATCTCAATTACTTAGGTTTCATGTCAATTATTTAGTTCATAAATTCACAGCCTTTCAGCACATATAACCAGTTTTTTTCAGCTATTATAAGTAATATTTTTATTGTTTTTTTTGTTTAAAGAAATTTGCATTTAATTAAACAATAAATTTAAATATAATATAATATAAATGCGCTGATGTCTATATAGTAGCTATAACGTTCTAATTTTAGATACTGAGATACTTTGCACTTTTCTGCTTTCAGTTTATTAGGCTAATTAAATGCTTCTTCAGGTTTGCTCGAAATCTGTAACAAAAATTAAAAAAATATATGAATATTTTTATATACACAAATAAATTACTTAAATATATATATAAACATAAATGCTTAAAATATAATACTATTTAGGTTACTTTTAGTTTATTAGACTCTTAATTATAGGTATAACCATTTGCTTTTTTCAATTTTAGTAAGCAAGTATATGGGAATTTGACGTAAATATCATAGTTTCATATACCTATAAATGTACAGGAATATTTTTATTAAACTGCATATTAATTAAATTTAAAAAAAAATGAATAGTATAACAGTAGAAAAGTAAAATAGTAGAAAAGTAAAATATTAACATAATATATTATAAAATTATATTGTCTCTTATACAATGCTGGTATAGTAGTCGTATACAGGTGCCTATTATATATATTAGTCTTCCATATCAGGCACACAGCATTTACAGGGTATTCAAAGGCTCATTTCTTTGTATAACAAACATGATTAGTTGTCTTTCTTGTTAATGTGCTTTGCTTCTTTCTCATTTCATTTCATTTTTTCATTTTTTTTTTTGGAAGCATCGAGTCAAGGTTAGCCGCATTTGTCATCATTTAAGTTAAAGGCTAATGTTGTTGTTGATTTCCTTCAATTTGCGAAAAAAAAAGTAATATTTGTTCTAAGTCGAAATGGCATTAAATGGCACTTGACTCTCGCGCGTTTTCAGCCCGCATTCAAATTCTAAACTTTAGCTAATTTTTAGCTTCCTGTTTGTGAATGTATATGTATGTGCATATGTCTGACTGTTTTCTCTACTTGGTCAATTTAAGTAAAATCACAATCAAATTATGATAAGAAACATATTTTTCTTTTTTAAATGCAATTAAGCGCATTTAATTGCAATTTAACGCCAACTTGTTGCTCGACTGGTTGAGCGCAGTTGGCAACCCAAAAATGGCGTTAAAATTTGCCGGCAAAAATTGACAGATTTTGTTTTTTTTTTTTTATATTTTTTTGATAAATGCAACCGCCAACTGTGTCTGCAGTTTAGCATTTCCAGCCGAAGTGAAAGTCTTTTGGCCAAGGCAATTTGTCAACACCAGGCCATTTGAAGAAGACATTTGTGATTTGTTGCGGTTTTGCTGGCAGCAAATGTTGTTGGCTGCCGTTGTTGTTGCTGCTGGTTGTCACTTGTATTTGGCCATGTTTAACCAAACGCAATGACACAATTTGTTAAGACCACATTTCACATGTCAAAATGTAAGCAGCAGCAGCAAGCAGAGCCAGCCGCAGCAGCATTATAGTCGAGTCTGACCTTGAGCCTGACACTCTCTCAGATACATGTGTAGCTAAAGCTCAATTTGCATGCTGCCTTTGGAAGACTGTAATTGTGATTTGTTGTGGCTCCCGTGACTGGTTTTTGGTCATGTTCAAGCAAAGGCAGCAGCAGTAGAAGAAGCAGATGCAGCATCAGCAGAAGCAAAGGCAACAGCGACTGCTGCTTGCAGCTGTGTATGACCTTAAGGTAAAAACAGTCTAAGATACATTTGTATCTTAAACTCAATTTGAAGAAGAGCTAACATTATAGTTCCTATGTCAAACTGCAGCAGTAGCTGCAGATACATTTGTATCTAAAACTCACTTTGCAGTTGGTCATGTTGGGGATGATATTTGTAATTTGTTATGCCTATTTGTTAAGACCGCAAATCGAATGACAAACTTCAAAAAGTCTGACATTGAGTTGAACACACTCTCAGACACATTTGTATCTCAAGCTCAATTTACATGCTGCCCGCCTCATTTCAACCCAGTCATTTGATGACGATATTTGTGATTCGCTGTGGCAATTTGTTAAAACCGCAATTTACAGTTCAAAATGCAGCCTGACCTTGAGCCTGACACTCTTTTCAGATACATTTTGAATCTCCAACTAAATTTGCATGTCTCTGCCTCGTGTTTGTGTGTGTGTGTGTGCCGCCTCATTTCCAGTTGGTATTTTCTGCTTGGTCGCGCTGCCCCGCATCATTATCTGCAACAGCAGCAGCCACTCTGCGCCTTAATTATGCATGCTTGCCACCAATTGTGGCCCTTAGCAGCAACAGCAACAGCAGCTGCAGCACATGCGTCCGCATTTATTTTTTTTTTGCCAAATATATATATATATATATATATATATATATAAATTGGTCGCATATTGGCGCGCCGCTGCGCAAACAGTTGCCCATAACAAAGAGAAAAATATTTTGGGTGGTGGCAAAGCTTTGTTGTTGCCCTTACACAAAATATGTTATGTTGCTTATGCCACGAAAGGGAAGGCATATAACAGCAGCAAGCTCTATTAAAGTGCTCGATCAAATGTTTCATTATACATGAGATTATAACAGCTGTGACATATATTATATTTAGTATAAATAAAAGATTTGATATTTTTCGTGGAATTAACTATTTATGTTTTTTTAGAACTCGCATCGGAAACAGTTTCCAGCAGTCAAAATGTATCTAAAATCGAGCATCAAGTAAAATAGAAATAATCGCAAATATTTTTAGTATTTGGTTGATCTATATATCTGCTATGGCTTTCAGTTGTTGTATCGCTTGAGATTTAATAGTAACACAAAGCAACAGCATTTGGTTGGGATTACGATGATAGGTTTATGATAATACAGCTTGTTAGGGCTACATTTATTTTAAAATATGCTGTCTTAGCTTTATGATGGTTTCAAATTCCAGTTCTTAGATACATATTTTAGTACAGAGCACTGAGTCGTTGCGTGAGCATCAGTGCTTATCTAAGAGCTACAATCTAAATCTAAGATTAAACACAGTCTGCAAGGGTATTCAAACTTAAACAATTCACAATGGGAATGGCAAATGTAATTAAAGTTATATCAGCATGACGCTGCAGACACATAGCTAGCAATAGTTAAATATTAAAAATGATTACAAAAATATCTTATTTAGCTTGGCTGCAACTAAATGTAAATGCGCCACACTTCAATTGAAATGCTAAAAAAAAAGACTGACTATTGTCATTCAGCTGCATATTTGGATATGAAATTGAAGAGAACTTTTGAATTATTCAAAGTGCATCTCGCTGTAAATTTCAAAGTGCAATGCAAATGCAGCTGCATTTGTCTTGTCGATTATTGTGAGGCCTGGCAATCAGTATGCCTCATATCTATGTTCATTTAGGTATATGTATGTATTATTATTCCATTGTTCTAGGCGACGCTTTTTGCGGTCAAAGACGCTGCTGGCTTATCAGCCAAAGCTGGCCTGAGACTGTGGCTATGGCAGAGCGCGAATTGTGCTTAAATTGCAGCCACGAGGCGGACGTCAATCACTTTGCGTTGCTCAACTAATAAATGCTCACAAGCACAGATGTATATATACTCCTATATATATATATATAGGTATATATATATATTCTCACTTACATACATTTACAACGGCTTGAGATTAAAAGCACGCCGCTTGTTAGTCTGACAAAACGTAGCAGCAGCTGCCTCGACCTCAACCCCTTAACCCACACTAAACGGGCTTGATCTTTATCTATATATATACACACATAGATATATATATATATATATCTGAGCATTTAAGCTCTGCTGACAGGTGATTTACTTAATTAAGAGTTTTTTTTGTATGTCTCTCTGTGTGTCTGCGTGTGCTGCAGTGAAAGTCATGTGATAAATGCTTAAGATTTATCAAATTCAAGTGCTAAAAATTAATAACAATAGTTACAACAAATGAAAATGAATGCTTAGCTATATACATAAATTGTAGGCAACAAAATTCATTGATAAGTCAGCGACTTGCGCGTAGTTAGTTGACTTTGATTTGGCTTATAGATAAGTGCGAGCTTTTATATTATTAAGAGAGCGATTGCGTGAGAGAGAGAGAGAGTGAGAGAGAGAGAGGGAGACTATGTAACTGCCTTCTCTTCTCTTACAAATTGCTTGTTGATTAAGTGTTATATATACAAGTAGGCATTATTTGCTGCTACTTTAGATTGTTGATGCAACACTTAACACATTTTTGCGCCTCGGTTAAAATTTCTGTTTGATTAATATTTTATGAGTTCTTTAACAAAAGGTACCATTATCAGACTTTATACATCATTTTTGTTAATGAATGAGTATTCATTATGATGAATCAAATATTATTAGTAACACAGAATTTCTTTGATACATACTAATAACTAAATATTCAATGAATCTCCAGTGAATTACATATTGATTGCTGAGAGCTTATTGAATTTCCTGTTTGACTTTATAAACTTTTATGTAAGCGCATTATAAATTTAATAAATTTATTGAATTTCCTTGTTGAGTTTTTTGTTAGACATTTTTTTTACGATTTCTCTTTTAATGTTATTTAATTTGCAAATTAATAAATTTTTCATAAGAAAATTCTATGTAAAATATTTTCATAAATCTCCTTTCTCTTTTGTACATCAATTCCAAGTGAATATCCCTTTTTGTATTGACAAATTTTAATGTGTTCATTTAATACAAATCTTTCAATTGCCTCTAAGAATTTATTTTCGAGATAAATTGCTTCAGATGGAGGTGAACTCCTGCCTTAGAAACGCTCTGAAGAGCGAAGTTTTGGTAAATTTCCCTTGGAATTTCTGTTATGGATTGCTAGATATGCCTTAAATGATGACTAAGTAAATTTCTCACACACACATTTTATGGATTTACATTGACGACGTTTAAAACTCTTTCAGAAGTGAAGCCTGCCTAAGTTAAGCTCTTGACTTTTCGCTTTAGATTAATTTCCCAGTTGTACGTATCACTCCCTGGTTGCCCTATAAACTTGAAGTAGGTTGCATTTCAATTTTTCAATTTCCTAATAATATTTCCAAGTGCTTTGCACTGACTCATTCAGTTTTACCGCAGTGTAGCGCGTGTGTCAGGTGCCTGAGTTGTTGCTGATGTCACAATCGACGTAAATAGTTGCACACCCAAAATTATCTTGTCGAACCTAAGAACTTATCAATAAAAAATGGCAAAAAAAATGAGAGAGAAATAAAGAAATATTAATTACCCTGTGGGTAGATAAGGTTGTCAATGCCTGGCCAAGCTTAAACAAGTTATAAGCGATAAAGAAATCTAAGCACGATAGCGACTGCTGATAGATATAGAAAAAGTATCAAAGAGAGACAACACACAGAGAGAGAGAGAGGCAGTTACTTATTTAGAGTTAACAAAATATGACGTAACACGCAACTTCCTATTGACAACGCCATTGGCGTTGCGATCAAAGCTCATGGAATCGACTAGATACAGCTAGTTGCCATTGTAGCTTCACGGTACTCGGAACTCTGCAAACTAGAAGCCAAGCAGCTGAATTAATTTTGTTTTTATTTTGCTTTCAATTCCTTTGCAGTCAAGAGCGAATCAAGCATTAGAGATCAGCCATGGAGCGCTTGAACTTGTTCGCTTTACTGGCCCTGTTGCTATGCCTGTGTGCTGCAGATAAACCTGGCGCATACTGTCCCGAGGACTGCAGCTGTTCCCTGTCGCAGCACACACACAAGCCTCTGCTGCACGCCAAGTGCAATAGTACGAATGGCTTGAAGTTGACGGACAAGCCGCTGCCTGCTACAACACCCATACATTCCATTGATCTGTCCTATTTGGGTTTGACGCGTATGGGTCATGTGCTGGATGGGCTGACCAATTTGACCTCGGCGGATTTGTCGCACAACGAGCTGCATGACCTGGGCCATCTGAGTCGTCGCATCAAGAAGCTGAACCTCAAGCACAATCGCTTGACATCGGCCAAGCTGTTGAAGCTGCCGCAGCAGCTGCAGGTGCTCAACTTGCAGCATAATGACATCACAACGCTGCCCATCGAGTTGACACACTTGCAACATCTGCAGCAGCTGGAATTGGGACACAATAATATCAATTGCTCATGCCGCACCCTGGAGGTGCGCAATTGGCTGCAGGAGCGTCATGTGTATATGGAGAAGCCGGTCATCTGTAGCTTGCCAGCGGAGGCGCATGGCAAATCCTGGCTGCAACTGAAGCAATCGGACATTTGCGAAAAGGAGCAACGCGGCTGGTATGCCACGGATGTCGATGAGAACGAACTGATGATGGGCGATCAGCCACTGCCCGATTCCAATGAAAAGGACGAAGAGGAACAGGAACTGGGCAAAGACTATCTGGTCATCGATGGTAAGAAAGCGGTGAAGACACCAGAGCCGCCACCGGTTGTGGAGAGCGATGTTGAGGGTTCTGGCGATTTGACTGAAATGAATATGGAACTGGTTGCCGCTCAACAGGCTTCGGAGCAGGTGCCCGTTGTGGCCGAAGAGCCGAAGACACAGGAATTGGTGGGTCTGCCACAGCACGACGAATCAGAAAACGAAGAAGATGAGGATGGTTCCGGCAGCGGCGGCGGTATGTTGATTATACCACACATTGTCTCGACACACGTCCATACAGATGACTTTGAGCCGCCAGCCTCCTCCGAATCGGAGCATGAAGACAACGACGACAATTACGACAATAAGCCAGTGGAGCAGCCGGCTCAGCCGTCGCCTGATATTTTCCAGAACATTGGCATCTTCGAGGATGCTAACAAGGGACAACCGGACGAGGTTAGCGAGGAGACAATTGTGCCTGTGGTGCAGACTAAGCTCGATACAGGAGCACCAGGCGATGTGGTCACAGACGGTCCCATTGACACGGATAAGACCTCGGACGACATACTCTCTGCCAAGATCGGTAAGAAGGATGACAACAATGCCATTTACTTCCTGCTGGGCGTTATTGCTCTCATTGTGCTGGGACTCATACTCTTCGTGGCCATCAAGCGCTGCAAGTACAACAGCAATGCGGCGGCACGCGATGCCGAGGCACAGCGTCAGACCGAGCTGCTGGACATGGATAAGAAGAATTTGGGCAAGCCCCTGGCACGCAACGGTCACGAGCATTCGCCGTTGATTGGTGAGAAGACCAAGCTGGATGATGCACAGATTGTGAATGGATCAGGCAAAAAGCCGTACGATAGCAAAGATGGAGCTGGACAACAGCCGCTGCTCAATGGCAATGGCACAGCCAATGGCGATGCCAAGGAGGTGCCAACCATCAACGAGCCCGTTGGTGCAGATGCAGCACCACATGAATACTATCCAATTACACCACGTTATCCCACACCACAATCTCCGCGTGCCTCCAAATACGCGCAGCATCCACCACAGGGCGATTCCAATGAGCAGAACAACAACAATAACAACAATGAGCCGGATGGTTCCTATTTGCCTTCCTCGCCAAAATCGGGCCGCTACTCGCCCGTCTATTCACCGGAGACTGGACGTGTCAAGATCAAGCTAACGGAGACGCCCAAGCCGAAGACTCCGATGCTGGTCACGCGCAGCAAATCCAATGCTGGCGATATTATCACAACGCCCGTTCAGGGTGGCGGCTATTTGGAGCCGACGCATCAGGTCAATGGCATTGCCTCACACTGAGTTAGGCACGCCCCAGACAAAAAACCCCTCTCCACCCTCCATTCTCTTTCCCATCAGCTGACAGCCATGTGTCAGGCGTGAAACGTGACAGACAAGTGCCAAGCGATAACACCAACAGCAGCCAAGAAGAAGAAGAAGAAGAAGTAGAAGATGAACGTGCGACAACAACATTAGCATTAAGCTAAGCTTAAAGTGTGGCAATCGATAATCGATAAATGATGATCATTAAATAATTATCCATAATTTGAAAGTAAATTTCGATAATTATTATCGATTATAGATAGTCGGACAGCAGTAAATGGTAATCGGTAAGCGATAATCGATAATCAATTATTTATGACTTGTAAACAATTATCGATAATTGCTAATTGATTAAGCCAGCAATCGAGAATCTATACAAGATTTTCGGTAATCGATTATCCATAATATGTAAACATTTATACGTAATTGATTTGAGTAATCGATGATCGATAAACGATAGCGATAACGGTGCTTTGCATAACAAGAGCAAAAAACAAAACAAATTTTGAGAAAACAGCAACAACAAAAACAACTATTCGTTTTAAGCTCCCGCTTCCCCCTCTTAAATATATTGTAACCATTTTGTAGTTTTAGCATTAAGTAAATTAATTATACTTAAGCATAAATCTAGTTTAATACCAAAGTTAAAAAATATCTTAAATGTAAATTTCCAGCTGCGCGAGAAGAAACAAAAAAAAACTAAATAAAAAAAATAAAAATTTAAAATTTTTTGGGCTGATGACACTTTACAACACTATTTTTTTCTACTGGCAAACTGCATGTGCATGTGCATGTGATGTGCACACACACACACACACTACTTACTACACAAAACTACATAAATACAAATATATATATATATGTGTGTGTGCCTTTATATATATATATAATATTTAAGCTCCATTCTCTTGTGAAATTATATTGTGTTACTCTCTGTTCGTGTGAATGACTTTTTAATTCAAAATAAGCCTATCAATAAAAACAAAAAACTACAAATATCAAAAATAATATATTTTTTTAATTTTTTATAAACAGCTTTTGCGCCCAACTACCAATTACTCTGCAGCTGCTCAATTTATGTTAAAGCTTTTGACCAGGCGTTTAGTTAAGCTTACAACCTTTGTTATCGCGCCGCGTCGCTGCTAACTGAGTTTAGGTTGTTGTCTTGGCTGCACGGTTTCAGTGCTACAGTGCGGGCGAAAATAAAGTGCCGATTGAGCGCTTAGTGCAAGTGGCTCTGAATAGTTGTTGGAATACCATTAATATATATGTATATATGACTATTAATGTCCAAAATATTGGTTACACTGTATATATATCTAAACCATGAAATTGTTCGATTATATTTTACTATAGATGCGTGCGTTACATGAAGTTTAAATAGGCCTTAAATCTAAATATAGAAAAATGTAACAAGAATTAATTTAAGCTTTGTCGTTGTGTTTGTTTTTGAGTGCTTAGAATAGTGTCTCTCTCATGGGCTTGTGAACTGGAACGCTGCGTTCGCCTTCGCTGGCGGAGCTCGAGCTGTCCGCGGCGGCAGCAGCGCTAAAATTTCCGCTAACCCGACGAGTGGATGAGTTCTTTCGCTTCCTGCGCATGCCGCGCTCCAGATCGATCTCGGCGGCGGATGTGGAGACATTTGAACGAGTGTCGTCATCAGGCAACGAGGCGATATCTGGCACAGCAATCTCCTGGAAATCACTGGCTATGGTTGACGTGGACGCGGCCTTTTTATGGCCGCTGCTATAGTAATCCTCGACAGCTGGATCGAGCTGGACAGCAGCCGGCAGATTATGCTCCATCGTGTACACCTGTGCGCTCACCTGTAAGTTAGTTGGCACCTTGGGCTTGCGTTTGGCAAAGGGACTGCCTGGCTTGCTGCCCATACTGTCGTATTCGGGATCGGTGAGGAACTCTACACTGTCGGCCATAATATTGACACGCTTAAAGGGCGGTATCTCGGCTATCTTTGGCTTTCTCTTCGTATACGGACTGTTCTCGTAGCTCTGGAAATTGCCAATTTGCTCGGCGCTCTGCAAGTTTTGTCGCTTCAGATGAGCAGCCGGAAAACGTGACTCCTCGATGCTCAAGCGACGACTACCCGACTGCGTATTGTATTCCATATAACCTGTGCGTCGATGTGGCTGATACTGTGCCGTTCTCTCTTTGTCACGATTGGAAAGCATTTCTACGCTACGGAATCTTTGACGCGTGTCCAGCTGCAGTTCCTCCTCGCCGGCCGAGTTGTCGCCGTCTGCTTGAGTCTGGCTACGACGCAGCTGCTTGCGATTGCGCTCCGCAGCGGACAGATCCAGCATGGACTTAGCTGGACGCTCCAGCTTGGGCATACGCAATGCATCCTCATAGGAGGGCAATAAGCTAATCTCCTGCTGCTGCTGCAATGTGGCTGAAGATTCCTCGCGCAGCATCCGTTCGTTAATATCACGTCTATAGAGTTTGGGAGAAGAGATAAAGCATATTTGAGGATTACGGTATTCGCTTTATATTTTGAGATTATGCAGATATGAAAAATATGTGTTTTGGCAGTAGAATATTTTAAATTAGTTTAAAAAGTAAACAATATTTTTTTAAGAAAATATGAACAATAAAAAAATAATAAATAATAAATAATAAATAATAATATAATAATAAAAATAAAAATAAAAAAAAAAAAAAAAAAAAAAAATAATAAAAAAAAAAAAAAAAAAAAAATAAAAATAAAAATAAAAAAAAAAAAAAAAAAAAAATAAATAAAAATAATAAATAATAAATAATAAATAATAAATAATAAATAATAAATAATAAATAATAAATAATAAATAATAAATAATAAATAATAAATAATAAATAATAAATAATAAATAATAAATAATAAATAATAAATAATAAATAATAAATAATAAATAATAAATAATAAATAATAAATAATAAATAATAAATAATAATAATAAATAAATAATAAATAATAAATAATAAATAATAAATAATAAATAATAAATATTATAATAAATATTATAATAAATATAATAATAAATAATAAATAATAATAAAAAATAGCACCAGCTTTTTATATATTAATTTAACAATGCTGGGAAACTCTTAACTGAATTGCACTCTTGATCTGTTCCTTGATCTGTTCCTCGCTGAATGATACAATATATTATTAATGAAATTTCTTTAACAAATTAAGTTTGCTAGAATTTGTTAAAAAAAATTTATTAAATGGAAATTTGTATGTTAAAACAAAGGGAAAACCGTTCAAACAGTAACTTTTTTCCATCTACTAAGCAGTATGTGAAATAACACAAAATGTTTGGTCTTTTGATCAATAATTACCACCACCGGTGCTATTATTTCTTTCGGCTTACGCTCTTTGAGTTAATAGTTCTGAGTTCAGAATCATAGTTACCAACAGTAAAAACTTACATGCGTTGCAGCTCTTCTTGGTTAGAATTATATTCTCTGCGATTCTGTCGTTGCTTATGCTTACGCATCATCTTCTGAAAGCAGCCAAACATCAGAGCCAGCAAACCCAGGCCTAGAATGCAGAGCATGATGGTCGACCAGACCTTCTCGCCGCTGCTGTTGCGCGCACTCACTGTCCAGTCGGAGAGGCAGGCATAATCCCACAGCTGACCATAGTAGCTGGCCGGCGAGGCACAGCGCAAATTATGACGGTCCTTGAGCTAGAGAAGAGTAGTCTTTATATGCTATACAGTTATAACTGAGTGGTTGCTGGACTTACCTTGGCCGGCTTCATTGTTAGATAGTCATAGAACTCGATGAACAAGGGATTCTGGCATTCGCATATCCAGGGATTATCGCCCAGCCAGATTTGATCGAGGAATTTGTTCCCACGAAAATGGCCAGGTGGAATGGGATTGATCAAACGATTGCCATTCAAATGCAAATCTGCAAGCTCGGGAAAGCCACTGAAACTGTTGTTTCTAATCGTTGATAGCCTGAGAAGGAGGGGGAAATGAGTTAAGTTTGAACTCGCGCTAAAATGACAACACATGAAGATGAATAAAATGAAGGAAAACAAGTTAAGCAGAGGAAAATAATACATATCACATTGGCAGGATCAAAAACGGAAAATGAGTCGATTACGATTGAAAATGAAAAAGTTATCGATCACTTTAAAGAATTCATGATAAGAGAGTGTGACTCAAGACGAATATCAATACGGTTGCACTTCAAGGTTCTGAGGTAGACTGAGGTACCGAAGGAGGTACCGAAGGAGGTACTAAAGGAGGTACCGAAGGAGGTACCGAGGCAAGTACTGAAAGAAGTAAGAAGAAGGTGCAGAACGGGGTAACGAAACACGCACAAAACGAAGTACCAAAACAGGTACAGAACGAGGTACTAAAGGATGTAAAGAAAGAGTACTGAAGGAGATATCGCAGTAGGGCCTTAAGGAAATACTGAAGGAGGTACCGAGGCAAGTACTGAAAGAAGTAAGAAGAAGGTGCAGAACGAGATACCGAAACACGTACAAAACGAAGTACCGAAACAGGTACAGAACGAGGTACTGAAGGACGTACAGAATGAGGCACTGAAGGAGATAGGGCCACAAGGAAGTACTGAAGGAGGTGCCGAGGCAAGTACTGAAAGGAGTAAGAAGAAGATGCAGAACGAGGTACCGAAACACGTACAAAACGAAGTACCAAAACAGGTACAGAACGAGGTACTAAAGGATGTACAGAATGAGTACTGAAGGAGATATCGCAGTAGGGCCTTAAGGAAATACTGAAGGAGGTACCGAGGCAAGTACTGAAAGAAATAAGAAGAAGGTGCAGAACGAGGTACCGAAACGCATACTTAACGAAGTACCGAAACAGGTACAAAACGAGGTACTAAAGGATGTACAGAATGAGTACTGAAGGAGATATCTAAGTAGGGCCTCAAGGAAGTACTGAAGGAGGTACTGAACCAACTCACAGTAGATACAAAGTGGAGTCAACTTAGCTTCAAAAAGCGAGCAACGAAAGAAAGGCATCTACTTTATAAGACCATATAGCTATACCACCGTTAAACTCACCTGCAGTTGGCTAGATTCAGATGTTGCAGCGTTTCCGAGCGCATCAAACTGGGAAAATTGCTAATCAGATTATTGGACAAGTCCAAGCGTTGTATAGCCGATAAGCCAGTTAGCGCCGTGCTCTCAACGATGCTGATTTCACACCAGCTGAGGTCAATGACACGCACCGAGTTGGACACTATTTTCGTTAGCTTCTGTATAATATTACGACTTAGATTGAGCTCCAAGAGCACATCATTGTCACTGATGAGATTGCGCTCCAGATGCGCAATCTCATTGTAGGCCAAATTCAAGTGCTTAAGCCGCTTCAATGGATTGAACGCTGCATTGCCTATAAAGCGCAGCACATTTCTGGATAGATCAATCAGTTCCAAGAACGTATTGTTGTCAAATGTATACTGATCCACCGAGCGCAGGAGATTGCCACGCAGACGCACCTCCACGAGCACGGGCAGGCCACTCAAGTCGATTTGGTCCAGATTGCAATAGGAAACATCCAAGTTGCGCAGCTCCAAGCCGACAATTAGATCCTCTTCCCAGCCAAATTGGAGCGCAGTATTGTGCGACAAATTGAGCACTTCCAAGTTGTGTAAGGCCTCAATGAACATGGGGCTAAGACGTTGCACGCTGCAGTTGCTCAGGTTCAGATCGAGTAGACTTCTCGACGGCAAGCGTGTTAGCTGCCCCAATTGGTTGTTGGCCAGGGAAAGGCGTTGCAGATTGGGCAGCTGATTGATCAGTACATCGCCGCCCACAATGCTAATCTGTGCCGCGGACAGGTCCAGTTCATTGAGCGATTGGCTATTGAGCTGCTCGCTAGCAACGTCGCCTCCAAAGTTGCCCAAACTGTTTCCGCTGAGGCTCAGTTTCTTCAAACTGGGCGCATACTTGAAGGCCTCGTTGGGATTGATGTGCGACCAATCGACAATTGAATTGCTGGCCAGCAGCAGAGTGCGTAGGGAGGTGAAGCCTATCAGCGCCTCAGCCTCCAGATTAGCTATGCGATTGCCCGACAAATCCAGATACAGCAACGAGTCCATGTCGGCATATTGTCGTGGGAACTCTGTAAAGTTGTTGAAGGAGAGATCCAAATGCTCCACGGGCACATTAAAGAACTTCGGATAGCTGGTCAAGCCGCGTCGCGAGCAATTCGCATAGAGACTATCGATTATCCAACGGCATTTGCAGGCAATGGGACAGTCGACAGCAGCAGCGCTGCTAAAGAGTCCCACCAAGTAGATCGCTAGCACCAGCAGTTGCATCTTGTCGTTGAAAATACCTGAAAATGTGCGAAAGCAGGTAAATTTTTATTTGTCAGCTGTCGACCCACAGCTCTGACTAGCTGTAGAGCCCAATTGATAGAACGTTTATTGCGCATGCATTTTATTTCACGCTTATCAGCAAACTGTGCGAGTTATTAAAATGGACAACTGGTGGGGCATATACCCTGTAAAGAGCTATATATATATATCTAGCTCTACAGTTTTTCATGAATCATTTATTTCGTAGAGTTCAAATACGTTGAGAACGGACAGGCGAGTGGCTATATATTTCCTATGTATGTTTTGAGCTCAGGTATTTCTTGAATCTTGCCAATCAAAAAGTTAAGCCATTTCTGTAATGGCAACTATTTTTATTTATTATTATATTTTATTTTTTATTATATTATATGTATTTATTTTATTTTATTATTATATTATATTTGATTTATTATTATTATTTATACACAGATTTAATTTAAAATTAAAAGTTGTTAGAAAAAAAAACTAAACTTTCTCACTTGACAGTTCTTTGCACACAAAGACTGGAACAGGAACAGCAAGACGCAAAAGTTGTCGTTAGCGAAGTCTGTTGAAAGGCTCTTGAAATAGCTAAATAAAAACAAGTAAGAAAGCTCTAGTCGGGGTGCCCGACTAGGAGATACCCTGATCCCAGTCCTTTGAGTTTTGTAATATTTTCCGTAGTTTGTATCGAGTATTAAAAAAAAAAAAGAAAAAAAATAAAAATCGACTTTGCGAGACCCGGATTCGAACCCGGATTATTTGCGCAACGTGCACAAACACTACAAACACCGCCACTTCATAACTAAAAATAAAACAATAAAAAACATTTCATCTCCACTGGACTCGAACCCGGACCAAGCTGCATGCGAGCGGCGCCTCTACCAACGCAGCCGCTGTCCTTCTTATTCGATCTGCTGCAAATTTGAACATAAGTAGCAGCTAATATTCAGCTTTAATTCAATCGCAATTTCAATTCTTGGAATAGAAAAGAATTCACGCATTTGAATGTATGTGTGCACACGCATAGGAAAAATGCGTGCGCGTGGCGCTGCTGACATGTGCTTTTGCAAATTGGCCAAACGTTTTGTTTAATAACTTCTGTTTTACTTAATGGATTTTAATGAAATTTTCAGCATATGATCTACATATCCTATTGGCTTGGTTGAGATGCAAACGCCTTCACATAATGGCCCTAGTTCCAACTTAACTTAAATTCTAAGAATTTGGGGGAATTTGGAGCCGGTATCCAAAATCCAACAAAAATCAAAATTGCATAAAATATACATAAGACTAAATACAAAATTTGGAGGCTCTAGCTCTTAAGACGTTCGAGATATAATTTATTTACTGCATTTCAATAATGTTTTTATTCGATAACAATTAAATGCGAATAGTTATCGAATATTTGAAATAAACTTGACCTGCGCGTGCTATACACGGACCTACAAAAAAAATTTCAAGTCTCTAGCTCTTATAGATGCTGAGATCCACGCGTTCACACATACGGACAGACGGACAGACGGACAGACGGACAGACGGACAGACGGACAGACGGACAGACAGACAGACGGACAGGGCTCAATCGACTCGGCTTGTCGTCCTGATCAAGAATATATATACTTTATGGGGTCTGCCACGCCTCCTTCTGCCTGTTACATACATTTGCACAAAACCATTATACCCTGATTTCCCATTTTTAATGGGATCAGGGTATAAATAGTTCCCATTTAAATACTGAATGAATATTGAACTCTAAATTGCAAATAGAATTTCTTTTTAAAATTTTCCAAGTCACAAGCTGATGACCTTGAACTTTCATCTAAGGCTATCTTATTACATATCCAATATTCGATTTATAAAGCTTGTATCTAATGTTATATGGACTTTCAAGGCAAGCCTCTTATCTGTTACATGCGTAAGCTTTAACCTAATCCACCCGCTCTGCCTTAAATACAGGGCAGACGCTAAAGCAAATCACGGAAAGCAAATCATTTTGTATCTTCATTTAGCTAAGAATCAGAATACTTAAATGCAATTGGGAACTGCGTCGCATTAATAATAATAACATTAATAAAGACTTTTTGGCATATGACGTCACATTTTATTAACCTGCTACGAAATGTTAGGTCGAAATGCTCCAACGGCGCGGCTTATCTTATCGGAGCTTGGTGGTAAGGGTTAGCTTTTTTTTCTAAATGTGGAGCAAGCCAAACACAAAACTCACGCACAAGCGACAAATGCAACTTTTCGTAATGAATTGAGAAAACTTTTGTTATTTTGAAACACTTCATGTGTTGGTGTCCTTTGCGGATTGGATGTCTACATTTCGAATCACATGCGAGGCTTATATATATATATAATTTTCTTTTTTGTCTATATGCAAGCTCTAGTAATTCTCATTTAATACTGAGCGAATGAAAAATCTTACTCACCTGTTGCAACGACACCAGCAACCGTTTCCCACTGATAAGATAAGCTGAGCGATAAGAGTGAACAGTGTTAGACAACTACGACAGC
Source organism: Drosophila hydei (assembly GCF_003285905.1). Classification (NCBI taxonomy): domain Eukaryota; kingdom Metazoa; phylum Arthropoda; class Insecta; order Diptera; family Drosophilidae; genus Drosophila; species Drosophila hydei. The sequence continues at coordinate 69,318 of NW_022045837.1, read as the reverse complement.
GTCTTGTTGTCTGTGTTGTTAACTGCTCAAACATCGTAGCAGAAAAAAATACCAAAGAAACTGTTTATTTTAAAAGTGGGTCAAGTTGATGGATGGGTCGGTCGGGCAGAATGGTAATCAACTGACATATACTATATAATCAATTGAATGTGTTTTGTGGAATTAAAAGTTCATAATAATTTATTGCATTTTAATAAGACTGTATTATATTTTTATTATATATAAATATATTTATTGAATTTCAAGTTGTTTACTGAACTATAAACATATTTTGAAGGAACAGCTCTTGGGCTGAAAACTTTTATATTAAATAACAAATACGCAAGGGGAGGTATTCCTTCATACATGGAGGTATTCCTTCCTTCCTATATGGACTACCTGCATAAGGAAAAAATACTTCTAGCTCTCGCAGGACTACATTCTTGCAGGAAGCAATGCCGACATAGGTGCATTTCATTGTATATATGGTTTCATATTCTCTTCTACAAGGAGCTAATCCTTCCTATATATTAATATCAAATAAAATTGTATTTTGCCTTTCAGCATTTAGCCTTTAGTCTTTAAATTTTTGATGAAGCGAAGCTTTCATAACAGCAATATAATAATTCAAGCATAAATCTTTACAATACACAGAAGAAGAAGTTGGTGAAAAAAAGCAAAATAAATAAGAAATAAGAAAGCTTAAGCGAATGTCGCCGTTTAACGTTGACTTCACTTGGCATGTGATGAAGTGCAACTGCAAATTACGCCAAATGTTTCGCGCTCTGTGTGTGTGTGTGTGTGTGTGTGGGAGTGGGTGTCAGGAACTACTCTCAGCGACCAACCGACCGACAGACCGACTGATAGGGCATTAAAATTACCCTCACTCAGCGGATGTGGCTGTGGCTGTGGCTGTTGCCACCAAACACGGACTGCAAAACGTTGCCAGACACCTCTTCTAACCGGATTTATTGTAATGAAGCGTGCGCAAAACAGAAACGACGCTTGCTCAACGCTCAGACAGAGCGATAAAAGATGCACTGCCAAATAAAAATCCGGACAAACAACAACAGCAGCGACAACAAGCAAAACTGACGTGTTGACAGCAACATATTTGTGCTGCAAAGGGCAAAGGAGGACGGAGGAGGGGGAGGAGGAGAAGGTGCTGAGGCAATGTCAGCAGCAAATAAAAAAAAACTAAGGTGACAACGAAAGAGCTGAATATGAGTGAGGCGCAAGTCTTGTATGCCCTATAAAAACTTAAAAAAAAAAATATTTATAATGTAATCTGAGATATATTATATATAAATATATATATATATATATATATATATATATATATATATATATATATATATATATATATATATATATATATATATATATTTTTTTTTTTTTTTTTTTTTTTGTAAAGTAATCTATAATGTAATCATATATGAAAGATGAATGCATATTATATTATTATATATATTGTATATAAAATAAAATTTACAGAACAATAACTTTTCTATTGAGTTTTTCATATAACAAAACTAATTAATTAATTCAGAGCGAATTTTTTGTTAAAAAGATACAGCTTGACAAACTTTTGAGCGGAACTGTATACAGTATAAAATAAATTATATACGTATGTATAAGAATACTATTATTCAGAATAAGTAATTTTTAATTTTTTTTTATTTTTTATTTTATGTGTTATTTTTATTTATTTGTTAATTGCTGTTTGTTTTGCAATCTGTTTTATACTAGACAATAAGCAAATTTGTTAACAATAATATTACGGATGGCTTGGGCTCCAATGAGATCAATCCATTTATTTACCTACTTAACATATTTATCTATTTCTGTGGGGCAGGTCTAGGACATGAAATCTTTTGAGTCGCCTGTGGTTGCTTGATACAAGTATGTAATATATTCTCAAAAATATATTTTATATATTCTTAATTTTCTCAATGAGAATCTGAAGCAGATTTGTGAGCTATTCTAGCCTATGTTGGAGATTCTATATTGTTAATTCAGTTTTGTTTCGATAAAACATACAGTTATGATATCTTGCTTCCTTTTAGAACTTTAGAAAATAAAATGTGAAAATATCAAGAATCTAAGCAGAGTCTGGCTAAATATTGCAAATAATTTTTAATTTGAAGAAAAATATGATTTTTACCTCTCTCTCTCTTTATATCTTTATACCTCTTTTATATGTCTTTTTCTCTCAAAGTGAGGGAGAGCTCTTTCTATATCTCTTTGCTTGCTTTCCGTTGACTCTGTGCCTAGCTGCCTCTATCTCTCTTCTGTATATCTCTCGAGTCAAAATCTTTCCCTTTTTCACAAACTTAATCATAAAGTTAACATAACTTTTTGGGTTACCTTTCCAATTAGTTAGTGTATAGAAAAAAGTGAGAATAATTTTTTGAAAGCGACGCCAACATTAACAAATACAATAAATAAGTTGAGGCAATGCTTTTACGGCCAAGTCAGAGCGAGCTATGGAAGATGTCGAAGTTGAATGCAGAAGTCAGCATAACGCCGCAGCTGGAGCTGATAAGACGCGCTGACAGGATGTAGCCAGGCAGTATAAACCCCTGCTCCTGCTTCTGCTGCTGCTGCTGCTGCTGCTGCTGCTCAAGCTGCTTCCTTTTAAACTATTGAGTGCGGTCTGTCAGGCTCGTCAAGCGACAAATTCGGTTGCCCGGACAGCGTCGCTCGCGGATAACTGCACAGATAATGACAAACAGAGAGAGAGGGAGATGTATATATATATATAGAGAGAGAGAGAGAGAGGGAGATAGAGCCATGTCTTTGCCGTTTTAATGAAGCTCAGTTTGCGTGCGGGCTTGGCGTGGCCCTAGCCAGTCGCCGGGATAATTAGCGGCTCGGGCCATGCAAAGCCGGCATTGTCCTTGGCCGAACGTTGGGAATTCGCACAGTTGGAATCACAAGTTAATGCCGCGCTCAAGTCCTGACTTGGTCCTTTTGTGCGTGTGCTTTTGTTAATGGATTGATTTTCAAATTTCTTCACTCATCTAATCTGGTTGACTCTGCACCCCGCCCACTTCACGTCGTCTTTTATGGGCAATTTCGCGCTGCTTTTTAATAAGAAAAGAAGTGCTTTTTATTTATTTTTCGGTTTTTTCCCCACTCTTTTTATTGCGTCACTTACTTAGCGAAAGTCCTTGTGGGCGCTGTCCTGAAAACTCTGTCCATGCAGCGAGTCAAAGTGCAGCCGAAAAAAAGTTTTTCCTGAATGACAGCTGCGTTGGTCAGAGATAAGCGCACGCCATACACCCACTCCTTGTCGACCGCCCGCAGCTGTGACAGCGGTTGTGATAAAGCAAAAATTGTCAAGTGCCGCCCCCCACCCACCTCTGGCGACTTCTGTCCAGGTGTGACTCTGCTTGAGCGGAAGTTAACTGTGGCATTGCCTGCGCTGACTGCCTGTCCAGAGCTGCTCTTGATAGCTTAGCACGCTCAAAAGTTGTTAAGCATCTCCCACACACACACACACACACCACACACACAGAGGCTGTGACACACTCACTCGCTGCGTCTCCTGCCGATGCCATAAAGATAAGTTTTGAGACCACATTATGAAGCCTCTAATCGCTGCGCCATGCCAATCGTCATCAGAATTTTGAATGCTCTAAATTTTTTTTATGCGTCGCCTCCACAAATTATGGTTTTTATTGTTATGCCTGTGTTGGGGCGGCTGTGTGTGTGTGGGCGTGGCAAAAACAATTTACTTCTATCTGCTCGACGATACGTCACAAAAGCATAAAAAACGATAAACTTGGCTGTGGTCCATATTCTGTTCTACATTTGCCATTTGCCATTTGCATATCCTGTTTCGGAGGTCCTTAAAGACGCCGCCTCCGCTTTAATTAGAGAGTGGCAGTGGCAGTGGCAGCGGCAGAGTTTAATTTGCGGCAGACATGCTTGCTGCAAACGAAAGCAGCTTAACACAAATATCTTAAATAGCAATAAATTTCGATTTTTGTACACTTTATGAATTATAAGCTTAAGCAGCGCACACACCAAATGCGAGAAGGGGTTCCTTTGACTTTGTGTGTGTGCACCTTAAGCATTTTCAACGTGCCAGCGCCAAAGTTTCAGCTACCCTCAGCCCTGGCCCCGCCCACTCCACTCACTGACAGCCTGGCAAAGATTTAGACAAAGACGCCAGCCATTTACTGTTATTCGCACTGATAGCAAAGAGTAGCCAACCCAGCCCTCTAGCTGCCCCTGCCCCCACTGCTGCCACACAGCTACCGCTACACCCGCCTCTAGCTGAATTGGGGGCAACGCACAGCGTCTTATGCCGAGTGGCATTTTAACATTTTTAAGACGCGACTTGCCTCCGCCTTCATCTCTCGCTCCCCTCCCCGGTGCCTGGCTTCACGGCTTGTGCCGCAAGCCTTTCCAGCCGGAATCTCAGTTACGACGAGGCGCAGCGCCATAAATCAATTCGTATTAGTTTTATGAAATGTGTACCTGCGGCGTGCAATGTCACACACACACACACACCAGCAGAGGCACACACACACACCAGCAGAGGCACACACACAGGCACCAGCAGGCAGCTACAATGTTTATGGATAACATTTTATGATGAGGCGGCTAGGTTTTTAAGCTAATTAATTCAAAATAAATGTTTATATACAAAATTGTATATTTAGGCAAATATTAAATTAGTCTACATTATAAATATAACTTAAATATAATAAATTTTTAAAAATTTAATTATTTTCCTGCTTTAAATTGCAGTTTGATGGCCAGGAATGGGAAAGCAAGTGAAATAGTTAGCAATAAGCGATGCGCTCTATAGATGAGTGTGATCAAAAAAGTCAAAAGACATTTAGATCAATTGTAAAAGAAAAAAGATGTATAAAGTTAATGAGTCCCTTAGACTAAGTTCAAAGAAACAGTTCTCAACCAAAATCATTTCTTTACTATAAAACCAAAGGCTAAACAAAAGATTTTTAAAAAATATTCAAAATGCATTTGGCGCAAAGAAATACTAAATTGTTAAGAGTTACAATCTATTTAGGCCAAAAAGAAATATATTTTCTTTAAATTCATCTTTATTGGAAGTGAAAATTAAAAATGCAATTTATTTTTCTTTTTTAGCTTTTAATAATGCAAGCTCATATAATATAGAAAATTATTTTCTAGTGGAAAATTAGTTTTGATTCTTGTTTAATAAGCTGCTAGGCCAAGGTATGGCAAAGCTGTCTAAGAAAGATGTGTTAATATTATATTATATCATAATTATATATATAATATATATTTGAATATATATTTTAAATTAGTTTAATTAAACTGTCTCCTTTGAATTCCTCATATTGTGACTGGTTTGGCTCTAATTCCTAATTTGATTGTACAGGTTCTACACTTTTATAAATATAATCAAAAAAAGTTTAATTAACTGTAAAATATAATTTAAAAATTTAAGAATATTTACAAATTATTTAAAACATTTTTTCTTTGATGAATAATAAATATATTTATATTTTTTTAGTAGGGGTCTGGCAGGGATTAGACCTCTTGCAAGTAGGCTTCGGTGTCGTTGCAATCTATATATATATTTATATTCTATACATACATATAATACAATTTCCAATTGACTGTAACAAAATCAATTATATTGATTCAATTGAACCACCAAAATCACTTAGTCCTTACCTCTACTGACTCTAATAACTTCAGCTTAGGCAGCCCCAGATTTCAGTTGAATCAAGATCTAAGCCAAAAACTGATTAGTTGAGATATCTCTCAGCAGACAGAATTCGCACTATACAAACTCTGTCATCTCCGCGCGCTTCACAATTAGTCTTCAATCTAAACAATGTTTCATTATCACGATTTCCCGACACGCATAAACATTTGCAATGTTATTTGGTAGGCGATTTAATAAGCAAATCTTTTATTTTGTGTGTGGCGTCTTCAACGTCTTGAACGGCATCAGCAGAAAAAGGCTGGGCATAGGCGTTGCCAATTAAGCGCGTTCAGGCCAAGGACTTGGCATAATTCATTGTCCTTGAGCCGTGTCCTTACAAACACAGAGAGATGGAGAGGCCTAAAATACGCATGCATATTCATTGCATACCTCAAGGCTGAGTCAAAGTCATTTTTCTCTCGCTTCTTTTCGCAGTGCGTCGAGCGAGAATTTGCATAAATCTTTATTTCTTGGTTGATTCCGAGTCCGTGCATATATTTAATGGAACTTTTTGAATTATCGCCTGACAATGGGATTATCATTTTTACATTGCGGACCGCACGGCAGGACACGGCCGCAAACGGACAAAGGATGCGCGCACCTCGAAAGCGTTTAGCTAAGCCAAAAATGCGCCGACAACTCCCCTGGGGGCAATTCACAGTCATCGTAATTATCATCGTAAATTATGCGAGAAAAAACTTTATGAAAATGAATTGAGATCGCGCTAGGCAAATGAAATGTGAATTTACAATTGATTTAAATAGTCGCAGCCAGGCAGCTAAAGGCGCATACTAAATCAAAGCAAGTTTCAATCTATGAAAAGTTTCGGTGCGGGGTATGGGGAGCAGTTACTCCTTCCTTGGCACATTTTTTGGGCAATAATCTGCTGCGCCGAGTGTCATAAATAATAATTAAACAACTCGCGTTGTTAAGTCTTTTTATTACGATCCCAAGACAAACGACAGTTGACAGCGGGGGCGTGCGCAAGGATAAGATGCCGGCTGCAGCGGCATCGCACTCCTCTGCCAGGGCAAGGCTTAGTAGCTGGTAGCATGTGCGAGCTTTTGGACCATCCACCATGCCCTCGGGCTTATATAAGCAGACGCACAGTTTTCCACGCTAGGAAAATGCTTTTCCCATACATTGTCTGGCACATGAGCCAGCCGAAAGGGAGCTGCAGACGTCGTCCAGGCCAGGTGCCTGGCCCCACTTCATGTCGGATGCTAAGACGTAATTAAGAAAATAAATAATAATCGCTCGATGCACAACAACTACCAAACATGTGTGCGTGTGTGTGTGTGTGTCAGCTGGCGCCTTTGACTTAAGCCCACGTTGTCATACACTTAAGAAAATATCTTAACTGGAACAGCAAAAAGGACCACGCAGGACACACAGTGGACGCACGCTGCATGCACGTAGTTCACTTTTGGTTAAATCCTGCCTAGGCAGAACCTTCAACAAGAATTATTATCATTTAATGGCACATCCAGCTAGTTACACCAAAAGGTTTAATAAGCCCTCAGCTTGCCTAGAGCCTTTTATTTTTCCTCTTTCTGCTTAGGGGTTGAGAGCAGTAGCGGCAGCTGACCCAACTGTGAGCCAGAGATATGGAAGCAGCAGTAGGCACTTTCCTAGAGGTAAGCAATTAAGAGAGAAACTTAAATCAATTGTCAATAGATATGCCTTTTAGCTTAATGTAGCTTGAGCTAGTAGATTTGAGTTAGGGAGTGAAACTTGACCCCAAGCTGAGGTAGGGGCTTTCAGCATTTCAAATATGATTTTATATAATAATTTTCAGGCATTTTCTTTATGAATAAAAGAGAGAAAAAAGAGGATTATATCTGAATAATTGAGTATAAGACTTGATAACAAGCTCAAAATAAATATAACTTAAAAAAATATAACGAAACTGGCTTATCGAAAAAGCTTGCAAACTAAGAATTATTATAGCAAATTAACAGAATATAATTTCAGAGCTGTTCTTAATGACTAAGCTAAAGGCATGCGAAATAACGCAACTAACTGCCAGCTTTCTATGCGATTCTCATAACTTAAGGTAAGACTTACGTTTGACTTACATTACTTAGATTGCTTTATTATAAGTATTTAAATTTGAGTTAACAGGTTCTACACTTAATAATAATAAAATACTAAAATACAAAAAAAAAAAATTAAATTTGATAAGTTCGAATTCTGTATGATGTATAGGTACATGTATAAGTAGATGTATGTAATTAAGTTTTGTGTGCTTGTGTTGACATTTATGAATGTTATTCGAATGTCAATTGCAGCTTAGGTTCTCTTTGTGCTGCATTGAAAAAGTGAAGGCAGGAAAAATCAGAATTCTGGATACTGCTCTTCTACTCGATTCTCCAGAAAGTGTGTAAGTATGTCCAAGTAAAAGTGTCATTCCAAGAATAATGTTAAACTGTTGTGTTAAATTAATATATATATACATAATATGTATATTTATGAATGGATGTATGATGTATATGTGTATGTACGCTTGCATCGCTTGCACGCTGTATGTCTCCAAGTATATGTGTATGTATAGATGTATGGATGTATGAATGTATGTATGCATCTATTAATGTATGTATGCATGTATGTATGTATGTATACATCTATGAATGTATGTATATATGTATGTATGCATCTATGAAGGTATGTATGTATGTATTTATGTATGCATCTATGAATGTATGTATATATGTATGTATGCATGTTTGTATGTATGTATGCATCTATGAATGTATGTATGTAGGTATTTATATATGCATCTATGAATGTATGTATATATGTACGGACGCATGTATGTATGTATGTATATATCTATAAATATAGTCATGTTTATGCGTGCATCTGTTGCTGTACGTATGAATGTGCATGCATGTATGTGTATGCATGCATGTATAACATCCAAAATACATGCCTGCCTGCCTGCCTGCTTGCAATGTAACAAATACGATTAAAAATAAATTCCTCCTGAAAAACTAGCTGAAACTTAACATAGTTATGCAAGTCAGAAGCTGATTAAGAGCTCTTTATTTATAGCAGAAGAAAGACTGGAAAACTACCCCTTTGCACCAGCTCAAGCCCATGCCGTTGCCCGTTTCCCTGTGCCCTTTTCTTTATGCCCTCAACACGCTTTTGGCAATGCTCTCATTAACTAATTTGGCTCTGAGTGCAGCGGCCCGGGCTGAATGGCCGAGGGCATCGATATGGTGGTTGGGTTGACATCTGAACCCTCCTTCATGGAAAATCTCCGTGAATAGCGAATGTCACAAATCAAAGCGGAATTATTATTACTTATGACCATTTAATTGGACTTGCGTTTATTCATTTGAGTTGCGCTCGCTCGCTCGAGTTGCTTGTTTTTGTTTTTGTTTTTGTTTTTGTTTTCGTTTGTTTGCGCACTCAATTTGGCAAATGGTTGTGCCACAGACATCGCCACCGCAAATGTAACCGCCCAACCACAGCAGCAACAAGAAACAAGCACCGCCAACTATTTGGCTCGCACGCTCATTAGTTTTATTGGCCCGCATATCAGTCAAAGCCGCAAAACTATTTGTGCGTCCCCAGGTCCAGCTACAGACACCGCCACCAGCTCTAGCCATTGCACTTGCTTTTGGCATTGCCTGCGCTCTGTGTGTTTGCCAAGGACATTAATTGCCGAAAAGAACTTTGTCTTTTGGCGTGGCGCAGCAAAACTCGCTTCAAATGTCCTTTTAATGAATTGGCAGCTATCCTTTATAGCATTTGCTCACTTGCAGTGGCGCCTGCACGAAAAGCCTCCAATAAATCGCATTGACAAAGCATAAAGACAACCAGATTCTTGGGCAACTTAAGTCCAATTAGGAGTTGATGAAGCCACAAGATGCATTTACAAATTTTTGTTAACTAGAGTAAGGTTGACTAGAGCGGGTTGAGTTCAAGATGAGCCAGAGAAATGTGTGGATTTTTTCTGGGTGAATTGACCTAAGCGAAACCAGGGAAGCTATGGAATGGAAAGGAAATTTATAATGCTTTAATAATTTATGTTTATTCTTATCGTTTTATAGGAACATATAGCAAGGTGGCAGCTTTGGCTGATGACGGATTGAAGAGTGATGACTGTTGCAAAGGGAATGCAGCAGAGGAGCTAAAGCAAGCACTAAATGCACAAGGAAGTATAGTATAACATATAAATATAAAACATATGAATTGAAGCTTGAAGCTTTAGCATTATAGATACCTAACAAGTGTCAACATATGATTCTATAGATCCAACATAATTACGAACTCTATCTATCTAATCATACCTTTTTACCTTTTTAACTTATTTAGCATATTATGCTAACAAATTTAGTCCAACTTTTCTATCCATGGCTTTTATTTTGTTTGCTTTCGAACTGGACTTAATTGTAGCGCTCTCCCTAGTTCAGTTTCACTTAATTATGTTAACATTAAACGAGATTTATTTGCCATTAAACATTATTATGCTATCAAGTTTGGCAAAGTTTTGCGTAGAGCACGATTTATGCAACGTAAGTACCTGCAAATACTTGAGCAAAGAAAATTATGAGGTATGTATTTTATTTTTCTCTCTTTCATTTACTTTTTATTCAGTATTTTTTGTTGTTGCTTTTAGAAAAAGGCTGGCCGCAGAAAAGACCGCGAGTTGCGGCGCAGTTAGCTATGTAAATGTTTTCGCAGCTGTTTATGTATTTACTTTTAATGCCACTCGAAATGGCGGCTGCCGCTGTGTCTTCTCTTCAGCAGCCAACCACGCGCTGAGAATGTTAACAATTTTAATTAATGGATAAAGTTCTGTGGAATTCTAGCTACAGGCACAGCTCCAGCTCCACTTCTAACCAAATTGTTGCCAGTGGTCGTCAGCTGGTTTTTAGTTTTCCAGGGGTTGTTGCAGAGGCATCTAAATATTTATGCATTGCGCCAACCAGATTCGTGGCCATTCAAAAGCATTTCTCGCCAAAGGAACTCTGAGAATTCACTTTGTGTTGGACGGCAAGCAAATATAATAATTAATTTTAGTTCTATAATACTTAAATAAATTTAATTTTGTATTTATCATTAATATTATTTATTTATTAATTTTTTTTTATAAATATTTCAGCTATTCAAATATAAAATGATCGATATGTGAAGTTCATTAAAATTTTATTGCATACTTTCAGGCTGTAAATGAAATAAACCAATTTATTTTTTCATCAACCCTTTTCCACATTTTCAGTTTCTTACTGCATACTTTTGGGCTGCGAATAAAATGCGTTGCTGCTCGAAAAAGAGTCTCATAGAAAACTAGTTATAATTCAGCTATATCCTGGAGCAGGACGAAAGTATATGTTGAATTAGGTTCGTGAAGCTCAGCGGCATTGATTGCCACCAAAAAATTAGGGGGTTATCTAAGAATCCAGGACTTATAGTATTTCAGTCCCAGTGCTTGTCAGGCCAAATCCTGCATACCTTGAACGCCACTAGCAGGATCTATGTGTCCTTTGGCTAACTATTAGCCCTAAGCATTACACTTTTTTAACATACGACATGCTAGGATCTAAAAGGAATCAGCCGAGCTGTGTCAATTTTAACTAATAGTCATGTCCTTTGATCCTTAGATGACCCCATCCTTTTCTAACGTACAAGCATACAGTTAGTTATTAGCATTCCAACGCACCAAATCCTGTCGAAATCTATAAGGATATGGCCGAGTTAGAGCTATTTACCTGCATCAGGACATTCTTTGCATAGCCATAACTCAGCCAAATTCTTAAGGATCCAGCCAGGACACACCTCTTTGAGCTCGTAATCAACTAAGCTATTGATTGCCATTCAAGGATTTTCAGGATTCCATAAAAAATTTCACCTCAAATTTTTGTAAGGGATAAGGTCGAAAAATGGCCAACAGGCACCTTAACTTGGCCATTTGAAGGACTAACGAAATTTGCTTTAGGCCATAGAAAGTTCTTTGGGCACTGATGACAAATATGCAATTAGAAGGGCGAAAGTCCTTAAAACAGCAGAGAAAGTAGGACTTTTGTGTGTAAAGAAAATAGCCTATAACTCGACCTTATCCTTGCGTATCCTGGCAAATGAGATGTCAAACTAAATGGTGCCACCACGGCCACCAGCTGACCAAAGGATATTCAAATCGTCCTTGTGGTTAATGAGTTATTGGCGTTTTAGCGTGTATTGGGCGATTTCCTAAGCTGCCGAGGCCGCTCGGCAAGTCAAGTCCTGGATTCTTAGATAGCCCCCGGATATTTTGATGCCGATCGATCGGCATGACTATCACGATTCTAACACACCACGTCCTTTTGTCCTGCGTAAGGATATGGCCGAGTTATAGCCTAAGAACTAAGGCGTCATATGAGCAAAAGCAAAAAACTGTTGCATACCCAAAAGGGGCAGCCGAGGCTGAAAACTGAATTTGAATGGAAATTTGTCTGCAGTACTAGGCGAACAGAAATGGCAACATGTAAACGGAACGCCAATGGACGAAAATTTTCATTGCATACCCTAAAGGGCAGCCATGGCCTCAAACTAGAGTTACCTCAAGCGGCTAAAGTAAAACTGATGTTATCCTTAAACTTTTTCTAATGAAGAAAAGAAAGAAAATTGAATTTTGTTTTTTTATTTATTTTATTATTTTTATTTATTTAATTAATAACATGAAATATGACAAACTGAAGCTTAATTTGTTAAGTGTGGCTAAGCTATAAAATAATGGAAATTCATGAAGGCCCATTGGTAGTTGGTTGATGTTTTCTGAAAAGATTCTGAAGGACATAGTCATGATATGGCTGTAAATAGAATGTCAAAGAACCTTTACTAGATATTCGAAAAATAGGCCGTTAAGCCAAGTATGCATACAATACCTATGTAATGGCTCGATAAGCACTTTGAGACAACATTTCTCGATTCTCATATTCATAAATAAAAGCCCAGTTAATATGCGCTGTGCTCATAAATTGTGTGATGCCATTTGCCAAGCGCCCACTGCTGCTGCTGCCTGCCTGCCTGCTCTTGCCTTAGCTTCGCATTTTTAATTTAAAAGTTTGCGATAACAAATGATGCACAGCCTCCGCACCCACACACACAACCACACGCCCACCCATTGGCCCATTCAGATATGTACTTAAAATAAGAAATAATGTTGACTGCTGATTTAGGAGCTGGCCCACAGTGCTCACTCGCATGCAGACACCTATAGCTATCTATAGCAGCATATGTGTGTGGGTGTGTGTGTTGGTCGAAAAGAAATGTAAAAAGAAATGAAGCGAACTTTGGCGCTAATAAATTGCTTCATATCTCGCTGAAGGCAACGCTAATATACTACGCCACAGCAGATAACTCATACGCCGCGTAGCCAGCAGGAGCAGCAGCAGCAGCACCAGCAGGAGGCGTTTCTTTTTTCTCTTCACTGCTTCCATATATGCATATTTATTTCCCCTTTGCTTATCAGCGACTAACACAAAAAAAAGCAAGAATGAACGAAATAAAGCAAAGCAAGTCCTGTAGCACATGAGAAATTGCCAAACACATTAGACGCCGAGCAGACGCAGCAGCAGCAGCAGCCAATGAAGGCAGTCATATAAGTGCATAGCAGTCTCGTTACCATTTCTCATGCGAGCGGAAATTATAATACATATTGCTTATAAATAGTATTTTTAATGGAATGTTACTTGTTTACATATAAATATTTAGTTTCTGTTGTGCTTGTGTTTGTAATGAAAGTTATGAGAATTTCTTTTGTTAGTGGCTTGAAGAATGAGGCAATAAGGCCATGGTTAGTGAAGTGAATATTGTTAGATATGGCTTTAAGAACACATAACTATATAACTAACAAGAGACTATAATGCGTTTCTAAGGAACAGTGCGCAGAAAGCGAAGTGACTGTGTTGATTGAAATATTAGCGCCGAGTAAAACAGTCTTACACGATCATTTTTTTGGTATTTTTCTGCATTTTAATAATAATAAAAAAATATTATTTATATATTAATTTTTATATTTGTATATTTTTGTATTATTTATTATTTATGTTCTGATAACTTTTAGGCAACTTAATCTAAGCTAAAATTAATTAATATACTCTCTTAGGGCTGTGGACGTTAACTAAAGAGGAGCAAGCAGATATAAGGTGTAGTTACAGGGAAGGTTAAAGGAGATATTTGCTCGGTCAGGCGTCTGAGCCTTCTCATAGCTCAAGTGCAGAGGCAAGCTAAACTTTGGGGTAACATTCAAATCTCTCAAGGTATTTTTTGGTCAGATTCCAGATTTAGTCTCAAAGTTTTGTAAATAAAATAGAACATGTTATAGTAAAATAATAAGTGTTATTTTTTATAATATATATAAAAAAAAATAAAATGTTTGATCAAAAATCAAAGAATATATATATTATTTCTATAGATATATGTCTAGATATATCTATTTATTACACACCTTACCGCGGCGCTTTTCCTTGCCCTTTCCTTTCATAGTAAAAACACTTCGAGTTTAGCTCAAAAATTTGACATTTAAAATTGTATTTATTTAATTATTTAATAATTGCTGGGAATACATATTATAATATAATGTATGTATGTGTGTGTGTGTGTGTGTCAGTGTGTGTGTTTTATGTTTATGCTTTCAATAAATTACAAGTAAATTTAGTTGGGTTTTTATATTTTTTTATATATATTTTTTTGTTGATTTTGTGTGCTTATGGATCTAGTGGAACAATTCATATTAAACACGTTCAAGTGTGGCTATAAATGTGAATCTACTTTTTTTCTTTAAGTTGTTAAATTGAAATGAATTGCAGCTGCGTTTTCAGCTGAAAAAGTAATGCCCTTTGGCATGTAGTTGAGCTGATGTCAGGTATTAAATACCAAAAGTGTTTTAGATTAATTTTGCTTAATTTTGCTTAATTTTTGCTTGTTGTCTTCGTAGATATGTGCTAAGCTGGAAAACGTACGAGAAAATAAGGCGAAACCAAATATTATTTGAAGAGGAAACAAGTAATTCCCAATGCTTGTCAAACTATAGACTTCGTTTTATATATATATATATATATATAGATATGGGTAACATATATATTTACAGATGAAATTGGCTCTCTTTGGTTACACTCCTAACTTTGCAAATGGTTTGAATAGTTCAACTTATTTCGATATATTTAGAGTGCTATATAGATATATGCATATATATTATTAGATATTTGATTAGTTCGTGAGCTACAAAACGTGTTTTTGTGTTTTTCCGCGATAAATTAAAGTACGTTTAGTTCAGCTAATTTTAATTTTTAACTAAGTTTTATTTACTCTTTTTAGTTTTGTTTTCTTTTCTTTTTTTTTTTTTGCTAATTCTTCTTTGCTTACTGGGCCTGGTTACTGGGTCTAGATAATAGCTCCGGCTATAATACTTTGAAGAGACGTTGCTTAACTAGGTAGTCTAAGGGAATTCAACTTGCTTTTTACTCAATTTGTCATAGCTGCATAGTAGTTAAGTCTAAGTTAGTTTTTCCTTTTCTTTTAATATATACAAATGGGAGGGAGAGAGACAGAGTTGTGTTTAGTCGCGCTCCTCGTACTTGGGCACAAAGGCACCGAGGCCGCCCAGCTGCCCGCATTGGCTGTTGTCGTAGAGCGACATCTTGAGCCGCTTGCACTTGGCTCGGCGATTCTTGAACCAGAACTGCACATTCTTGCTCTCCAGCCGTGGAAACTTCTGACTGCAAAGGCACACAGAGCAGAGACAGAGAAAAACAATGAAATTGCAGTCGAGTTGCTCGGAGCTTTAGTCGCTCAACTTACCGATAGGGCATGGTATTCAGATCCTCGGTGTATTTGAGTATCAGATTGTGCGAGGGATGTGTGTTCATGGCGAACCACTGCTCCAGCTTGGGCACCTCAGTCACTGGGTCGATGAAGGTGCGATTGCGCTTGCGGCGCTCCTCATTCGAAATGCTCGACAAATTGAGTCCGGCGCCGCCCATCAAGGCATTTGGCTGCAGTCCGGCAGCTGCCGCGGCCGCAGCCGCATGATGGGCATGCGGATGGGCGGCGGCTGCCTGGCCAAAGGCCGGTATATAGTGGCTCATGTACATGAAGGATTGCGAGAACATCGAGTTGGGCACCATGGGAAACGGCAGCTGGTCCTTGTGTGGCGTCACGCTGCCCGCTAGATCCGGCGAGGGCGAGCGAAACTCATCCAGATGACTGGTGTCCTGCTCGTTGTCATCGTCATCCTCATCCATGTCGAGGTCATCCTCCTCTTCCTTGGGCGTGCTGCGCTTGGTTGGGCTGCCGCCAGTTTCCTGCTCGGTGTTGTTGTCGCCGTGGTTGTTGCTGCTGCTGTTGTTGTTATTGTTGCTGCTGCTGGTGTTGCTGCTGTTGTTGTTGGCAGCGGCGCTGGCTTCCTCAGTGCCTGCGGCTTCTGCTGGCGCACTGACATTGGCATTGGAGTTGGAGTTGTCCTGATCTGGCAACTCGGCAGCATCGCTGGCCTTCAGCACGATGGGCTTCTCGTCGTGCTCCTCGACGCCATTGACCACATCGCTGTTAGCGCTCTTCGAACGCTGCTGCTGCTGCTGTTGCTGCTGCTGCTCCTCATCTTCATCATCCTCCAGCATGGGCGAGCTGCGATGTCGCTCGTGCGTGGTTAGCGAAAGCGGCAACTGCGGCGTGCTTGGCCTGCTGGGCTCCTCCTCCAGCTCGTCCGAGTGCTGCGACATGGTGTCAATGTCCTCGGACTTTAAGCTCATGGGACTCTTGAGATAGTCATGCGACATGGACAGATTGCCCATGCTCAGCGGCTGGCTGCCAGCGCTGCTGCTCGAATTCTGACCCAGCGGCGCATGCTGACTCAAGTAGCCGTTCATGGCCGCATGGCCCAGAGCGCTCATCGCATTGCCCAAGCTGCCGCCGCGCATCTCGGCGCGTTTCTGGGCCGCGCGCGCGTTCTTGAACCAATAGACCACGTTGTTCACATCGAGTGGCTTGCGACCGCGACGCGACTCCAGCGCATTCAGCTGCACCACATAGGTCTGGATCTGTTGACGCGACGGATGTGGGTTCTCCTGGAACCACTTCTGCAGCTTGGGCAACTCCATCTCGGGATCAAAGCTGGTGCGCATGCGCGTCTTCTGACTGGGATATTGGCCGGCATGCGCCGTGGCATGATGATGATGGTGCATGCCCGCGTGCATTGGATGCACCAGCATATTGCCATGATGGCCAGCTGCCTGGGCCTGACCCACCACGGCGGCATTGGCATGATGTCCAGCCGCCTCGTTGGCCAGCAGCAGCGATTCGCGACTGCTCATGGCGCCCAAAGGATTGGCAGCGGCGCCTGCCGCATGTGCCGCCGCAGCTGCAGCAGCCGCCATGGCTGTGCCGACGGGAAAGTCCATGTCGCCGGGCACAACGGGCACCGTCGAAGGCGCCGACATAAACGGCAGCATCTTTGGCGTCATAGCGGACTGCGGCGACAGCTGGTTCGACCACCATTGATCAAACTTGCGCCGCAGCTCATCGGAGATCTCCCCACCAGGCAGTGCATAGGTATTCTGATGTGAGCTGCGACAGATTTGCGAGAGCGTCACCTGCAAATGGAGACAAGCAGACGATGCATGCGTGAGGACTATGTGCAAGAGGCGGGACTGTACTTTAAATGGAGTTCGATTGAAATTGCTGGAGATTTATGGCCAAGCATAGTTCGAGATCTCTAGCACATGCATTGGCCTTTCCTGTGTCGCCACGTTAGAGCCAACTGTCTGGCAAGTGTCATAAAAAATCACAGTTCGCTAAGCTACGGGCCAAGTTGGTTTGGGTTGGGGTTTCAGTTTGGTTAAGGCCCTCAAGTGGACGGGATTTACTTAGCCATAAATGTTGGCGGTACGCTGATACCACAAAACTAACAGAGATAGAGCAGGAGAGGGCGAGATAGAGAGACAGAGGTAGGTAGGTAGGGCGCGATAAATAGATAGTTCCTATGCGCCTGATAGGGAGCGACAACAGCTTATGCGATTAAAATTGAATTTAATGTTCAGAAATAGAAATTAATTCGTAAGTTCTTCGGCTAGCAATCACGCACATATCTATCTGTATATATATATATATATATCTGATAGGGTCTAGAGTTGGGTTTCTGTTATGCCGTATTAAATGCTCATAGATACCTACGTCTCCAATATACGTGCGCTTCCATATAATAGATAATGTCTGCTTGCTATCAGCTAAGGAGGCGCCCCAAATCACTTAAGCTGCACGCTAAGTGAGGGAGGGGGAGGGGGAGGGGAAGGGGGCGGCGTGGAGCGGGTTGTCTTGGTGTTATAGACAACTAATTGTAAATAAAAGAAGAAGCAGCAGGGTGGGAGTGGGGTGGAGGGTGGCGCAATTATTAAATTGATTTTCATATCGTTTCGCAATGCGCGAAGAAGCCACGAGACAAACACACGCTGTCATAGTGTGCGTGTGTGTGTGTGCTGGGAATTATAGGAATATATATGCTTATCATGTGATTAGAGCCAAGCGCTTTGCTAATATTAATCAGGGCCAATAAAATCGGTCGCAATATCAATTGAAGGGTATTTCGGTCGTGATTTCCGATAGTGTTATGTATATATATATATATATATATATATATATATATAAATATGATTTATGACTGACTGTCAACAAGTTGAGGGATTTAGATGTGGGTCATGCGCTGCCATTTAAGACTATGATCCAACAGTTGCAACTAAGTCCTGGCCTAAACAATGAGCTCAACCTATCTAAGATATAACCACACATACCTGTGTATGTGTGCGTGTGTGTCTGTGTGTAGTTGTAAATTGTGCTACGATAAGCACAAAGCTGATTAAAAATGAAAACTATTGCTGCAAAGGATTTGTTAAGTGAACCAAAATAAATGAACTCGGCTTAACAAAACATTTCTTTGTAGTCGTTATTTTGTATCAAATTTTGATATGCACACAGACATTTATATATAGACAGGCAGTTGGACGGAGGGACAGACATTGGCTGCGGCTGTTAAGAAAGGGCGCAAAACTTTTGTTGCCAAGGAATCACGTGTGTGTGTGTGTGCGTGTGTGTATTTATGCCTCAATTCACGCAAATTAGCGGTTTGAGTTTTGGCTGTGAAGTTTTTACTTTAAGCTGCGGCTTATGCTGCGCCTAGGCAAGGGCACTGGCGACAAGTTGAGCCAAAAAACTGTAGAGTAAGACGAGCATAATGGGTAAGACTAGATAAACCGCTTACGCATCATTATAGAATTTTTGTCAACTCAAGTTGGGAAAGTTCAAAGCGAATGTCTAATTAGCTAAGATATTATTTGCAGTACGCCACTCACCTCATCCAGTGGGCAGCCGGTGGAGCGTAGCAGGGCATGGGATTGCAGCACGAGCAGCTTCAAGAGCTTGTCCTTGATCTCGCCAAATGGCGAGGTTTTCGGCCGCAAGATGACAATGCGCAGCGTTATAACGGAGGTCAGTTCACCAACTATATCGCTAACCGGCACAGCCGGATTGTCAGAGATCTTTTCCAAGGGTATGGGCTTCCAGTGTTTAATGATGAGAGAGCCTGCCGCGCAGAGAGGACGAAAGGTGCATCAGTTAGAGTATTTATATAGAGAGTCGTCCCTTTGGTTATCCCCACACTCACCTCTGGCTGTATTGGCTACCTCCTGCGAGTAGCCGAGACGCTGCAGCGCAGTCTGAACTATCTCGCTCCAGGGCGTGGCTGCTGCAATGATCACATAGCTGTCCGTCTCAATGTTTGGTCGACGCTTCCACGGCTGGCGTGTGTCGATGGTGAGCGAGGCGTGCAGCGAGTGCACAGACTCCACCACGCAGTGCAGCGGAAGCGATTTCGCTGCAAGAAGAGCGGAAGCGAGAGAAGTTAGAGAAGCATGCTCAAAGGTGCTTAGCGATAAAGAGGATGATATATTAGAGATGTTTGAATACCATAACAGCAAGAATATATTTATTATCAATTATATTTTTATCAGTTCAGAAAACTTATTAGACCAACCTCGGAGTGTCTAAGCAAGTTTATTAAAGGAAATTGAGTTAAGAATTCAATAATTAATTTCATTATCAGTTAAGTTTTTTAGATAGAAAGCAGTGATCATTCCACTTCAATTTGCTGAACTAGTTCGTTCATTGAATAGGGAACTATAGAGTTTATACATAGATAATCATAAAGCCAGTTCAATGTACTGAACTAGTTCAACTAAAAAGTTTATACATAGAAAAGTAGTAAAAAGTTCCAGTTCAATTTGCTGAACTAGTTCGTTCATTGAATAGGGAACTATAGAGTTTATATATAGATAATCATAAAGCCAGTTCAATGTACTGAACTAGTTCATTCTTTAAATAAACAACTAAAAAGTTTATACATAGAAAAAGTTCCAGTTCAATGTACTGAACTAGTTCATTCTTTAAATCAACAACTTAAAAGTTTATGCTTAGAAAAGTACTAGAAAGTTCCAGTTCAATTTGCTGAACTAGGGAACTGTGGAGATTATACATAGATAATCATAAAACTAGTTCAATGTACTGAACTAGTTCATTCTTTAAATAAACAACTAAAAAGTTTATACATAGAAAAGTAGTAGAAAGTCCCAGTTCAATTTGCTGAACTAGTTCGTTCATTGAATAGGGAACTATAGAGTTTATATATAGATAATCATAAAGCTAGTTCAATTTGCTGAACTAATTCAATTACTAAATTGGAAACGATATTCTTTATATTTAGAAAAGTATTAGAAAATTCTAGTTCACTTTGCTAAACTAGTTCATTTTTCAATAAGTTCATTTAGTTCAATGTACCTTTTTCAATAGTTCATGAACGAGAACTAGCTAAGTGCAACATATGATCGAGGAATCTCTGAATCTCTGAATTGAAGAGATTATTAATGAATGTTCCGGATGAACTTTTGAACACTAAAAATGTTCATTAAGTAGTTTTAACTGGTTTTGAGCGATATTTTACAAGTGTAGTTAGAATTAACAAACTTAAGTATATTGAGTTTGGCTCAGACTGAGTGGCTTGTACTTAATGCCCAAGCATTTGCCATAACTGTCGGCTGGCCTTGATGGAAATAATTGTAGTTAGTATAGATTCTGAGTAGTCTCTAGACTACCATTAGCCAGCCCCAACTGCCTACAGTTAATAAAGAACATTATAAGTACCAGACTGGTCAAGGTTTTGGTCTTTATCTGAGAGATGATTCCAACTAAATTCTCGCTCTTCTGATTCTCGCTTGAGTGATGTCTATATGACTGGGAAACTTGAACAGCTCAGTTATATACACACAGAAACTGCTTTAGGCAGGGTATTTTCTAGTCTGTCAACTACAATTTCTCATCTAATTAGAGCCCAACTCTCACTGCAGCTAATCGGTTTAGTAATGCGTTGCGAACGCTTCAAATGGCGCCAAGTGCAAATCGCTCAAATTAAAATCAGCAATTAAAACATATTTTATATATATATATATGCTGCCACGCCTCACTGTTCACTGCGCCCACTGCCGCCCATAAGTATTTAAATAAATTATTGCATGCTGCGGTTAGCCATAAAATGGTTTTAGCCGCTTACCCATTATCAAACAGGATTATGAATATGAATACGAATACGAATATGAATATTCATATATTCATACGTGTATGTGCGTGCTTAGTGCATATATCATAATTATTTATGAATAATGTGGTTAGCACTTGGAGCAATATTGAGTTGGCCATTTGATTGGCTTCGGCTTGAGAGAGTTGTCGGTTTTCATCAGTCAAATATGTGGCCTAAGCCCTTTTGGTCTAAATATTTTTGGGCAAAAACTTTTTACCCGCGACCAATTATGCACAGCTTAAAAATAATTTACCAAAAATGTTTGCCAATAGCAAATGCAAATGCAAATACGCGCCCAATGCCCAATGCCCAATCCAAAGCTGTAAAATGCATTCGAGGCATACGAACTGAGGTGGGCATAGATGCTGCTAGGGGTCTGCGCTCTGGACATCAACTGCAAATAGGCTTAACGCCCTCTGCTGTTGCCGCTGCCACTGCCACTGCCACTGCCACAGCCATAATGGTATTATTAATTATTCCAATTATAAAAATTGTAAGCAGCGCAGATTGTTGGCCGATTGGCATTTGGGCAGGTTTTAAAACAGCCCAAAGAACGCATCGACCAAAAGTTTTACTGCCACAATTATGAGCGATTTTTACTATAAATAAATATATATATTAATGTATATATGTATGTACATAGCTTTGTTTGTGTGCGCCTGCAAATCTTTTAATTGCCATAAAATCCTCATTGGGCATTAAAAATAAATATATCATTGTATGAGCATATTCGTGAAAATCAACCAGGAAATATATAATTATATATATATATATAAATCATTTTTTATGTGTGTAAAATAAAATGCAAAAGTTGATAAGTAAGACGAACAACTATCTGTGACAAAGTGGCACTCTATATACTCTAGGCTTGACGCAAATTTAATATTAAATTAAATATTATTTATTGTATTATCTTATATATTTATTAAATATAATTTTATATTAAATTAAATATTATTTATTGTATTATATTATATATTTATTAAATATAATTTATGTGAAATTTTCACATAAAAAACTTAACTTCCCATGCTATATTTCCTATGGTTTATAGTAGACAAAGTTCTTTAGATTCAATTATTAAACTTGCGTATGAAACCTTTTCTAAGGATTTCTCAAGTCATCTGAAAAGCTATCATGCTAAAATTCCGTTTTCAGCTGATTCTTTCAATGCAGATCAAATATATATACCAGTTCAATATGGATTTATATGCAGTGATAAAGCTTGTGTATATCTCATGAACATATTGTTAAAATCTTTTTTAAAAACAGAACACAAGAACTCTAGATAGCAGCAGTTACAGCTATATATGGTATATAATATATGGTAATATATTAAGTATTTTACCACATAGTAGCTCAATGATATATCAAGAGCAACATCGAACACTTTACAACAATATCTGATTTATATATTAAGACACAGCAAACTTTCCAAACTTCCTTTGTATTTATATTCTTATAGGCACTCTACTATCACGAGCCTAGGCCTGTAAGTGTTAGACAATATAGTAAAACAAAATCTTTTTGAAATTTTGGATTTATATATATACTACATATGTTCTCTTTAAAGAAATGAAATAAAGAAATGAAATGCATTATCAAGCGATTATGTCTAGCTGCTCAATTTAACTAATTCCTCTTAATGAACGAGCCTCTACTTATTATTTATGCTTACATGGAAACAAAAAATAGTACAATTTGCCAAAAATTGTCTAGAGATAAGGTATACATAAACATTAAAAAACAACAAAGCATATTTCATAACAAAATGAAAATACCTTTTTGAACTTTATAACAAATGCCAGCACAAGTTAAACGCTAATAAATATGGCAGATAAGTAGAGCTATATCCGCTCACAGATCTGTGAAATGCCTTTATAAACCACATTCTATAATCTCTTCTATATATATATATATATATATATATACATATATATATAAATTTATCATATTAACATATCAGCTCATTTAATTTCATAAAATTCAGTTAATTTCGTAAAACTCTATGAAATTTTAAACAATAAAGAGCGACAGGCCTTTGCGTGTGGGAGGCTGACATAATGCAGCACACACACATACATACATACATACATACATATATATATATGCGCTTAACCCATGTTCGACCTGGTAATATACGCAATTACGATTTTCGATTTTCACATAGATATTTAAACTGCGGGAGTGACTCCAGGGCTTTTTTCCGCGCTGAGTGGCCGAGGCGCTGACCAGTTTTTGGCTTTGGCATTTGCTGTGCATTGTGCGTGGGGGCAGCTGCTTTCTATCGAGGTGGCAGCGAGGTGCGCTTGTGGCAGCTATTAGCTCTGCCACGAACAATGCAGCGAAAATGCGTCTACTGCAACCGAATAATAAACTCATTAAATCCATTATCCTGCCCCATGATTTGGGGGCTAACACAAAAGCGGATTTTACGCGCATGCATATGTGCGAGTGTGCGCGTGTGTGTGTGTATGCTAATTGTTGCGTAGCTCAGTTCAAAAATGTTGCTGGCCCAGGCACTCGAAAAATGGCTGCCTTTACCTGCGTGGCCGCTAGTTGAAGGGGGCGTGGCGTGGCACATGAATTCAGTCTGCTGGCATAATGCAGGCAGCGCTTAAGTAGCCCCGAGCGACTGCCGCTTATCCTTATTAGCATTATCAGTGGCCAAAAAAAAAGTAAAAATAATCGAGACGCGCAGCCAGCAAATTGAATTAAAAACGTTTCAGGCATTAAATCTCAGCCAAGGCAGTCAGACAGACAGCCTCGCCCAGCCGCTCAGCCGCTCAGCCGCCCATCCGCCCAGTGGCCAAAAGCCACGCAGCAGTTGCCCTAAGCTGACAAACGATTTGTAATGAACTCCACTTGCATAGGCTTAGACGCTGTCGTCGCCTTCCCTCCTCTCTCTCTCACTCTCGCCTCGCAGACTTTTCCATTTTCTCTTACTTTTTTGCCCTGTGTCGCAGCTTAAGATTTATTAACCTGCGTCGATGGCACGAAAAAATAATAATGAAGTTGCCAATTGCCTGGCATTCGACTAGAGACACAAACACAATTCACAATTGTGTTGTATTTTGTATACCCTGTAAGTGTGTGTGTCTGTCTGTCGCGTGTGATTATATAAATATTTAAGAATTTAAAGCCTAGTTACGCCAAAGAGATCAAAGTGAAACTAGATTGTGTTAAATGTAGCGAGGGTAAGTCAAATTGTTGCTATGCAAATTAAATACAGGGTATTTGAGCAGTAGGTAAAGGTATTGCAACAGTTTATATAACTAACTTTGCCATATGAATTTCGACATTTTGAAAATTACAGGGTATTTTTAGTCGCGTTAAGTTAATGTTATATGAGAAATAAATGCAAGTTGACTTGAGACTCTTATTTTTAAAAGACATGTGTTTTATTTAAGCTAAGCAGCACAAAGTTTATACATTTACAGGGTATTCTTTAGTCGCGTAAACTGTTTTCTGCTTAGTAAATGATATTTGCAACATAATAACTGCTCGATAATCAAATTAAATAAGCATTTAAGCTGTCAACTGTACTTAGCTAAGCTTACAGGGTATGTAATAGTTGTGCTGCTAAAGCGTATTACACCAAAAAATATATATAAATTCAGCTTGCGCCAAAAACTTCTCCCACAGCACAGCTCTAATACGATTTTACATCAATTCAATGTTTTTACAGGGTATTTTTTAGTCGTGACCTTTGCTTAACTATTGCAACTGTTGCATACTTTGGTTTCGTTGGTTCTTGATTACCCTACGCTGCTGCTGCTTTTGGCTTATCGCCATCTGAATTGAAAGTTCAAATAAATGGGATATTTTGTGTGTTTCGGCTTCGAGTTCCGAGCTTCGCTTGCTTGTGTCGTCAGCTAAGCTCTCGAACCACCCCCAAGCCAGCTCTTTGAGGCTGATTACGCAACTGCCAGAGGCGGCCAATTAGCAGGGGTGAGAGCGAACGCACACACAAACCCCACTCAACCCGCTTTTCTCGAAAGATTTTAATCTTTGAAAAGTTTTCGTAGCACTGATGTGAATAGAAATTGTTTAGAAATTTTATTGTAATACGACTTTGTGTATGTGTGTGTGCGTGTGTGTGTGCATGTGTGTGTGTGCGCGCTTTTGGCTTTCTTCTAAGAAATTGACCAATTGACTGACCACAAGCAGCGACCAGAACCAACAATAATTATGAATCGCCTACGCAGAACATCAAAACGACTTAATCCCCAACTAAGAAACACACACACACACACACACACACGCACAGTGGCAGGACACATGCAGAGCAATTTGAATGACTGCCGGGCAAGGATTATGTAAGTTTACGAAAATATCTTTTGGAGCAACAAATATTTGTAGTTCAGCTGGTTTTTTGTGTGTCTCGTCGCATGCTTGACCCGAGAGTCCGACAGCCCGAGAGCCCGTGCTGCAGGCAGGACGTATCCTTCGGGTCGCCTCGAATAAATTGTGTATTGTTTATTTATAAGAAAATGTTCATAATTTACTTATTAAAATGATTTGAGTGATTTGGGTAAGAAAATTAAAATTGTACAGAGCCAAAGTTTTAATAACCGTAAAGGATATTTGCCTAATGTGCGAAAGGACATTGGACAAGCAGCTGCCACAGAGGGTGGGGTAAAGGTCCTTTGGCTTAAGCCAAGTGAACTGTTTGAATTTGCTTATCAGTGGTTGACCAGTGGAAATGTCTTAGTGCTCAGAGCTGCACGAAAAATCTTAAGGATTTTAAAGGACTTAAGTGTCAGGCATGTTTGTCTACGTGTGTGCGCGCACGTGTGCGTGTGTGTGTGTGTGTGTGAAAGTAAGAGTGACCGGAAATTAAGCAATAGTCTTAAGGAAATTGCCACAAAGTTTTTTGGTTGCCACGAAGCAGGCAATTTGATGTCCTTTACTCACACTACAACAGCTACAAGTCTAAAGTTTACATAAGTGTGTGTGTGTGTGTGTGTGCGCATTTTTATTTACACTTCAACTTAAGTCCTACTTAATTGCAAACTCTTTTCAGCAGAATTTTTAATGCATGCATTTTAATTTATAATGCCGAGCCAGCCATTGAGGCTACTTAAGAACTTTACACACACACACATACAAGGCACACACATACACTTGCATGCCTTACGCATGACTGCCTACTTCTCACACCTTGGACGCTGCATATCCTTGTCTAAGCCCTGCCACTTGTCCTGCCTTCGCACTTCTCTCTGCAGCGTCTTGCAACAACACAACTCAACACAACAAAAGGAAATCAACTAACTGTAGCTGCTGCAGCTAAAGCCGGCAAAAGCTGCGCCGCACGCTTCAAAATTAAACTT
The DNA here is from genome assembly GCF_003285905.1 of Drosophila hydei. Classification (NCBI taxonomy): domain Eukaryota; kingdom Metazoa; phylum Arthropoda; class Insecta; order Diptera; family Drosophilidae; genus Drosophila; species Drosophila hydei. Next base: position 42,683 of record NW_022045837.1, on the reverse strand, counting down.
GCAAAAATTGCTTAGCTCAAAGTTGAGATGCTCTATGAAGTTGAAGGGCCACTAGATGCTGATGCGAGAATTAACGATGAGTGAAAGTTGAGTGAAAATTATATATAAAATATAATTAAAATAATGTTGAAAACTTTAACAATTATTTTAATAATAAATAATAATAAAAAATGTTTAAAAGTTTAACAATTATTTTAATAATATGTGCATAGAATTTATGTATTAATTTAATTTAATTTATATATTATTAAGTGATTTCTGTGCTTTCGAATTTATAGATTCAAAGATTTTTAGAAGGCAAAATATACTAGATATACTAGATATGCTAGATATGGATATACTAGAGAAAGTATCTATATAGTATATAGTGGTATATACTATATATACTAGATTTAGTATATAGTATCTATATAGTATTTAGTATATAATAGTATACTTGATATACTATATAATAGATAGATATACTAAATATAATAAAATATTAAAAGATATTTTTATTAAAATTCGTTTTTTATCTTATAAATGCTTATTAACTCTGATAGAAATATACATATACACTATATATATACACTAGATATGAATATGTATAACAAATTCGAATCAGTTAGCCAAACTTCAAAAAATTTCTATCAAATCTAACAACTTTTTGCTATAGTTTCAAGACATGAAGACTTGAAGCTTTTGATGAAAAGAAAAATATTTTTTATATCAATAAAATGAGCTTTAAGGGATAGAACATTTTATGACATTAATACTTAAACATGATTATGATTATTTACAATTTTACTTTTCAACAAAAAATGAGCTTCATCGTTATGGACCATGCCATATATTGAACGAAGAGCACAATAAGTCATCATTATTTGGATACAAGTCTAAAGATCAAGTCTATCCACAATGAAATGTCAAATAAAACTGAATAAAAAGCAACTATACGCGTTTAAATACGTTCTCAAATAACGTAATGCTGCCAACGCAAAGCTGTGAACCACTAAAAGAAACAGCCTTTATAAAGTCTAACAACTTTCGTTTGTAGTGTAAAGAAATGAAGGTTTGAAGTTTTTGTTGTATATTAAAAACTTAGCAAAGACTTTGATGTGATCAAAAGTAGAAGAAGGCAAAAGAACTTATTGTTAAGCAAAAATAAGCGAACTCGGCTTGAACTGTGGCAAAGAGGTTAAGATGGCTTAAGGGCTTCAGTTAACTATTGATTAGCGCAATGGATCGAAATGTTGCTTATATATGCAAACATATATATATAAAGATAAATATATACATATATATATATTTGTTTATTTAGCACATTTTTTGCATTTTGGTATTTTCGAATGGGGAAAACATGTTGAAAACTTTTAAGCGGCTTATAATTAATGCCGCCAACGCGAGCATTTTCTTTCTCTTAACGCTTTACGCTTTCGCGAGCTGCCGTCTTAGCCCTAGCCCCTGCCATGCTAGGTGTTTAGACGGCATTTTTCTGTGTCAGTAACAAAATACATAACCGGAAATCAAGGAATCATTCAGTAAAGCGTCTAAGGCAGGGCAACGAGCATCTTCGTTAGTCGAAAATAATCCTAATGAAATAAGCATGGCCCGTAGCGGTAATTTATTTAAACCCCATTCCAGCCAGACTCAGCTGCCAAATTGGCCTCTGCTACTGGGCAAAGGCATTTAAATTGTCTCAACTTTTGTTTTGTTGCGTAATAAATTCATTTTTTGTCCTTTACAGCATGTAAAACTATGCATATGTGACCCCACAGCCTCCCTCTCTCTCCATTTCTATATATTCTCTGTTTTCTGTCTTAGATTTAATCCCTTTGTTGGCAACAATATATATGTGTATATATATATATGGAAGACTTGCAGATATGTTGATTTGGGCGGCCAGGTGGCAGGTGGCGAGGCCAGAAAAACTAAACCAGCCCGAGAGTCCTCTGAATGGATTTTCTTAAGTGGTTCTAAGCTTTGTCTGTGAAGCAAACCAGAAAACATGCTTATACATGCGGCCAAGTGGCTGGCTGGCTGGCTGGCTGCCTGGCTGGCAGTTCGAGTTCAAGTACAGGCAGCTGAACGAGTTCAGCTCGCTCCAGTTCCGAGTCCAGCTCCGGCTCTAGTGGCATTAGCAGCTGCTTAAGGCACTGCAGCACTTCATTAGTTCCAAGTTCGAAGACAAGCAGCAGCAGCAGCAGCAAGGACATCCGCACTGAGCATCAAGACAATGGACAACTGCGCACGATAATTGAATGCAAGCAAAGCCTTGGCTACGCAGCCCCCGCCCCCACCCAGCCCTTGGAAATCACCCAAAAGAAAGCAGCCCAGCCAGAAAAAGGGGGCAGCCGCTGCAGCTTGAGTGGGAAAGGCCAACAAAATCACAAGAAGTTGCCAAATCCTTACAAAAGGATTATGATGTGTATTTTTGGTCAAAGCACGTTGATGAGTGCCAAACGACTTTGTTGAGTGTTGAGATTTTTCTCTCTTTCTCTTCCCATACACGCATACATATATATATATATATGTATATATATATATTATATATATATATATGTATATATATATATATTATATATATATATATATGTATTTATGTATGTTTATGGTAATGGAAATGGAAATGTAATCTGTGCTTGGAACTAATTCGAATTCCTTTATAAAAGCGTGCAAAGGAGTCCATTGATTAATTGATGACATTTAAGTATCGCATTTCGACAGCCAGCTGCATAGCTGAGCTGCTGATGGACGAGTGCAAGTTAAGCTATATTTGCTATGACTACGAGATATCCTATAATTGAAGAGAAGCAGGAAGAGAATTAAGAAAAGTTTCTGCTTCTCTTTCTTTCTTCTTCTATTTGCTATCTATCCCTTTCCTCTCTTATATTTATTTCTGCTATTTTCTATTTTCTATGTTCTATCTTCTATTTATTTTCATCTATTTTCTATCTTCTATCTTCTATCTTCTATCTTCTATCTTCTATCTTCTATCTTCTATCTTCTATCTTCTATCTTCTATCTTCTATCTTCTATCTTCTATCTTCTATCTTCTATCTTCTATCTTCTATCTTCTATCTTCTATCTTCTATCTTCTATCTTCTATCTCTATCTTCTATCTTCTATCTTCTATCTTCTATCTTCTATCTTCTATCTTCTATCTTCTATCTTCTATCTTCTATCTCTATCTTCTATCTTCTATCTTCTATCTTCTATCTTCTATCTTCTATCTTCTATCTTCTATCTTCTATCTTCTATCTTCTATCTTCTATCTTCTATCTTCTATCTTCTATCTTCTATCTTCTATCTTCTATCTTCTATCTTCTATCTTCTATCTTCTATCTTCTATCTTCTATCTTCTATCTTCTATCTTCTATCTTCTATCTTCTATCTTCTATCTTCTATCTTCTATCTTCTATCTTCTATCTTCTATCTTCTATCCTCTATCTTCTATCTTCTATCTTCTATCTTCTATCTTCTATCTTCTATCTTCCATCTTGCATCTTCCATCTTCTAGCTTTATCTATCTAGCTTGCTGCTATCGACTTCTCCAATCAGCTTAAGGACATTACATTAATCGCATAGAGATCTGAAATACAAACAAACTGCTATAAGAAGAAGCAGCAGACCTAAGCAAAGTCCTTTTCAAGTGCTCAAAACAAATATAGGAAAATGTCAATGAATGCAAATAAGCCGAAAATGTAGAAAAAGGATTAAAATTATGAACGCAGGATAAGGCAAACAGACAGTCAGACCGAAATGCAGCAGGCTGTCTTTATATATGCAGTCATGTGTGATCACACACACACACACACACTCTCTCAGTTAGCCACACAAAGGAAATGCCGGTCACAAAAAGGATTTGGAATCTCTCAAATATTATCAAGTGGAGAACAAGCCGTGGCCGTTGACGTTGACGTTGTCGCTGTCGTTGCTATTGGCATTGGCTGTTTTTTTTTTGTTCTCTCTTTTGGTCCTGCGGCAGCACTGAGTGGGATTTAAATGTCGATAATGTTGGCAAACACAAGGACAATAATCGAAGGACTATGCCGTGGCGAGTCAAATGTTTGCGCAAAATGTCAAAAAATCGACTCCGACGTGCAGTTCAACCAGAAATAAGCGCACCAAACCAAAATGTCATTGACTACCCCCCGAACAGCCAATAGGAGTTAGCAATGCACACACAAACACACACACTCACACATATGTTGCCAGCCACAAATGTCAAGTTACATTATCACACTTGCATACGCTTTTCAAACTGCGAGTCGAAACGCGATGCGACGAGTGCTATTTGCCAGCTGCTCAAATCGATCGAAGCTTTTTTAAAGGACATCTACTCGAGGACGAGCTATTGTTGTAGAAGGCTCAGCTAATGCACTGAGCGACACTCTACAGCTAGAATGAGAGTCGCATGAGACTTCTTAAGCCTGTGAAGTGAGATGAGAACTGTTCTCTGTGTCTGGCTGTAGCTCTAGCTGGCAGAGCAGATTAGACTGCACTGAGAGAAATTTTAAGGCCTTGAATGCATGTAAGATTTGCTGGGAGTTGATAAAGATAGATATATTCGCAGTGTGTCCATGGCAAATGAACAGCACTGAGAGAAATTTTTGGTCTACAAAGAAATTCAATTGAAGCTAAAGAATCAAAGTAAGAAAATTTTAACTCGATATTCTCAAATGTTTTTCCTGATTTCAAATGATTTCTATCTTGTCAGCTTTTCTAAGTTATTGAACCATAAAAGTACTACTTGAATTTGTAGTACTAATTATTGGTAACTTCAATATCTGCTTTTAGCTTCAATTTCCACAAGTTTTCTTCAAAGTATAGTCTAATTCTCAGTTAGCAGTTGTGAAATTTGATAAGCATTTCAATATTTCAATCTCAATTTTTTATAAAAATTTTTTAAAAATTTATTTAAAAATTTATTTTAGCCTTTTTGAAGAACAAATTTGATTTAAAGCTAAAATATAGCAATGAAAAAGTTTTCAAAAAATATCTATGAAATATATGCGAGTCTTCAGTTAGGGTATCCACTGTAGCTACGCTTGGTTTCGACTTAAGCAACAGCAAATTGCCTCGATACAAAACTTCCGACGGCTTCTGCAATATATTTTTAGCTGTTTATAAATTGTGTTTTGATTTAAGGCAAGAAGACAAAGCTAAACCTTGAAGCTTGATCGGCTTATTTAAGGAAATGTCTGCTTAATATTATAAACAAATTAAAAATCAATTTTTGCTGTTATTGCTGCTGCCGTGGATTGTCTTTAGCAGCAAAAAGCGGGCCAGAAGCAACAGTCAGCAGTTGCAGTCGGCGTCGCAGTTCGTTTTGCAGTCGCATTGGGAGTCGTCGTCATCGTCGTCGGCGTCGTCATCGCAGTTGCCACACATGGCGGCAACCTTAATCACTTTAGTTATCAATATTACTTATTTACGTTGCTCCTACTTAACGCTTAAGACGCTTTGCCTTTTATGCAGTCTGCCTTCAGCGAGTGTGTGTCCAAGTGAATTATGTGCCTATATATAGGCACGCATATATCGGCATATATATATATATATATATATATATATATATCTGTGCATATGCAGATAAAAGTTGTGCACTGCTCTAGCATTACATTTGCTTTTAAATCTTCCTGCTTAAAGCCAAACAAAGTCTTTGAGGAGCGAACGGCGGCACAACACGCGATTGATTCAATTAAGAAGAGACACGGCAAAACAAAGGCATATATATAGTATTCATATACTATATATATGTATACAGTATATGTACTTTAAAAGTGTGTAACTGAACACGCATACGCCTAGTTGGTTATGAGCGACTGTCGGCTGCATTGATTAATATAATCCGCTTGAAGACGCTCCCTTCCACGCTCTTAAGTTACAGACTTGCCCTCCCCAGAGACTGTGGGCGGCTGAGGGGCGTGGCACCGCTCACCTGCCCCATGCCACCGCCCCCCACCCGCTCGCGCTCAGTTTTAAGTACAAGTTAATGGTGCTTATGCATATTACCCACAAGCCAGCGTACCCATTGCCATATCGAGGCCATTAATACTCAACCAAATGATTTCTTCTTCTTCTTTTTTATACAATATTTTAAATGCTCGTTTACCGGGAGATTTTAAAAAGAGTATATAGGTTTGGAATGAGATTAAGGAATATATATCATATAATAATTGCATAATAAAGGCTTTTAACTAAGTCGCTCTAGATTGAAATATTTTATCATCAACAAAAAACTAAATATTAAATTTTAGTCTTTCAAAAAAAAAAGCATCTAAATTAACAAAATTTTTGAAGTTCTGAGGTAAATGATATCAATTCACATCAATACGAAATATATAGAAATAAATAAAGTTAATACTTCGAGTTAGTTATAGTTATAGTCGATAGTTATAGTCGAGTTCGTCGTAAAAACAGCTAAAGAGAAAAATTTTTAACGCTAAAAATTAAATGACTAGAATTAAGTTTTCTTAATTTTCAAAAGTAGTGATCAGTAGATACACTTTCATGCATTTTACAAGCTACCCTCGTATGTTCATAAATCTATAAATTGAGTTGGAATTTGGAAACTTGAGCGAGTATTGCGCAGTCAGTTGCCTTTGCTGGCAATCATTGCTACTTTTTCTTTTAAACAATATTTTGCTGCTGCTGCTGCTGTTGCTTCTTATGATTTGTGCCTTGTGCTTGTTGCTGTTGTTGTTGTTGTTGTTGTTAAGTATTTCACTGTATTTTAAATCGATCCAATGGCAAAGCGTCTTTGTGCCGCGCGCTGCGAGAGTGCGCTCTCAGCTTAATCCGCTGCCAATGAACTGCGAATGCTGCTGCCGCCGCTGCTGCTGCTGCTGAGGTCGTCAGATGAGCGGCTTTGGCTGCTTTTGAATTGGAGCTGAGAAGGGGGTGTGACGACGAAGGGGCGATGTGGGCCTTGCATGAGTCAGTTGAGCTTCGGTTGGGTTTATTAGTGCGGCAGCTCCTGTTGCCCCAGCAAGAAGCTTCGCCGACTCAAGTCTGAGCAGAAGGATGTAGCTGTGCATGTGGATGTCGTTGTCGATGTGGATGTGGACGTGGATGTGGATGTCATTGTGGATGCCGCTGGCGTGTTGGTGTCAGTGTCGCATTTGCCGTTTTCGCATTGGTATTTGGGTATTTGGGCTTTGTCTGGTGGGGATGAAATTTGATCCTCTGCGTGGCAGCAGCAGCAACGGCAGCAGCGACAGCAGCAGCGTATTTGCATTAAGCGTAACCTTTTGCTGCTGCCACAACAACAACAACAACAGCAAGTAGAAAAGCAACCACAAAAGCGTAAAAGGGTGCGCTGGCAGCGCTGCCGCCGATACGCCGACTGCCAAGGAGCTTAATTTGAGGAGGGGATTTACGCTGTGGCATTATAATTCTTTCTTTCTTTCTTTGCCCCGCACACTCTTCATTTTTCATTTTTTTTTTTTTTTTGTATTATTATTATGCCTCGGCATCTTATTCTTTACGTTTTTTTTCTTTAGGGATTAAGCAAATTTCTGTAGAGATTTGCCAGTTAAGGCGCAATGCAGTGTCTTGCATTGATTAGTTGTTGCTGCGCGGATTAGTTGCATCGGGTTACGCAGTGCGAGCAGAGCACACACACACACATGCACATGAACTCATTCGCACACTCACACTCCAACAGCTGACAGCTTAAGTCCAAACAGTAACAAAAATAAAGCTCGCTAAAGATGCATATGCCTGTCCCACTCTTACTACTCCTCCTCCCTACCCTCTCCACTCTCTTCCTCCCAGCACCTCGCTCCCTCTCTCTCACACTCCTTTGCTCTTTGCCCTGCTCTTCAAATCTTAAACATTTATCCGCGCGTATTATGTGGCCAACTCTGGCTAATTGCCAGGCCGCATTAAGCGTGGCCACACTCATACATACACATACAGCTTTATTCATTTATAACATGTGTGTGTTGTGTTATTTTTTGCGTTGATTCGCTTTGGGGCGTTAGTTGGTAGCTGGCTTTAGTGTGTGCGAATTGAGTGTTGTTTATGTTGTTGTTGCTCTTTGTCACTGGCATCAACATCAACACCATCTGCGGTATTCAATTTAAGGGGATTAACTGCTAATTTTTTGCGATTTCACTCAATGCCAGAAAACTTTTTATCTACATGGCTTTTTCATATGGCTGTGTGTGTTTCTGTGTGTGTACCAACCGCCTGTGGAGTCAACAATGCAGCATGTCCTTGCATATGGAGTCATTTGCCAGCAGAAGCCAAGCAACGGGCTTAAAAGGGCAATTGGCATTGAATAGCGAAATGTCCCAAAAAGGGAAAAAGAAGGGAATTTTTAAAAGGCTTTCGTTAGCTCTATAGCATGCAAGGGAAATTCGTGTTTTTTATGCGAACTGTTAAAGTTAAAAAAGAGTTTCGATGCAATCATTGCCTAATTATGTGAAACATTTGATATTAGCTTATTTCAATTTACAACTTTTGTTGTTATCGGTAATCAGTAATAACATTTATCGACTTTTCCGTACTTAAATGATAACAATTGCAAAATCCCTACGATAAAAAGCAACAACAGAAAATATTAAAATTAAAAATAATTACAAAAATAAAATATTTAATCTATAGACCAAAATAAACCCACCCCAAAAATTAGATAAGCAAAAATTGCTTAGCTATAAAAAATTTAATAAACTATAAAACTTATCAAAATTATAGTTTTCAGTCTCTTCAATATGTTAATAGATAAGACACGCCCTAAGCATTTAATTATAAAGCAATTTGAATAATTACAAAATCTTCTAGGCAGCCATTGCTGCATGAAGCGTAAAATGTGTAGAGTGATGTACTAGAAAATACCCTATATCCATTGGATTTGATATAATGGAAGAACTTAAGTGAAAATATTGTAGATCTTGAAACAGAAATAGATTAAAATATTATCATAAATGGATATATGAGATCGACAAATTCATGGCTTAAATCTTTTTCAAACCAGTTTCGGGATTTGAACAGCCTACATCAGTGGATACCTTATAAACGACTCACATGCCAGACATTTGAAATATTTGAAAATCAAATATATTTATATATATATATATATATATATATATATATATATATATATATATATATATATATATATATATATATATATATATATATATATATATATATATATATATATATATATATATATATATACGATGGCTGTTTAATGGTTTACACCGTTTAACATAGATAGAAGGTTAAAGTAACTTATCTATGGAGATCGATTCAATAAATAATTTATAATAATTCTCCTAATTCACAAAATTCTCAAGCAACCCTTGCCCATTAGCAGTAGTATTAAAAACGATCTTTTAAAATGTATTATGTTTTTTTCTGATCATCGTACATTGCTATCCTCGTCAATTAAAATCAGATCAAACTCTATTATTAGCTGCGCAATAAGTAAGCATACGGTTAACTAAGTAACTGTGAAACGCTGTTGCTTGAATCCTAATTGCTTACACACGCACACACAAAAACGCGCGTGCTACGCAAGGAGAGCGGGAGTGCGAGAGCGAGAGAGCGCGGGTCTGCTAACTAAGCAACGCTAGTTGCTATTCCCATTCCTAATTCTCCTATTCCCTTGCCGTCAGCTGCTTTCACTTATCATTTTAGCCTTTATTTTATTTTCACAGCCTTATTCCTGTTGAGCGTTACGTGTGTTTCACGTTGTTGTTGTTCTTGCGGCTTAGCATGTGAATGCGTGTGTGTGCGTGCCTTTGGTTAGGCGCTAGGATGAGCGCACTTGCCGCTGTCTTGAGTGCAAAAGCGCGACGGCTCTGTTGTTGTTATTGTTATGCATTGTTGTGTTTGTATTTGTTGTTGTGCCATCTCTCTGCTGCCAGCTTAATGTATGTGTCTGTGTGTGTGTGTGTAAGCTCCACTGGGATGCCAAACAGTAGCACAAAACAAAATCTAGTGAACTTCATAGGGATTAGCCTGCACGAAAGCAACAAATTTAAAAGCTTTCGCTCTGCTTTTTAAGTTCATTTGTGCGCGTTTGTCTGTGTGTGTGTGAGCTCTTTTCTGCCTGTGTGTGTGTGAGTGAAGTATTGTTGCTACTGCTATCCCTGCTGCCGCCTGCCTTTGTTGACAAATGCGACTTGACAGTGGTGTGGCAAATCTCGTCTGGCGACACAAACCAAATCTCCTCTCTATATGTGTGTCTGTGTGTGTATTGCACATGCCGGCTCCACATGGTCTTGGTTTTGGTCTTGGGCTTAGAGTTCACTTAACACTTGGCATAGGTCACTTTTATAAGGCACTTAATAACTCGCATTCACATTCATTCACAATCGACACAGTTGATTTCATATATACATACATGAATATGTGGACACTCGTATTTATATTTGTAATTTAACTAGCTACAGCTGCCTTTTAGACATGCGCGCACGCTTAATCCTCCATGCACCCAGAACATAATCCAATTGCACACCAACGCACAAAATAACAATAATAACAGCAACAGCAGCAACAACAAGAACTAGTAGAGGAAGAAGAACCGGCGCGAAGTAAAAATACGACACGAAAATAAATTCAAAATAAAGAGAATGAGTGAGAGAGCAAAATGTAAGACGAACCTTCTTCCAGCATGTTTGGCACGATACTAAAAAGCAATGCGGAGCACACAGCACGTTTTGGCGCCCCATGCGATGAAAACACGCACACAAAACAGAGAGCAAGAGAGCGAGTGAGCCAGCGAGCGCGAGAGCGCAAACACACACAAGCACAGACACAATGGCAGCCGCAGATATCAACATGTGGCCCGGCTCTCTGCTATTACATTACTGCTCGCACACACAGATACGCTCACTCTTTCGCTCTCGCTCTCACTTCCTCAGCGCTGTTCGTTGAGCCTGGGCCGCATTACGCTTATCAAAGTATATCTCAGGGATTATACGAAATGAATGGAATTAAGGATTAATTTCCAAGGGATGTCATTTCGTTTTCGGATAATTCTCTCTGTGTGCGTGTATATGTGTGCCTGTATGTGTGTGTGTATTGCCAACAGCTTACGATATAATGGATTCAGGTTCGCACTGCTGCCACAGTCGCCCCTTCCGCATTTGCCATGGGGTTTTTTTGGTTTATAAAAAATACAGCCGAGTTTATAATGCCAAAGCGGGTTATAAGACATAGGCGGCGAATTGTATAAAGATATATGTATATGTTATATGAACATATAATAAAAGAGGTGTGCATTGATTAGAACTTTGACTGATATCGGATAAGGCGCGTTTGGATATTTAAAAAAATTTACAAGTAGATAAAACTGTTGATAATATAAGATAAGTTTAGTTATTAAATTATAAAATATATATGAGTTGCCTTTAAAATTATGAAGTATTCAATCAGCTATATTGGATTAAAATCTAGATTTTTGAATAACTCGAAAATATTTGAAGTTTAACAAAAGAATTATTTATCTTAGCGCTTTCAGAAGAGCATCAAAAGTTCAGTCTACATTTAGCTAACAGCCTACACAACAATTGATTTACGCCTAAATGTCACCTTATTAGAGACATTGCTCTCACAGCCAGACGTCCGACAGCCGACGTCCGTCCCCCTCTGTTGATGCTTAATGGGCTGCCAAACGACGCCACTGCTCATTATAATACCAAGCGATCCATAAAACGAAGAGTTAAATCCGAAATAATAATCCCGCACGAAATTAAATCCCTCGCCCACACGCGCAAAACCCCAAACCCCGAAATGCTGAACGCCACAGCGTCTACGGCCTCCAATGCCCCGCGCGCGCCTTCTCTGTTTGCCTGGAAAAAAGTTAATCCCCACAGCAGCAGCAGCAGCAGCAGCAGCAGCAACAGCAGCCGACATCGCTGCCGTCGCCGTCGCCGTCGACGTCGACGTCATTTTATCCGCCAACTTCAACTGTGGGGCTGTCACTGCTGCTGCCGCTGCTGCTGCTGCCTCGCTGTGTGTGGTGCGGCCCCCACCTCCCCATTGACCCCCGGCCCTGCTTCAACTCAGCTTGTTTTTGGGCATCTCGCTGCAGTTGGCTGCGACGTTGGCTGCGCTGCTGGTTTAAGGATTAACACAGACACAAACATTGCCAGCACGCACACACACACATACACACACAGTCGCACAGTCACACACACACATGCAGAACTAAAGCACGCAATGGGCAAGAGCACAAAATCGTTGGGATTAATGCGGGATCTACTTTATTGCGAAAATATGCTCGACCAACGCGAGTGTCCCCTCTCACTCTCTCTCTCTCTGTCTTACTCTTCCTCTCGTTCTGTCGCTCTCTCTGCCTCTTTCTCTGCGGCACGTCCTGTCCAGTCATGGCAAATAATTTGGCTGGCGTTGGCGTTGGCATGGATTGTAGCGACTTAAACGAATTGGGATTACGTTGCGTATGATTCATATGAAGGCTAAAACAACAACAACAAGCCAACTGGCTTTAAACAACAACAACATGTGGCATGTGGCATGTGCGTTTCCATTTATGCATGCTGCATTGGTTGGTTGGTTGTTTGACGTAAGGCGCGGTGGGTTGGGGTTGGGGTTGGGGTGTTGGAGGCATTCAAACGGATTACAGCAAGCAGAGCCAAAAGCTTCAACTCAACCCTCGCTTTTTGTGCGCAAATTGAAAATGACCAGGCAAGGGTGGGGCAAGGGCAGCTTTTGGCCCAATATGCTGGGAGCTGCCCTGGGATAATCCTTGAGGCGATCAATAAAGCGCTGCCAGCCTGACTGATGGCCAGACACAGCGACAGACGGAGAACGAGAGACAGTTAGACAGACAGTTGGACAGCTTTGTGGTGCGGGTGATGGAATTGGCATTGGGATTAGCAGTCCAGACGCAGAGCGAGACAAGCATGCACCTGGCTGGCACACGCACACACACACACAGAGCATTACTTTAGCTGGCAGCTTAATCCCAACTGCTTCGCCTCTGCAGTTTAAAAGCAAACAGGGCGACGGCAAAACAAAAGCTTAACTGCAAAGGCAAGCAAAAGGAGACGTCGCTGCCGACGACCAACGAAACTTCTCTTCATTTGTGCCTGATGGGATTAGAGCTAAAGCCAGATAAAGGGATAAAGGATTTCAAATTCGAAATGCGTGCCCGGCCGGCGCATCGGTAAAACTTTTTTGCCCGCAGTTGTTGTTGCTCGACAACTTTTGGCGCCAAATTCGCATGCAAAGCAGGCCACACACAGACAGAGAGACAGAAGCTACCCTTTTGATACTTTGGGCAGGAGAGAGGGTAGAGGAGGTAAAGGCAAGTTACTTGGTTTGAGGTCCAGGTCGTGGATAAGTCGAAAACTTGATGCTTACAGCTAATGTCCTTTGGTTTTGTGGTGCAGAGGGGTTGTTGGTCCTGCTGGTGGTGGTTGTGATTGCTGTTGTTGTACTTCGTTTAGCTTTTGCTGATGTTAAAGTTGATTATCATGCTGATGACGATGATGATTATTGTGTTTAAGGGACTTGGAAATGTCCTTGCAAATTTGCATTAAAGGATTAAAGGATTGTACCTTATATGATTATCGACCAAAAGAATGAATGTACCTTAAAGGTGCTCTATACATATCACTGGAATGGAGGAGGTACCTACTACTTGTATTCCTAGCTGTACCTGAGTAAGTTGTACACTAAGAAATACCTCAACATTATTACTGATTTCCCTTCTGGTTTGCTAGGGTAATGTACCTTAAAAGTATTTATGATACACATAGCAAATGGATAAGGCAACTAATGTACCTACACCTCAGAATGTACCTTCATTTCCCTAATAAGTTCAGTATACATATATATGCTAATCGAATTAAGAAGTGTACCTAATGTACCTAATTAAGGAATGTACCTAAGCACGAAATGTACCTAAAATAAGAAATGTACCTCTCAACGAAATTAAAATGCACCTAAATATAATTTATAATTTATAATTTTTTATAATAATTTAATTGTGGATCGACAAATGTACCTAATTGGAACTTCGCATAGATTCTATGGCTCGAATATCTATGAATAATGCTTGCCTTACGCAGCGCACCAAAATTAACTGATTCACAAATCCATTAAGCTCGTACATTATCATGCTGATAGATAATTTGTAACCATAACAGCTAGGTGCTTTTCAATGAATCACAATTGGCCTTACTATATATATTAATCGAATGTCCAAAGAATACAAAATATTCTTATCTAATTATTGCGAATTGTTACTCAACGAAACGATATTGAAAATGCGATCAGGGAATAACCAAAAAGTCGTCAACTTTTTAAATGGAAGGAGCTTAGTTTATGTGTGTATGTGTATATGTGCATATGGGTGTCAGCACATACTAAGTATGAACACACACATCCATGCGGACACTTAACCTGGCTAGAATACTGGTCGGCCTTTTGGCCCTAAGCCCAAACTTCGAGCAGCAGCAGCTCCTAATTACAACTATATGCCAAAACATGCTTAAGAAACCCAAAATGTAATTCCACTTGTATATTAATACTATACACACGCCCACACTCACACACACACACAGACACACAGGCACACAAGTAGCTAGCTAAAGTTATCGTAAGTGATTTATCATTGTTATTGTTGCTGTTGTTGTTGTCCTGTTTGCTGTTATACTCTGCATTACAGTTAGTGTAGTTGGTGTTGGTCCCTTGAAACTCTCTAGTACTTAATACATATATCTACTATACAGTTAAGCGATAGAAATTTCAATATATAATATCTGAAAATATGGCATATCGTCTGTTAAATATTGAAAAATGAATGAAAGTATATAAAAAAAAAATAAAATCAAATAGTATATAAAATACATAATTTAATATATAATATATACATGTATTTAATATATAACGAATGTCGTATTTTGCATGCCTTAGGTCTAATACAGATCGATTATCGTAAATTTTGAATTTAAAATGTACACATGTATTATTTTGTATTCAAATATCGTATGTCGAATATTGTATGTCGAATATCGTATGTCGAATATCGTATGCCGAATATCGTATGTCGAATATCGTATGTAGAATATCGTATGTCGAATATCGTATATCGAATGATGTATATCGTGCATCGCATATTGAATATCGTATATTAGATATGAAAGTCGTAAATCAAACATATCGTATATCAAATGTAAAGGTGGATCTCATTTAACTATTTAATTTATCTTTAAAGTAAATTTAAACTGATCTTGATTGAAACCTAACGAAGAGTCGAAGCTTTTGATACCACTTGCTATTAAAATCAGAAGCTGAAATATCTGTGCATTCCACCTACTTTCCATTCGCTCACTGAGTATCTGCTAGTCGTGAATATCCTATAATTTATATTTATACAATTAGATTTCTACTTATTAGTGTTTGCTTCAAAGTATCTTGATAATCACGTGGCGGCGAGTGTGTATATGGCAGACAGAGCTTCAAACACGACGACCCAAAGTATTTATTTGATTATAAGTCAGTAGAGAGCACCAGCTACGGAGGGAGAGAGAGGTGGAAAGTTGGCCACATGCGTCGCTGAAGACTTTAAGCTGTTCGTAATGCGCACTGTCTAGTTTATGCACAACACAAAAGGTGCCCAAAGGATGTGGATGCGGATGTGGATGTGGATGTGCTTGGAGTTGGGGACGGGGATAAACTTGATGTTCAGCTGGGAGATTCAGTTTTGAGCTGCAGCTGTTGCTGCTGCTGTTGCTGCAATTCGATTGAATTCGATTTGCTTTTGCCGTACATTTAAATCCCAAAACTTGAAGCTCGAAAGCAAAAGCTGTCGAATTTCCAGTGCGTAGCAGATAAGGATTAACTGGCTCCTGTTCCACACAACAAGGCACACACACGCACACACACAGACGACTGCAAATTTGTGCCTTCGACTAAGAGGCAGGCAGACAGCAACACACAGTAGTAGTACATGATGTTGGCTTAACTCAATCGGTAGCACCTGCAACTGCATCTGCAATCATCTGTAGCTCCTGGTCGTGGACCAACTTCAACTCCAACTCCACCTCCAGCTCCAGCTACTGGTACAGCTTCAGCCTGCTGCTTGCTTTTTTGTTTCGCATATCCTGCTCTGTTTTGCTTATAATTCCGAAAATGTGTTGCCTCCTGTTGCTTTTGGCATTTATTTGAATTTGTATTCGGGCGACATATTGTGCGTCTATATCATGGGGTTATGCCTTTTTGTGGGCGGGGCACAAATCCTTTGCACAACTCGGAATTTGTGCCAGAGGCTGCAGATGGGGCCAAATCCGAGAATGAAGTAAACCGGACCCGATTGCCAAAGCTTCAGCCTGCCTGCTCCATCTCTCTCTCTCTCTCCTTCTCTCTCTCTGTCTGTGCATAACGCTTAACACTTAAGCTGCAACCGCGGCAGCAGCAGCAGGACTTGGCATTGGCAGCATGAGTACGTTCATCATCATACGTATACGTATCCGCATTTGTATTTGTATTTGTATTTGTATTTGTATTTGCATTTGCATTTGTATCTGTATCTGTATCTGAACAGCAGCTACTTTTGCAACTGATTGCGAAATTTGTGGCACAAACTGCTAAAGCGAGCAACCCAACCGACAATCGCCTTCAAAATACCTGCCACAGCCTGCCCCCCGGCCCATGTCTCTGTATCGCTTGATTACCAGAAAGCTCGAGCGACACTCTTGATGATTTAACACAGAGGGCAGCAGGGGTACTCGTTACCTGCTGCCCGCTACCCGTTACCCACTACTCGTTACCCCGTAACTGGTATTAGGCTACGGCCTTGGGGGCCAGCTGGCTTTTGGGGGTTGCTGGCTGGATTATCGAAATGTAGCAGAGCACATGGCCAGGTAATGTACAGTTGGATAAACATTTTAAAGATATTTGTGTTCTGTGTAAAAGCTGATCAAATAGATGGAGATCAAATTAGCACTTTAAATTTAAGTTTGAAGTGGTTTCAAGACTTATTGGACAATCATTTTTTTATTATGATTTAATTTATTTATAGAATTATTTTGATATGGAATACATAATTATAATACGATTTATAGTTCATTTTTTATTTAGAGACTTTTCATATTTAATTGAGTTGCACAAAAAAAGAAAAAAATTAAAAAAAAATATTTAAGTAAATTCTAAAAATTAAAAATAATATTTTAAAAAAGAAAATTTCAGAAATAAATTTTTTAAAAATTTTTGTTGGTTATAAACTCAGACAGTAGCTTGATTTTTGAATTGTAGTTTGTTAAACAATTTTAGTTTGCATCAATTTAAATACTTTTTGGGAATTAAATTCAAATTGCATTTAAACACGATTTCAAATCGTTTTCTTGAACCATTCGATTGCTGCTTACATTACTTAGAGATCATGAATTTTGATCTGTGGTTCACAAGTTAAATTTCCTTTCATCAATTGTGCGGCATCAAATTTAAATTGAAACGAACTGAAAGAGCCAACCCAACACACACCCATTTCACGATCCGTTTGGAATATGCATAATGTGAGTCGCGCATTTTTGAATCCTGAGTATGTGCTTATGTATACAGAGAGAAAGAGCCGCCTGGCTTATGACAGATGCTGTCGCTGCTGCTGCTGTTGCAGCTTCAACAAATGTACGCTGACCCTGGCAACTGCACTGCACAAAGCTCTGCCCAAACAACAATGGTCGAGCGGAGGTCAATTGGAGGCTATGAGGAGCTATGGCAAAGAGCGAGTGAGAAAGCGAGAGGAAAGCCAACGGAGTAGGAGTAGGAGAGGGGGTGGGGAGCTGCTCTGGTGAACGCGTTGATCCACAAACGTGTCGTTAACTAAGGCGCAGTGATTTTCAATTGCAGAACGCGACACACAGCTACGTGTGTGTGTGTGTGTGTGCGGCACGTGTGTGTATGTGTGTGCATAAGCTTATAGGTGCCACTGACACAGCTGTGTGTATGGCTGGGTGTGTGGGTGGGTGCGGCCTGCCTGCATATTGACAAGTGCGGCCGTTGGGGGATTTATTAAGGCTAACGTATGAAAATTTTGCATACTAAACGCTGCATAAATCGAATCGTATGCGACAAATAAAAATTGCCCAAAAATGCAAAAACAGCTTCATTTGCAAAACTGTTATATAGACGTGGGTATATTGGTTGGGTGGCCTGGGTGCCCGGGGTGGCTGGGTGCGAGTGGGTGGATAAATATCGTGTTGCGTCGTTGAGCAGCTTAGGCATAATAAACATACGCAAACGAAAACAAACAGACAGATTTACATATAAACAGTGCTAGAGAGACATATATACATACATACGATTGCAAAACGCATGGCAAGGAAATGTTAAATGACAATAATAACAACAACAGCAACAGCAGCAACAATAGCAACAACAGCAACAAGGATACAATAACCTTTCCATTCTCGCATATTCGCTTGATGCCGTTTTGCTGTGCAAATCCTCAAAATACACTACAAAACACATTACACACACACACACACACACACACACACACAGTCACACACATACATGCATATTGTATTGAGCCATTCACAAATTCAAACAAAATTCAAATCTAACGCACGTTTCTATCCCAACTATCATGCACATGCTACCCACCTGAGCCCCGCCCGCCGCCCTCTTCCCGCCTCTTATAAGTCCAACCTCCCAGTTTTGGGTTGGCTGCCTTTCAATTCGGGCAGAGGCAAAACGATTTAGCCAGCAGCTTAACAGCAACAGGGACAATCAAGCAGCACACAACAGCAAAGTTTTCGGCTCTAATCGGAACTTGCTCTCAATGTAAATGCAGCACAACCTTATGCAGGGAGATATGTCATATATATGCTATAGATAATATATATACAGAAATTTGGAAATTCTGTTAATATATGGAAAAAGTCGAATAGCGTTAATTCTAGAACTTTTCAGTTGAAGGAACATTTAATGATGGAAAAAAAATTATAAAAAAGATTGTAGAAGACTAGATCAGTAAATAATTCACACAAGATCAATATGACTATAGATAAGCTGTATAAAAATATATTAAAATATATTTGAATAATTGGTTTATATTGTCTATGAAAAAGTGTATTTATTTATGTATTTATTTATTAAAATCTAAGGACTCCGAAAATAATAAATCAAAAAAAATGTATATATGCATATAAAAATAAAAAATATTTAAAAAACCCCTTAAAACAAAATAAAATATATTAAATTAAAAATAAAAAAAAATAGAAATAAAAAAAATTTCAAAAATTAAAAATAAAAAAATTTTTAAAATTCAAAATACGCAAAATAAGCTGTATTAAAATATATTTAAAAATATTTGCATAATTGGAAATATAGTGTAAGAAAAAGTGTATTTATTTATTAAAATCTAAAGACTCCGAAAATAATAAATAAAAAAAATATATATATATGCAAAATAAAGAAAAAATATTTAAAAAACCCCTTAAAATAAAAGAAAATGTATTAAATTAAAAATAAAAATAATGTATAAAGAAATAGAAATAAAAAAAATTTCAAAAATTAAAAATAAAAAAAAATGTATATTCAAAATACTAAAAAAATTTGTATTTCTCCAAATTCCCCAAAAAATGTTACCATAAATTTTTTATTTTTCAATAAAAATTAAAGCTTTATATATATAAAAATAACAAACTGAAAGTCTTGTAAGAAAATATGGAATATATAATATATTAAATATGTGTATTTTTTAATGAACATTTCAGTTCTTTCACTTTATAATTTGTATATATTATATATAACATATATTCACATATTTTCTTCTTTAGCTAAAGACCCCAAAGACATTCAGGTTTCCCTTCAATCTATCATAGACAGACACAGACATAAGGCAGACACTGTGTGAAGAGCAGACGGCAGCGCGTGTGGCAATTGAAAACTTACAGGCAGCACAGAGATGCCATAAATTGGACATAATACCAAAAGCAACCTGTTGAGCTCACAACGCAGAGCTCAGAGCTCAATGCGGAGCAACAAAAAAAGAGCAACGCGAAAGCGTTGCGTATACGCCGCGAGTGCCGGCAGTAACAGCCAAGGAATCAACTCAAATGCGCCTACACAAATGCTGCTGGCAGCTTGTTGTTGTTGTAGTTGTTGTTGTAGCTGTTATCCTGCATTGGCCACAGCTACAGCCGCATGGCCCAAATAGCTCCACAAGTGTGTGTTGACGCAACAGACCAAACGAGCGTGCTACGAGTGTGTGTGTGTATTTGGGGGGTGTAAGTGTGTGTCCCTTCGTGCTCTCTGCAACCACAGCGAAAGCAAAACGAATGTTTGTTTGCACACAAGAGACAGAAAGTGCGAGAGAGAGAGTGAAAGAATGCGAGAGGCAGAGGCAGTGGCAGTGCGAATGCCAGATGGAAGGTAAAATAAACGTTATGAATGCTTCATATGCTTAATCCAGGGGATTTGGATGCATATGCGATGAGTGTGTGCTGCATAAGTGTGTGTGTGTGTGTGTGCCTGAAATTTGAATGGGAGCTATCGAACAGACGTGTGTTTGTATTGGTATGCAAAAGGATTTTAGATTCGGCAAGCGACAATCTATCTGACAAATACAACAGCTACCAAGCAACTGTAGCTGTAGCTGCAACTGTAGATATATATGTATGTATATGTATATATATGTTTTGTGAATGTGACAAAGATACACGCTTTGTCCATGGCTAAACTAGTATTGATGAACTAAACAAGATTACCGCAGCAGGGCCACTCTCAAAGATGCGACAACAAGCAAGCGGATGTCTATATATATAGAGAGACATATATATATATACTTATATAGATATATATACTATGTCTGCTTATAACCTGGTTAAAGTTGCACAAATCCTTAAAGCTGCCATGCAACATGGGGCACACACACACAAATAATCATCAGTTTGTGAGGCTGGCATTTTTATAATGATGTGGTTTGCCTCTACTATTGAACGTTCCACAGAGGCTGCTGCTGCTGCTGCCGCTGCTGTTGATACACTGCCCCGGATTAAGGGTATTTGTGCATTGGTACAGAAATAGCAAAGCGATCGACCCCAACTCCTCAATTTCTTTAGTTGGGATTTAGTTTCGCTTTCGGATTTATGTGTGATTTATGCAACAATTTCGACTCCCCGAATTCGATTGCAATTAGAGCCCTTAATCAGTTTTGTGGGCTTCTAAAATATTTAAGCGATTGGCGTGAAATTTCAATTTAGTAGCGTGAAATTTACTAAATTTAATTAACTGCATATATACCATAAAATTAATATGCAATTTGGCGCATATAAAGTTATTCATGGCGGGGCTTTTCACTAAGAAATTGATGCTTTCACGACATATTTAATATTTGTTAACTGGTTTTAAAGTTGGTTTGGTTAAAAACCAAATTCTTTGCGAAAATATTTAAGCAAATTTATGTAAATTTCAAGATTTTTAAAATGATTTTTAAGGCATGTGATGATTTGTCTATCATTAATAAATATCATATTAGTTACTTTCCTAATTTTCTATCTATCTTTCTATACTTAACATAGACATACACTTTGTCTCTTCCTTTCATGGTCATTATGTATCTATATATCTATATATATATATATATATATATATATATATATATCTTTCTCTTGCCTTTCTCTTTCTCTCTTCTTATCTTGCGCCTTTATATATTGTGTTCTTTCTTACTCTCTCTCTTAATATGTTTTTAAATCACTTTCGTTCATTCCCTATATCTTCCTCTCTCTCTCTCTCTCTCTCTCTCTTTCTCTCTCTCTCTCTTCCTATATTTCTTTTTCTTCGGGCATCTATTAATTATATTTCCTACTCAAAATTTTTGTTCTTCTCAATCTTTTACGCTCTCCTCTGGCTCTGTCTCCCACCTATCTCTGTCTCTCGCCCTTCACCTTATATTTTGCCTCTCTCTCTCTATCATAACTCAAGCACTCTAACCAAGTCTTCAAGTACTTTTCTATATTTGTATATTCCCATCTCCGATTTCTTTTCTATAAATTCTCTTTTTTCGTTTCTTTCTGTGTTTCTCTCTCTGGCTCGCCCTTCTACCAGTTTTACTCTACGCATCTCCCTCTCTTTCTCACCTACTCTACTTAAGCCTCCCTTTTCGGCACACCTTAGCTTTAACTTATTTTTAACTAGATTTATAAAAATTGCTTAGTTACTCACGATTTACTTTGCTGACATCGAAATCTCGTCGAGCTTCCAGTGCTGGATGACTGAGCAGCTTCTCGGCTTGCTGCTGCGCCTGCACGCCCACAGCCATGCCCAGCGCAGCGGGCGGTAAGCAGGAGATGCTGCCGCGCTCCTCACGCTCACGTTCGCGTTCGCGTTCGCGTTCTCTTTCGCTCTTGGGTGTCGCCGCTAAGGAGGCATTTTGACTAGAGCCCGCAGAGGAGGACAACGCGTTGCCGCTGCCAGACTCGGTGTTCAGCAGCAGCTGCTGTGATTGTTGCTGCTGCTGTTGCTGCTGCTGTTGGTGCTGGTGCTGATGGGGCAGCAAGCCCAGAGCCGGCGGACTGCCCTCTGTGGAACGTCGCCCGGCGGCATTTGTTGTCTCTGCTGCAGCCTGTTGCTGCTGCTGCTGTTGCTGCTGTTGTTGCTGCTGTTGTTGCTGCTGCTGCTGCTGCTGTTGATGCTGCTGATGCTGCATCTGCAGCTGTGTCAACTTCTCCTGCACTCCCTGCAGCGAGCTGCGTCTGTGCTGTAGCTGGCCAAGGGCAACGCCAACGCTGGAGTCCTCGGGGAGGACGCTGTGTGTCGGCGACAGTGAATGCTCCTTCTTGACGGCCATGTCCATGAGGCTAGCAGCAGCCGATGGCGATTTGACATTGGCAGCAGCCACCACAGCTGCCGCATTGGCCGCCCGTGTCAGAGCCAAAGCCTGACTCTGTGCATGGAAGAGACGAAGAGGGAAGAGAAATGAGTCTCGATTCTGTTTATTTGTTTAGCTAAGTGTGGAGGCGTTTACAATGCACGAATTTCACTTTGAGCGCCAACATAAACAGCCCAAATACATTATTTCTTCTGCTTTTCTTCTTATTTTATTGTATATTGATTAAGTTCACAATGGGCCGCAGCTCTCATCGAAGCTGGCACTCGATGGCTCGAGAAGAGTCTCATTGCCTGACAGGCGTTGATTTCTATTGATTTGCAGCTCGTTTGTTTGCTTTCTATAATTTGGCCAGGTAATTTGGCGAATCACGAAATTGTCTTTAATGACGCGAGGCTTTAAAAAAATGTTTATATATATATATAGTATATAGCCAAGACAGTTGTGGCGCTCAGCGGAGCGTAACTAAACTAATGTTTCTTCTGGCCAACGTGTTCGCTCTCTTCGGCCATTAGACTTGGCCTTTATTTTACTTCTTTTTTTGCCTCGATCAGTCGAAGCTTTTCAATATGAGACTATTAATAAATAAGAGCTGCATTTGGCACATGGAAATCGAGAGGAGACAACCTCAATTATAGCTTAGCTACCGTTTACCGTTTGGTCTGATCTTCTGCTGGCACGCAAGGAATTTCTACGCACAGAATTCGATTTTTTGTTGTTTCCTTTACAAATTATGGATCACTGATCGCTGTTGCGCTGATCGTGCGGATAAACTTAAATCGAGCCGATGCCGTACCCTAAACCAGAACCTCTTTTTGGGCTGCTGCAGCTCCTGCGTTTCGCTTGCCTCTGGCTAGTTTGTCAAATGCCAGACAAAGCAAAAGAAAACAATAAAAAAATCGTTGCCAAAAAATTTATGGCAATTATTGTAGAAGATCGACTACGAGTTATCCTAACTAAAAATCTAAACACAAAATAATAATAATTATAATTAAAAAAGAAACAACAAATTTTGAAAAGAATATAAGAAAATTTAAACATTATATAAAAATTCTATTAAAGTACATTTAGAGATTCAATTTGTATTAATTTTGTATTTAATAAGTATGTCAAATTTTCTTCATAAAAAATAGTTTACTTCAAACTATATTTTTATTATATAAATAAACATTTATTTAAATTAAATAAAATTTAATTTCAGCTTGTGTAAAAATCTAAGAAAATTTTAATGTATAAAAACAGATTTAATTTTCTTTTCATTAGAAGAGTATTTACTCTAAAGGGAATACTGGAAGCATATAGTTTCCATATATTAAATTTATACATAAATTAAATTATTATTATATTATTATTGTATATCTTCATCATTCTTTGCTTTCCTATGCTGGGCCTGATGGCACAGTTTTTAATATGCTTAAAATATATTTGCAGGGTATAAAGTTGCTATGGAATTTAATAAGAGGCAGCTACTATGTGGCAGTAGCCACAGCCTCAGACGCAACGTCATCAAGTGAACAGCGACGATCGACGGCGTCTGCTTTCTACAGTAGCCGCATCGAGTTAGCGATCAGCGACAGCAGCCATCGATCTTGTGTTATAATCATCGTCAGAGGCGAGCCTGAAGAAGCCAACGCAAAATTCATTTACGCTTTAATCAATTTCATTCAGAGCAGAGACTGAAGAGTCGAGACTCGAGATGCGAGACTACAGACTGAAGACTATAGCAAGGAGAGCTTCTGCAACTTTTAGCCTTAGGCAACCGCCGACAATTTTCAGGCTTACATTGATCTTTTGTGCATGGACTGCATATTACGACTTTGGCTGCGACTTTGACTGCGACTGCGTTCGATGCCACGCCCCATTGTTGGCTTCTGTTGGCCACATGTCAAAAAATTGACGAAAATTCGATCAAAATTTTAATTGATCGCCCTGCAGTGATGCGGTCTCCACCTAAAATTGATCTCGCTCTGCGTAATTTTTGGGTACAAGACGAAAGACTCTCCGTGTTGTGATTATGTTAATAGAGGTAGAGGTGCTCCCCTCTCGCTCACTCAGTTGGCGCTGGGGCACAGCCGGAAACTGTTTTGCCAGCGGCTAACAGACAATGTAAGAGATCTATATATATATATATATATATTTATATATATAAGGGACAGCCTGAGCCTGTTCAGCTGATCCATAATATGCTAATCTTTGAGTTAGTCTACTATAAGCAGCATTGCTATCGTTTGCTCCAGATCTGCACAGGTTCCTCTGCTTCTTCTTTTAATATTAACCTGTCAAAGGCCATAATTGACAACGTTTAACTTTGTCTTTTGTGCGAAAGAATCAAAAAATTTACATTTTTATGGTTCAATAAAATAAATCAAGCAGCGTTCGAGGCAAGCAGCCGGCAGCAGGCAGCAGGCGAAGGCAAAGGCAACATCATCCCGCCATACAGTGGCTGCTGGAAAAGTAATTGCAGCACATAATAATCTCGCATTTAATAATCCTCATTAAAGCGCAAAATCACAACGCGTCGCGGCAGCTAGCAGCCAGACAAACTGAGCTTGCAGTGGAGCAAATATCACCACCTCGCAAAACCTGGACCTGACCAAAAATTAGTAGGGGACTCGGCAGGATTTTTTTTGCTTTCCTCTTTTTGGGCTAAAATTCCAAAACAGAAAAAAATGTGCTGTTAAAAAGGGGGCAGGGGCAAGGGGGCATCAGCGGCAGTCAGTAGGACTCTCGCATCAATCGTTGGATATGATGAGCTGACGTTTGGGTTGACGTTTGCTTGTCGTCAATACGTCGCCCTAATAACACGTCGCAACAGGTAGTCCCCAACCATCAAAGAGCTGGACGGACAAGCTGTATCTGATTGCGACACACACACACGCACACACACGCAGAGACGTCGCACATTTTGGGCGCTACGGAATTTGAGCAATTGCATGAAAAATATGAAATTAGTTGGGCAACGTCGCGTCGTCAAACTGCAAACTGAAAACTGAAATTTTAGTCTTTCAACTGAAGTCTTCAGCTTTGGCTGCTGCAGCGTCTTCTTGACTTTTGTTGCTTCTTGCTGCTGGACTTTTAATGTGTTTTAATCATCTGCAGTAGCAACAGCCGCAGCAGCAGCAGCAGCAGCAACAGTAGCAGCAGTTTTTCCCCGCTGCGTCCCGCTAAATTGTTTTTTATTATCGTTGGCGATTTTCATCTCCCTCTCTGATCCTTTGTGCACATCGTGGCACATTCCATTGGGCTATAAATCGTTCGACTCAGGCACCATGGCGCTGGCCAGCTTGCCAGCTTGTCCTTGTCCTTGGCAATATCATTTGATTTACCAGCCATAGGCATTAATTGTTTTTGTGTCATTTAATCAGTTTTCAAGCGACTGTTGCGTGATGTGAATTCTGAATTACAAATTGCGAATCAGCGAACTGATCGGACACGGACAAGTTGCTCGTAGTTCGCGGGGTTTTCGGGTAGATTAGCCTAAAGTTTTTATCCGAGAGTTCTTGTCCGGAAGACTATCCATAAAATATTATGGATCTTATGTTGATCACTTGATCTGGCCAGTTGAATATTGATTAAGTGATTCAACTATATTGATCAACTGCTCAACTGATCTTGTGTGTGCTCTAAGGATAATTAAGAGACAATCTTTTAATATTGCGATCGCATGTTTAAAACTGTTAATCAGACTTACCCTATCCACTGATCTACTGCTACTTTCTTCTTAATTCTTATTAGATTTCCAGTTAAAGCAATCCTCAGTGATCAATTAAATTGCAGATCGTGCACCTAGCCGTAAGCTAAGTGAGCGTCCGCGGTCTACTGATCTACTACAGCTTTTCTACATTATAGAAAAAGCTGATCTATTAGAATTGTAGCTGATCTTTCAAGCTCTCAGTGAATGTGAGCCGCCATATGCTGAGCTAAGCTATTGCTATCGACTCAGTTTCTTTTGATCTTATAATCACTTGATTAGAATTATGAATTCTATCAATGACTAAGACTTCATTACATTGTACCCGCATCTATGGTAGTTTTTAGATGATCTCACAAGCAGAAGATCGTGTGATGGAGTGCATAAAAATAGTTATTTGGTATAAAACCTATTCTGATCAAAGCTAAAGGTAAAAGTAACTAACTTTGTGAACTGAAGCTTGAGTTATCTTTGATGATCAAAACGGGGAAATGAGATCTATGCTAATGATAATTTGATCTTGTGACAGTCTAGCTTTTCAACAGTTAGCATAGCTACTCCAGGAAGAGATAAGCCATGCTCGTGCCTCTGCAAACAGCTAACAAATGTGATCTTGGCTAATAGTTTATATGGAATGCGCAGATAAACTGATCTAGTTGTGAGCGATCGTGTGATCATCTGATCGTATGACTGGCTTAGCAAGACATTTATTTTCTTTTAATCAATTATCATAACAAACATTGTGAGCACTCGTATGCTCAAGGCTATAGAGCTAACACTAGCTAAGCACACAGCAGCTGATCTGTGTCTGATCGTGTGGGTTCCTCAATTAGTTGTCATAGCTAACATGAATTCTAATTGCACAGTTGTCACTGTCACTTAACGTGTTGCTGTCGTGTTGTCTGTCAGTTGGAGTAGGCGTTGATCGGCGTTCGTTGATCGTCGATCGTCGATCGTCGATCGTTGAGCAGCGAACGATCGTTGAATCTTGTGATCTTAATCGCTGTCGCGTACAAGTTTCCAGTCGCAGTCGAACAGCTACCAGTTCCATTGACATTCCAGCTTGTCTGAGATTATGTCTGCTTTAGACTTGTCTGGCTCTGGTTTACTTTTTAGTTTGCTGGTTTCTTTTTTGTATTTTTTTGTGGCCAATGGGCCGGCACGATCTTCGCAATACCAATACCATTGGCTGGCTGGTTTTGGCCTTTTGCGGCTGTAGCATGCGCTTTTTGTGATTGGGTGTTGGCCCGTTTTTATGCTATCAACTGTTGTTGTACTCTGTCTGTTATTAATTATCAACGTTGGCAAACGACGCGCCACCGATGATCGTCTCTTTGTCATCATCATCTTGAGCCAGCCAGCCAGCCAGCAAAAATTCCCAAGCGGTCAACCCAGACCTTCGCATCGCAATCGCATCGATGGCAGCTTTTTGGGGCATGGGTATGCGGCATTTGGCTTTTGGGGCGCAAAATATCATTTCAGTACAGAGTTTCAGTTTCTGTTTTGCTGTCAGCTTTGCCTTTTGGTAATTTGTATGAGATATTTGGAATTTCTTAACATTTGCCATTTATGTGCATATGCCAGCCAAGCCAAGTCCCAGCTTCCAGCTCCCAGCTCCCAGCTCCTTGGCATGCCCTTAACGAAATTGTGATTAAGTGTTTCAATATTGAAGTGACGAAAGGCCCAGCTTGCTGATTGCCAAAGCAACTACTTTTTGGGACGCGATGGCGAACATCGTGCAAAGATAATTAAAAATCAGCGTGCGTTTTCTTTCGATCAGGCTTCAATGTTCGCCCGCCCGCGCCGCTCTTGCTCTCTTAGGCTCTGTGAGTGCGAAAAAAACGCCATTTAAAGATGCCACAAAGCCGCAGATAAGCAAAAGAGTCAAAGAGACACAGAGCGAGAGAGAGAGAGAGAGAGAGGCAAACCGGTTGACAAAATGCTTGAACACATCTTTTGGTATGCGATCTGCTGCCCGATAGCCAGCCAAAAGAATGTTTACCAAATTACGCAGCAGCAGGAGCTGCAGCGACATTTAATTATATTTCATTCGATTTTATTTTAGTGCCGGGGTTTTTGGTAATGCTGCTTGGCTGCATTAATGATGTCTTGCCCTGAATTGCCGGCCAATACACTCAATAATAACAATAATCATAAAGGCTGCTGCTGCTGCTGCCAGCGACGAGCTGGCCCAATCGACAAGCTGCCTGGCTGGCTGCCTGCCTGGCATGCCCTTGTCCATCTTCATGTTCATGTTCATGTCCATGTCCATGTCCATGTCCAAGCCTTGATTATGCTACCCAATTGCAGAGCGAGGCCCCCCAGCCCCCAGCCCCCTCCCTATCGCTACTGCAGCTCCATCTGTAGGCATCTGCTGGCTCATTATTTCTACTCGCTGGGCATTAATTTGAGATCATTGCTACTGGTTCTACGGCTACTGGCACAGCAGCAACTGCAGCAGCCACTGTTACTGCTGCTACAGAAGGTGTCGAGTGCTTGAAATGTTTTAAATACAAAAATTAATAAAGCTCTCTCGTGCCATAGCGCAATGTCTGCTGGCATTTTTCAATTATAAGCAGACGCTCAGTCTGGCAAATTATTAACTTAACACTTTGTCACAACACGTCCCAGTCAAACAGCGAATCGTAGGGTATATATTATCAACACGAAAGAGTACAACAAAAACTAGGCTAATGATTCGACAATTATATTGCAATGCCATGAACTTGAAAAGGTTATATGAAATTTAAACTAATATTAAATTACGTTGTTTAGTAAGAGTTTGAAGTGCTGAGGAAAGCCTAAAGCTGTTTTGAATATGCAAAAAAAAGTGTTTAAGTATTAGCAACTAATTTATTAATATATATTAAAATTTCAGTAAACAAAAATTAAAAATAATTTTTAAAAAATATTAATAACTTTTTTGCCAACTAAATATAATTTTTAATATTTATAGAATTTATTCTAGTACTTAAATACATTTTTAGAACTTATACAAATATTGAGTTTCCTTTATAATAAATAAAAATAAAAATAAAAATAAAATATTGTAAAATACGTATTTGTTTTTAATTTTTTATCAAATTGATACAAATGGAAATTCAGAAAAATATTCAAATAATTAAAAAATAATATTAAAAAAAACCAAAGCTTGTTGCTTGCTTCAACTATACGAAAATGTTGGTGGTTTTTGATCTAAAAATATATGAGATGACTAACGTCAAATATAAATGATTATCGATTTCAGAAAAATTTAAAAAAAAATATTATATATCAAGTTTCTAGAGATCTTAATTGATATACTGTTGAACACGCAGATAGACAGCGCGCTATTAACTTGACACTAATACAAAAGTTTTCAAACTTCCCTCGCGCATTGTGAGCCTAAGCAAAAACTAACTACTTATTAACTCATCTCGCTATACCTAATTACTATCCCAACTCAGTCCTCAACGATTCGTAACTCTTGCGCCTCAAACGAAAGTCTACTTTTGCAGAGCCTGCTCAACATTCGACATTTGGTCTCAATACGTTTTTTAATACCGTTTAAACAGAGCCAAACGAACAACAGCTGACAGTGGGCACAGCTTAAGGGCGTACAGTGGAACAGGAAAAGGGCAGACACACACACACACACACACACACACGACAGCAAGGTGGTTGCAATATACCTGTGCCGAGTTGTCAACTGTGGCATATGTAGGTGCCCTTGCCAATGCCAATTACAATTTCAAGTTCAACATGGCGGGCGGCATAAATTGCACCCTAGTCGGAAGATATATATTTATATATCTAGTCTACTCTCTCTCTCTATATATGCTAGGCATTATTTTCATTTCCCCTTTGTTTCATTTGCGTTAGCTGCGGGCGAAAGCGAAAACTGAAAACAGAAAACTGAAAACTCGTTCAACTGTAACTTTTTCTGGTCGCTAACTTTTCACATGTGATTGTGATCCTGGCAGAGGCAGCTCATTCGAGGGTCCATGGGCCACCAGACTCGCCCTCTCACAAATTTGACTCTGTTGCGCTTGAGGAATTCCTTGCAACCAAAATTATTAGTTACACACATGCTGCTCAAGTCAGCTTCTCGCTCGCTCTCTCTCTCTGTCGGCTTGGGCTTCTCCAATTATAAGTCAATTAAATAGGTTAGCATTTATACAAGTTAGAAATAAAAACAGGCAGAGGGACACATTTTGTCAGGCCCGAATGAGCAGCCGCTAAATTTATTATGTTGACTTGACTTCTCAGGATCAAAAGGATCAAACGAAAATAGCTGCCAACCCCTAAAAGTAAAACACAGTTGACAGGACACTTTCTTTGCGAGTCATTTCAAAATGATCTGGGAATGTTGTTGTGACAAATTCAAGAGAGTGTTGCCACAAAGTGGGCAAGCGCGGCTAGTAAATACCCTGAAAATTTTTATGAAATTATTTTAATGAGTATATTTTTAGCTTATCATTGAAAATCAATTTCTAATCAATTTCTAGCTAATAATGTTTTGATAAAACAATTCTAAAAAAAATTATATTTGAAAAGTAAATAATATTTGAAGCTATAAAAATATCTAGAACATTTTAAAGTTCTTAAACTATTAAAGCTCAGATAAGATAAGATATACAAAAATGTTATACAATAAAATTGGCTTATAAAGTTCTGAAAAATATCTAAATATATTAGATAACTATCTGAATATTCATATAAAAATTCAGAAAAATGTGTGAATATATTTTTTGCTAAAAATATTTGCAACTGTCAAATAAAATATATTTACAAATTTTAAACAAGTTTTTGTTTTTGCCTAGTTTTGAGCTGCTCTACTTAAGGAGAACCTGTCACCTGCCTTAGAACCAAGTTCTTCGCGAGTTTGCAAATGCGTTATATAAGCGCCTGACATCTATATAAATATATATATATATAACTGAATACATGCATGGAAATTAGTGCACAATCAGTGCCTATATTATATGCTAGATATATATTTATTTATCAATCAATAATGCCACATTCAATAACGCGAATGTCGCACTGATTGCCCAACGATCGACGCTTGACGATCTCAAGCACACACACACACACACACACACACACAGTGCACGTTTTCAAACATGCAAATGCTAAAAAAAGTGTCGCCACGAGAGTCTCGAGAGATTGTCGCATCATAACAATTGTCTCATTGATCAATCATTTAAGCAAATATCAGAGCAATCAAGTGATCTGTGAGCAACTAATCGACACCAGGAGGAGTAAGAGAGAGGGTCGCCACAGAGAGAGAGAGAGAGAGGTAGGTGAGGGGCAGGGCAGGCATCTATATAGTTAGCCAACAAGTGGCTGCAAACGATTTTAATTCAATCGCACCAATTAAGCTTTAAGATAGTCGAAGGCGCCCACAAAAGCTGGCATTGGGCAATTAACAGATATACACATATATATATCTGGCATGAAAATCGTGAAAAGCGAGCAAATAAATTAAAGCAAATTGTCAAGTTTTTGCGCTCGACCTACTCAAGAATGTTCAGCTACCAACTATATATACATACACTCTTTGGTGCCACTAATCTGTTAGGGTCAATCGATGTTAAGTAGAATCACGAATACCAAATTAATTGATGCTGATACCATATATGTATATGTATGTGTGTGTGTGTGCGTGTGTGTTGGTCTCTGCCTTTTCTTTAACTCAACTTCGGATCGTCGTCGTCGACTGTTGCTGGCAATGTCATGAATGCCATAGTTGATCGAGCAGCAGATGTATGTCAATCTGTGGCGTGGCACATATATCTAACACGCTTTACACACACATGCACACACACAGTGTCAAACGGGTAAATAATGCCCAGTTCATGTTATTTTTGAATTAATTTTAATTGAGATTCATTTGTAAGCAATCAGTTAGATTGCTCCGTTGACGCGCTTAAGATGACGATTCTTTGATTCTGTTTAGCATAGGGGCATATCATAACACATATCGATATATATACATATATACATGTATAAATATACCCTATATATAGCCTTGCCTGGGTAGCTGCTTAAATTGTCCTAAGACTCATTTGGCATATCCAAAAGTGGGCGGTTGCGTTTGCTCGTGGGCGTGACTGGCGTACTGATGTACTAAATGCTTAGCTAAATGGCCTAGCGCAGAGCATAGCTGCTACGTAATTAATAAAACACGCCAACAATCATAATTGAAACATGTCGCTTAGCGCCAAAGCGCTCGTTGCAACAACACGTTGCAACAGCAGCAAGTAGACAATATCAAACAATCTTAAACTTTAACAAGCCCAAACACAAACACAGTCAAACACCTGCAAGCAGGCAAACAGCTTGCCACACCTGCCACACTTGCCCCCAAACGGCCCAAGCGCCCCCAACTGAAGGCATTCGCTCCCTCTCTGTCTGTTGCAGCTATTAGCTACTTGGCTGCTGAAATACCAGTTGCTTTGGCTGCTGTTGCACGTGAGGCAAAGCCAAACAATTGGGTGCGCGTGGAGGGAGCCATGGGGTGGCAGCAATAGCCCGTGGAACGTGCGGCCAGCCAATGCAATTAAGCTAAAAATGTGAAAAATACGAGTAGCCCAGCAACAGCAACAACAACAACAACAACAGCAATGTTGCTTTTAGCTATAGGCAATGCAGAAGCCGTCGGCATAGCTGAGGCATGCCACAGCCACAGCATCTCATCGTGAAATGTGGCAAGCCGCAGCAGTCATGTCTGCCACAAAATACACGTGACAAAATCAAGGAGAAAACTTAAAATATGCAAAAAATCAATTTGCAACCAAATAAAAAAAATTAATCATAATTTAATTTAAAAAAAAAATAAATTAAATAAAAATAATATATAAATAAATTAATATTATAAAATATAATTTTATAAAATGTTTAATTTTGCATTAAAATTTAAGTAAAACTAAAATATAAGTAAAATAATATTTATTAAATTTATTTTACTTTATATTATTAAATATTATTTATTAAATATAAATATAAATATTATTATTAAATATTATTTTATATATTCTTTATTTAAAAATCAAATAAAACAAAACAATAAATAAAATAATAATAATAAATATTTTGCTCATCCTAATTAATTTTTAAAATATTATTTTATATATTTTTTTTTATTTCATATATTTTTACTATTGAATATTTTTTATTTTTATTTATAAAATATAAAACATAATTTATATATGTAAAATATAAAAATGTTACTTTAATTTTTGACAGACTTTGTGTGTGCTTCTTCTTTAATTTAAATACATTTTTTAAATTTAATATTACTGGCAATTTCGTTCAGTGTAGCGCGCACTTAGTTATACATAAATTGATGTCTGCTCTTATCGGATATTGAATAATTATAAACGTCATTTTTTAGCATATTAAAATTTAATTATGAAATTAATAAAAGAGAGCTGCAGAGCTGCATATAAAAGCAGAGAGAAACCTTGAAAAGCGAGCACAACAATTAATATTAAAACAATTGAGGAATGTATGAGCTCTGCTGAGACTTAGGGATAGAAAGCTAAAAGACTTTAATTATATATGAAATTCATTTTAGTCTTTAAATAAATATAATTAAATTATGTAGAACAAAGTGTGATCGCCAGAGATCGAGACTTCAACTCAAATCATTTCTGTTAATGTTTTGACAATTAAAGTCTTCAATTGAATGCTGCAAACTGGTTAGCAAATCTTTTCAATCGCTAAGCGGATATAGAGACTGCATCTCTTATGGACAACAAAGGACTGACTTCAACGAAAAGTGTACACTGTCGAGCTGAGCTGCGTAACACAAGCAATTGGGTCATTTGAACAGCTGTGTGCGCGGGCGCAGTAGCTCGCGTCTTCTTCCTGCAGGCAGGAACTGCAGTTGCAGTTGCTTGCAGTTGCATTACCAGTTGCAGTTGCAGTTGCACAGGACAATAAGAAAAAGAAAAAAAACAGGAAGCAGAGACGGAGCCCTCCACAGAGACGGCAAACAGCACAGGTAACGGGGCTGGCAGTTCTGGATAGCCGAGAGCCCTACATAGATAAGGTGCAAGCAAATGCAATTGCGACATGTCCTGCAGTGGACAGGACATTGCTGCATTCAAGTGGAAAGCGGCGGCATAAAGTCGTCAATGTGTGTCAAGGACGAGCGCCAAGAAAGGAAACAAATTAAAGAAAAAAAGCAGCTGTTGCCCAGACACAAAGTCCACCCACAGATCCAAAAGCAAAAACAACAAGAAGCGAACGGAAGCACTTATTAATTTGCTATTAGCAATAGACAGGAAGTTAACTTAATTTGTGGCCAAAAAGAGAAAACAAATAAAAAGAAACTAATGTGAGTTTGCACAGGATATGGCCGGGCAGGCAGGCCGACAGGCCGACAGGCAGACAGGACATATGTGACATCAAAGGCTGCCTCTGTTTATTGCTTTTCATTTTAGCTTTTACTTTTCGGTTTTAGCTTTTTACCGTTTTCGGCCTTGATTAGATCAGTCTAGGCCATAGAATGAAGCAACAGCAGCAGCAGCCACAGCCACAGCAGCTGAGGCCAATTAAAATATATTTGTTCTCATTTTTTTTCGCCAACTTCCTCTGGCTAGAGTTTTGGTCTAGCTGCAAGTAGCTAATGCAAAGTAACTGCCTTTGTTTTCACTTTTTTACGTGTTTTTTAAGAGGGCAGATTCCAGCTCAAAGATAAGGCTAAAAAAAACGCACACAGGCAACAAAAGTCGTTAATGATAAAACCAAATGACGAACAGCCCTCGCAGCTCTGACGGGGGCGATTAGAGTCTGCAGAGAGAGAGAAAGAGAGAGAGAGAGAGAGGGACTGACTGTGTTTGCTGCTTGTCTGCACCTTGGCTTACAAGTTCCCGTTTTCATATAGAGAGAGAGATGCAGAGAGAGAGGGACAACAGGAAGCACTCGGCCAGACAATGGGCCCAAGGCTCGTGCACTCTGCAAAAATGAGGTGCGAGCTCTCGATTTACAGATTATCATATCAGCAGTATCTAAAGAGGGGACCCCGGCCCGCTCTAGCCCCACAAGCACTCACTCAGCACCCTAGGCCAACAGCAGGCTGAGCTCTAACCTACTTCTCTTGAGAGGTCCTGCGACTGCAGCTGAAAGTGAAACCCGGCGGCAGGAAACGGCGCATAGCAGCACGTGCTGTCTGCTCAAAAGGCATATATATCTATCTTATGCTGCTGCTGCTACTGCTGCTACGGCTCCTTCTTCTGCGTCTTCTTCTTTATTTTCGCTGGAACACTTAAGATCTGGTAATTACCGCTAGACGCTTCCGCTTGACGTTTTTGCCAAACAATTTGCCAAGTTCTGCATAAAAATAAAGACATTTTGTCAAATATTGAAATATGCATAGAGATATATCTGCATATATATATATGTATATATATATATATCTATACATATATATAAATAACTATATATATAGTTATATATTTGAGCAAAATATTGGAAAAGTGCTCAGGAATCGTTGCTCGTTAAATGGGGGGCGGAGGCTCTGTGCCATGAGGGCCATAAAGGCATACATAGTTGGGAGTTGGGCGTTAGGGCGTTGGGGCGTTGGGGCGTTGCGCGTTCGGTTAATAGTTTCAACATGTGACGCAGACACACAATTGGGCAATAAAATTAATTCACACCAAGAAATGCATTAAAAGGCGACGCTGTCGCCTTGTCTGCGGCAGCCAAGGTGCTGCCACACACTACTTGCCACACTTGCCACACACTACTTGCAACATTTTCGCACGCATAACTCGGCGCGCTTGGTGCGGCGCGTGCCACACGTTGACAGAGCTGGAGCCCCGCTCCATAAGTGTTTGCTGGCTGCTTGTCCGTTGCATTAGTTGTTGCATGCCCCCAAACGAGGCAATGCATTTTAATTGCTGTCGCTTGCTGCTTTTTGTCTCTGTCTCCCTCTCTCTCTCTCTATCTTAAATGCCTGCAACAGCATCTGCCACTCATTTTCTATGTCTAATGCGCACTTGAAATCGAGATTTCGCCTGAGCTGACCTGGCAGCATGTGGCAGCACACCAAAAATTAAGCCAATCAATTGCTGCCGCAACTGTCAGCGCAGCCATAAAATATTTTATTCACAATTGCAGTTACAGACGGCACAGCCATAAATGCAGAGACTCAGCTGAAGATACAGAGTAGAGCTGCATTTGCAGCTAAAGATACAGATACTAAAAGTCGCATAGATACCAAAGCAGAGCTACAGATACTTAGCATCAAAGCCAAAGCTACACGGTTATAGATACAGATCAGTAGCTACGAATATAGACACAGATACAAACACTTTAGATACATTTACACAGCTACAGATACAAAGAAATCTGCAGAGCATTAGCTACAGATAAAGATACAAATGTATCTATTCGACAAGTATAGCTAAAAAATGCAACTACTTCGTTTCAGATACTTATGAAATTACAGCTTCAGATATTCGACTGAAGATACTACTGCAAATACTCAGATGGTCAGATAGAGATACAGTTACAGAACTTCAAGTATAGCTACAGATACAAACTGCGTTTCAGATACATATGAATTACAGCTTCAGATATTCGACTTACTCAGTTACAGATACTCAGCCACTCAACTAAAGATGCAGATACATATGCAAATACAGCTACACATCTGCAGCTACAATTCCCCATTTAGACATGTGCAGATACAGATTCATTTGCAATTGCAGCTAATTTCCGGCTTTTTTAGTGCAGGTTCTTTACGACTTCAGGAAGTTCGACGCCAGCCAAATAAAATTATATTGTACAGATCTGCCAACCTTTAGCTATTTATATATCGAATTGAATGTGTCGTCAATATTAGGCAACTGATCAGCTGTCAAATTGTTAACTGTTTACTAATTATAGCCAAATTACTGCCAAGTGATTACTAATTTATTCCACAAAGATATTAATGCGATAAATGCTGCAGCTTGACGAGGCGACAAGGCTTGCTTGAAAATACCAATACAGTTAGAGCAGCTGCGAGGTATTTATAAGTAGGGTTTCAATACGAAAACATGCTGTGGCAAGTTGGGATTAAAGTGATTTGAAGTGGGTTTAGATTCGTTTGGATTTTTCTTATGCATTGCAGCTTCATTTTGATTAGATTTCATTGCACAGTTTATCTTAAGATATATAACTAAAACTATGAATAAAATACCTTTATATATAATTTAGT